>NW_024368374.1:830269-1430269 GCF_014805655.1 Passer montanus | reverse complement strand
CCAAATAAAGAGACTGCTTCCCTAACTCCAAATTTGCAACACCTTTCTCCTTTCTAATTGAGTCTTTTATACATTTTTGGCTGTTGACTCTTTCATTCAGGCCAGTAAAAGAGTTTTAAAGAATTTGCTTTGCCGCAATGCCTGTGACAGAGCCAATTTGTTGCAGCAGAAATTTCAGCATTCTGTGCAGAGGCTATCAGAACAAAGCAAAACATACACAGTCTTAGAGATACTGTCTTAAAATCTGGCACCATGTTCCAAGACTGATCTGTATAATGCATCCTGTCCCTAAGCACAACTCTGAGTGTCATGTCTGTTAACTCAATGGTCCTTTCAAAACCAACCTGGATTCTATATTTTTTAGGTTTTATAATGAAACTCCTTATAATCAAAACAGATATTTTAATGCAGTATTTTGCTGTCTGCTGCAATCCACTATTACCTCAAATAGATATATAGAGAGATATATCAATATGTCAATTATCTTTAATTAAATGAATATCATCTCTTTAGAATAAGATCTTTGCCAGAATATGAAAAGAAGTGTTGCAAGTTGGCTAGCCAGCCTTTCATCAATTGGCTGATTGCTGACAGCTCAGTGGTACATGAATCAAGAGCCAGAATGTCATTTGCTAACATATTGGGAAAATTATTTCTGGCACCAAACTGCACCTGCATGTTATAAGAAAATGCTTTTAGACATTTCCACAACCAGAGCAATGAGGCCAACAGAACAAATCTGGTTGTCAAGTCTTGTATTCATGTCACTGCATTAATATGGCATTAATTTGGTTTCTCTAGATAAATCTTTGTGAACAAAACAAGGAACAGCAAATTGATAAATTTCGAAAGTCAGTAGACAGCATTTATGAAAGACTCTATGTAATTTAAAGGCTGGAAGCCACTACTGCATGGAAAACATAAGGACTTCTATGTGTATCTCCCTGGTGAGGGATGTTCCTCCCTGAATCCTAAAAGTAGTAAGACTGAAGATGCATGTTTCAACAATTCCTTATTGAGTAGCTAATTCAAGCCTTTCCTCCCCTCCTCAGAGTGCAAAGGTGCCCTTATATATTTTTGCAACTCCATTCCTAGACAGTGTATACAACTTCACATCTATGACTTTTAGTACAGGACCAGGAAGCTAAAAGTTAGGTGTCTTTAGAACAATTTTTAAAAATTTGAGTATCTAAGTGAGAACTTATGGGTAGAATTAAGAACAAGTGATACTGCTTGTGCAACCTCAGGCACTTTATTGAGAAACCCAAGAAAAACTTTACTGGATTCTTTCAGTGGAGAGAAAAAGCACTCCAAGAAGTTAATGTAGCTTATTAAAATCAATATCATCCTGCTGTCTTTATTCATGGAATACTAACTTTATTGCAATGGGTTCTTGACTTCTGTGCCTCTCATAGATAGTAAGAACCTTCTGTAGATATCCTAGGGCAAATTATCAGCTAATTTTATCCATGTACATCCCACTGTGATATGGCAGTAATCTCCTTTCCTTCAGCATGGATTCACTAAGGAGAAATCATGCTTCACCAATCTGATAGACTTCTGTGATGACACGGCAGGGTGTATCGATGAGGGGAGAGCAGTGGAGGTTGTCTGCCTCAACTTCAGCAAGGCTTTTGACAATGTTTCCCATAATATCCTCCTAGGTAAGTGCAGGAAATGTGGATTAAGTGAATGGACACTGAATTAGATCCAGAAGTGACTGAATGGCAGAGCTCAGAGGGTTGTGATCAGCAGAGTACGATCCAGTTGGAGGGCTGTAGTCAGTGGCATTCCCCAGAGAGAAATACTGAGTCCAGCCTCATTCAACTTGTTTGTCAATGACCTGGATGAAGGGACAGAATGTGCCCTCAGCAAGTTTGCTGATGATATGAAACTGGGGGGTATGGCTGACACACCTGAAGGCAGAGCTGCCATTCAGTGGGACCTTGATAGGCTGGAGAGCTGGGCAGAGAGAAATCTGGTGAGATTCAGCAAGGACAAGTCTTGGGTCCTGCACCTGGGGAGGAATAACTGGCACAGGCTGGGTGCTGACCTACTGGAGAGCAGCTCTGCTGGGAAGGACCTGGGAGTATTGGTGGATGAAAAGTTGATAATGAGATATATTATTTCATTATTTTTCATCCTTGCTAAGACTATGTCTGAGGATACGTATTTAAGTCTTTGCATCTCGCTTCCAGTAGGTTATGAGCCATTTATTAGACCAGTGCACAGGAGACTGGTATTTGGACTGCCATGTCCTTTTGGGCTCAAGCTATATGAAATGTCCTTAATGGACAACTAAGTAGGAAAAAAAAAATAAAGAATTCTAGCACTTCCTTTCCTATTTGAAGGAAGGTGAGTAAGCACAAGTGACAATCAAGTTATATAGTTAAACATTTTCCTTTGATCTGTATATTGCTTTTTCTATTTTGGGCTAATTTGATTAAGTACACACAAAAGGGGAGCCAAAGGAGTAAGGTTTTTTCCCTTAGGCAGCTAGCCAGGAAATGCAGTAGTAGAGACCTAATTTATTATTGTTATTGTTGTTATTATTATTATTATTATTGATCAATCTCCAGCTGATATACATAATTGACTCAAAATAACAGAGGAGCTGAATTAAATCTGAAATATTTGAGTGTACTTAATATGGGGTTTTCCAGCACTAAAGGCTTGAATAGTTTCAGCTGCTTTCAATACTATTGAAAATGTAGGTAGAATTGTATTATGGCTTCACAAGTTATTTTGTGTCAGCTGAACTTCAATAACTGACAGTATGGATGCTGCTACCCCACTGCAAATATGAAGAAAAATGCTCTAGCTTATGTCCTCTCTTGTTAAGACTTAAGCAAATGCATTTCATATTACATTTCCTGTCAGTTACACAGTCAAAGTACAAAGTAATTACTACATCCGATTTAGTCATCTAGATGCCTTTTATAAAGCATAGAGAGCAATGGCAGCTGTGTGGAGTGATTCATCTCATTCTAAAGTAGACAGCTAAAGTATATCAGAAGAAATATGCCTTAAAAGTACCTATTTCTGTTTTACTAGGGAGCCTTCCAGTTTAGATGCAGACATCTCACCAAATTTGTAAAAGACAAACACAGTCACAACAGCTCAGCTTACATATGACAATTAATCTCTAACAATAATTTATTTGTATGTTTGAGCTGTGAAGACTTTTTTTATGTGAAGACAGAGAAATGTACTGCTGGCTCCAAGCACTTACTCCTCTAACAATAATTTATTTGTATGTTTGAGCTGTGAAGACTTTTTTATGTAAAGACAGAGAAATGTACTGCTGGCTCAAGCACTTATTGATGATGTATACACCACATTGCCCAGCTTGGCCTGGTTGTGAAACATAAACACATGAGGATTCATGGGTTAGAGGACTGACACTGATTTCAGTCCTCCTGGTGCTCCAAGGAGACACAGGTCTGTGTCCTCCATGCTAAGTAAGACCTGTGGACAGAAGCAAACCCCAGGTGCAGCTTCATAAATTGCAAATTCAGAATACACACTTGTTTAACTTAGTTCAGCAGGAAATATCTGGTGGTGTAACCTAGTAGGATAAACAATTTGGGTCTTGCTTATATCATCATCTTATATATTTTTATGGGTTTTTTTAATACTTAGAAAATGGAAGAAGTTGAACAGCAGAATTGAACTAGATATACATCTTACTAGATAGGTACACTGTACTGACAAAGGGGAGCAATAACAAAACAAAACAAAAACTAAGAAAAATTTATCATCAATTAAGTTAGCAAACAATTTGCAAGGTTTACTCATTCTTCAAATCTCTGTTCTGTCATAGAAATATTTCATCTTGATGAGTTAATTTCACAGAAAATTCTAACTCGTCTGACCCAAAATTTTAATGTGTATATTGTCTAGACTAAGATTTTTCCAGGAGAAATGCTGCCACAAGTCAACTACCAATGAATTTGCATCAGTTGAAAGAGGGAATACCAATTAAAAGGTAAAAAATTTCTGTGCTTCATATAAAAAAAATATGTAAAGGGTTCTGTTCCAGGTAGCTTAGGAATTATTCAAACTGGTTTAAAATAATATAAATAGCATATAATTTATCTTGAGAATTAAAATATGTCCTTCCCTGCCAAATCAAAGTTGTTGTCAATGTCTTGTCTAAGACTGTGATTAATGGTATTTAGAAACAATACTGCTGAGATATAATATGTTTTGCAAGGTGGATCATGGATCTTAGTTACTTAGGAGATTATCTGCTAAGTGCTGTTCTTTATTTGAATACATAACATCATGACTGGAGCAACAGTTATGTTGCATCTAATGATGCACTTCATTATAACCACATGGTTTTAGAGGCTTATAACTTTGTATAAATTCTCGGCTCATAACATTATTCTCAGTCCAAAGAAGGCATTTTGAAACAGTCTGACACAACACCATTTGACTGCTTAGGATTTGCATGTTCAAAAATGTGCTACTTCTTTTGCCTCCTTCTTGATGACACATTAACATACTTGTCATCTTATGGTACTCAAAACTCACCAGATTTTTTAAGGCGCCAGCTTGCAGTTCTCAACAAGTAGAAATGCTTCTGACACATTTGGAAGATGGCTTAGAAATAACACAGGTTTAAGTGTTGCTCAGTTAGGGAAAGGTCAGTGATACTTGGAACTGCCCAAAAGGAGCAGTAACACTGAAGAAGATATCAAGATTTGTTACATTTTCCAGTCAGTGGTAAGAGACCAGTCCACTGGCATAGAAAATCATCCTTCTTCCTCTTTCCCTTTCAAAACAAAGTAGACATAAATTTGTTTATACTGGCTGGAAAAAAATATTTACCTGTCCTAAACAATTACTATCCTGTAAAGATAGTACAGTTAAACAGGTGACCATGCATATCAATATCTGACATGTGGCCACAGTTCAGTGGGTTTGAGTCTAGGCATTCTGTGGTGAAATATGGGTCTGGACATCTAGCTGCTATTCTCACGTGATCCCCAGGGTAAGAGTTTAGAGTCAGTGTCAAACTAATTAAGCACCTCAAAAAAGCAGCTGTAGAATCCCATCCAGCCTCCTGAATAATGCCAGTGAAGCATGGGCTGTCACCACCTCACATTTGCTCAACAGAAAACCAAACCCACTGATGTCAGAGTCACTGAGAATTTGCAGATGTAAATGGAAAGGACAAAATAAAATTTAAAAAAAAAGAGGGAAAAAAGGAAAAGAAAAGAAAACAACATCACAAAAAAAACCTTGGGATGATTTGGTCTTACAACAGTTGCTGAATTTTCACAAAAATGAAGCTGTGTACACCACAGCAAGAAACAATGGTCACAAACAGAGGCAATATCACAAGAGGTATTCTCCTTGTCATATGAGACTGTCACTCCAAACGGCATATACTGTGAAGCAATAAGCAACAACTTCTCCAGATCCCAGAAAAGAGAGAGATAAATGGCATTGAATTGGCTGTGTCTCCCAAAAATCTCTCAAAGAAACTACAGCCACAGCAGGCTGAGCAGATGAGCCCTCAGAGACTGGGCTCAGAGTCTCAGACAGAAAAGAAAGATTTATTTCCATCTGGTAACAGTGATGTCTCAGAGAGATCCACTGCAGTCTGCAGCACCTAACAATTCTAACACTAGATGGACATAATTAGCTTAATTACTCATCTGCTTATAAAATTCTAAATTTTACATTATGTTTATGTTGTTATTACAGTCATATTTGGCAGAGAAAGAAGGATGTGGGCAACTGAACCTTTAAAAGGCTAAGATGAGCCAAACCGAAGCAGTCACTGTCATCTGCTGTCTTGTTATATTATTCAGGAACTCCTGTTATACAGTATGGATCGCCTAGGACTTGCATGCTGAGTGTAGCAATCCTCCATCATGCTGCTTGGCACTGAGTGACTGCTGAAAAACACAGCAACCTTGGTGGTTGACAACCTCTATATATTCACAGGACAGCTACAGCATGAACAGCTTATAATACAACTTTCTCCACTCTGCCTCTGTCAAAATATCACTATACTTTGAAGCTTTTCAGAAGTATACAGCATTACTAGAAATTCAAGTCCTATTAAAAGGCATAGTTCTCTTCAGGCTGCTAAATGTTGGGAGCAGAAGTAATTTGGAAGAGACAGATACTCCTGTAATTTTGAGCAGAGGTTTGGGACAGTATGGCAGGGCAGACAGACTTCATGTTTGCAGCCATAATCTCTCAGAAAAACCAGAAAATACTGATGGGCAAATGTGGTTGTTCAACACACACTGGATCTAGAGACTTCAAAGAATAAAACAAATTTAGACTCTGACCTCTGACTCCTGAGGTTTTGTAGTTTTCACATCCAGAGTAGATATGACTTTGAAATATTTTGTTAGTTTTTACTGAAAATATCTAGTTGGAACTTCCAACTTGTTGGAAATCTGAAATTCAATGTAGAAATTTGTTGGTTTACTGCCACTTTAATCCCAAAACTTACTAGCTGATCATTTTTTGGAACCTTACACACTTCTTAATTCAATAGTTGATCTCTTCACAAAGTGCATTAAATGTCTTTAAACACATTAATGTGATTCCAGTAGCACATTTGCCCTTGCTAAGCCATGGACTAACAATTTTGTAAGTCATAAGAGCAGTAAGTCATATGTAAGTCATAACTAAAAGGTGAGTTTATTGTGGTTGCTAAAGGTTATGTAACCAATGTATATAATAGGTAAATTAATAGATTCAGTGAATGAAAGAGCTGTCTGAATTGTAGCACCTTTATTTTTTTTTCTTTCATCCTAAAAGGTGTGAATAATTGATGCTAAATTCAGCGTCTGAAGAAAGCACACCACTATGTTAATCTAACAGCAAAAAGAACAGTAAAAAGCTGTCATAGAAATAATCCTTCAGGATTCTTCACAGCATAAGACGATTGCTCCTTTTGAGGTGAAGCCCTCACTCTTTAGCCACCTTCCTTTTTTTTTTCCTGATCTAAATTGGTTTTCTTCCAGAGAATAACCTGCTTTATTTCACTTTCTAAATCAAATGAACACAACTGCTATGTATCCTAACTAAATTTCTGTATCAAGGGGCACCTAAAATATGCTGGAATAGTTGAAAAGACAAATGGAAAAAACCTTGACTTTGCAAGATGTACTTGTCAATAAAGAACAATTAGAAAAGACCCATATGCAGGCCGTGGAGCTTAACCAAAAAAGGGATCACACACAAGGGAATGGTATTACTTTAAAAGCTCTAAAAAAGAAAAGTCTCTGGAATACCTAGCAGGCAAATGAAGAATTTTTGTTTGTTGTTGGCTAGGGCTTTTTCATTGCATTTTATAGCACCTAGGAACACGTTATAGTACTTCGCGCTAGATTTTAGGACTTGGTAAGTGTATTTTGCATAAAACTATTGGGTGAGGCTGTGCTTTCTGGCATAGCTTGCTACTGTTTGATAGCATTTTAAAAGCATACTGTGCTTGAACTATCAACACACAATAATTGTTAGTTTTATGCTCCACTAGTTACTTTGTTATGTGCAATGGAATAATTACTATGAAGTTTTGTATTGTGGCACTTTTGTCACAGTTGCTTATTAGATATGGAGCCTCATTTTGAACTTTTTATTTGCTTTCTTTGCTGTCCCTTCCATGGCATTAATAATGTACTGCAATTTAATTGAAAATTGGGCCAGAAAACATTAAAGGAAATTTCAGTGATTCCAGCCATTAAAGATTTACCCTTTCTGGCATGTAAGTGGGGCTCTTCGCTGAGTGCTTATTTATTTGATTTGTGCTTAAAGCATGTGTATATTTAAATCCATTTCATTAAATAAAGCACTGGGCAAAAAGTAGTTATCTACTTTTCTTGTAATCATCTGAAAGCACTTCAGCATAGCATTATGACATGGGTACTAATGTGTATCACAGGAAAGGGTGGGAAAATAAAGCATCTATCCCATACTTAAGAAAATAATAAGTGCTAAAATGGGTTTTTTACAGCAGATTCAGATGGGGAAAAGGAAATATGAACTCAGGATTCAAGGTGCAAACTAGATAATTAAAGTTCATCCTAAAAATTAGGGCTGTGTTTACTGTTTGTTGATTTTGGAAGGCTAGGAAACCTAATATACACTAAAGATGAGCAAGAATTCATTTTTCACAAAACATGTCTCAGTCATTTGCTTAGTTATTAGCAACAGAAGTGGGACAGCAAGCGCCATAGGATAATACTCATGAGGGAAACTTTGACTTAGCAAAGTGGTTTCAGGCCATATGATTTGGTCCAGGGACCAAGGGAACTCTTCAAGGAACATTAGCATGCCTGCTAGGAAGAGATAACTATGGATGATATGACTTCCAGGTAGCTCTGGCATCAGAAACACACAAGGAGAGCCACAGGCAGAGTCCCCAGCAGCCACTGTAGCCACCACCACAGCACATCACAGACCCTAATGAACCTGGAGCTCCAGCAGGCAGATGCAGCTCTGCATGCCCAGTACAGCAGAGACTCCTGGTGCTTCCCACTGACCTCAGGGCCAGTAGTGATGGGCTACTTGTCTGCAGGACATGAGCCATGGCAAGGGTCTGGGTCACAGCAGAGCTGTGAGAAAAAGTCAGGGGGCTGTACAACATCAGGGATTTAGATACTCAGTTGTCTTTGTGAGGCAAACAAAATCATTCTGATTAAAAAAGATAGGTTATGATTGAAATAATTCTTAGCTTTTTCCTACTTCTTGCTAATTTTTAAAATTTTTTGGTTATTAATTTCCCCTCTGATTTTAGCTGTCAGAATTTCCAGTTTTAGAGAAACTGTTTCTGTCCACAACATATTCAAAATAACCAGAACTGGAGCAGCTCAGTCCCTAGAACTCCAGGTTCTCCATTCCCTAGTGATAATCTTTGAGAAATATAAATTAAAATTAGTTTCAGTGCATTGAATTAATTATTCCATTTATTGGTTATTATCTTGCTTTGTGGTTTTACGTGCCTCTGAACTGTAGATGGAATTAGAAAAGAGAGAATCAACTAATTAATCTTGGGTTTCCAAAAGAGACAAAAGTGTTTGAAAGATGGGAAGAAAGTAAAGTAAAACTTCATCAAAGTGAAAAAAAAATAACAAAACTAAAAAAAAAAATCTTTAAAAGATCATACAGCTATATAAAACATAAATTTAGTTCATGTTTATGCACTGCAATTATTAAGCATCTGTGGGTATATCTATATTTGTATGTATAGAAATTTAATACATTGGCAGAAAATGTCATGTTTCCATAGCACTCTAGAGATTATGAATAAAATATTTAATTCAGGAGGTTGGAATTGCATTTTCTAAATTATTTCACTGACCTTTTCCTAACTTATGTTGGCCCACAGAGGATGTACGAGCACTGCCAAAAAATAGAAATACACCATAGGTGTTCAGAAGCAGGTGCTATTCAAAATAGACCTTAGGTACAAAATGTTTAGAACTGACACATATTGTGAAAATAATTCTTACAATCCAGTAACATATGCCATGTGTCTAAAATGAAGGATGGCAAATGAGGATCTAGCAGAACTTTTTGATAGTCATTCTGTGTAGAGTAAAACCAAGCTAGGTATGAGACTCACTAGTTTGATTCATGTCGCAGCATTAAAAAAAAAATTAATTCTGTCACAAGAAGCCAAGCTGTACTAACTTTGCCAAACTGCATCTTGACTCTGTGTCATATCTGCTAAAGCTTAGTTTGGTTTAGGTTGGATCTAGACTGAAGCTGGACATGAATTTTGCAATGCACATCACATGGTGATGGACTTCCTAACCTGTGTCTCCACAGTTCTAGACATCTCTTCCCATTTCATTGTGAGGACTCACCATGGAAAACAAAACAACTTCTTAAACCAACATCTGTACCAGTTCTGCTCTAGGTTATGTGTGTAAGTCTGTACTTACTAGCACTTGTAAAATATATTTCCTGCTACCACAAGAAAGATATCTATAAAACCATCTGTAGAGGCCCTTCCCATTAAGGGTGAGTTGTCACACCAACTCACCTAAAAGACATGGAATACCACCAGCACCCCCTGTAATAAGATATCTTTCTTTGTATTTGAAAACAGAAGTGAAGGGGGCATATGTTTACCTGTAGTAAAATTACGTTGGTTTACATGAAAAAAGAGAACAGTGTCTTTGGATACAGAAAGACATAAAAATTTATACAAAATACTGATAATTTTAATTATGTATATACATATTACCTAAATTACAGTGTGCCTGAAAGATTATACTACACAAGAAACCCATCATGTTTTGAACTCTTCTTATAGTCCTTCTGATTTTGTAGAAGATCTATCAAAAAACTATTCTGAAAGGGATTTTTTTTTCTTTAAACTAATTAGTATTTTATATTTATTTGAAGATGTCTAAGGCCCAGCAAAATTGTGATCTGGCAAAGCTCAGAGCTGAATTAATAAACACATCCAGAACTGACTATGCACTAAAATATTTCAATCTTAGTTCTATAGCAAGAGGGGTATTTAAACACAAACAAATGAAGATACATCTAGATGACCTGGCACTTTGGCTGCAGTAATTTAGTGAGATAAGATTTAATGAAGACCGAGACAATACTCAGTAGAAATATAAAAAAGAAATCTTCTTTACTAAGTCATAAAGAAAGAGATTTAGGAGCATGCAGAGGGTAATTGTAAATAAATCAAATTAACTCCCAATGCAATGCATTTTGAAAAGTTCCACTCTGGAATTTATGTATATATGACACTATTGTAGAGCAAGAGAAATTATTCATGAGGTTCTACTTTGCTATTCTTCTGTAGGCACTTAAGCATAAAAAACAAGCTGTACTCACAAGCGTCAATCTGTAAAATTATTATACATGTTCATCTCCATTCAAGGAGTGCATAGGTTCTAATGCAAAGTTCCACATATCAGTGGAGAGTACTTAAGCATAAATTTAGAAATCAGTTTATAAGATTGTCTGTTTCCAATATGATCCTCAGGACTTAGAAGTGGGTGGGAGTTTTGGTTTTGGTTGGGTTTTTGTTTTTGGGGTTTTTTTGGTTGGTTGTTTCGAAATTTAAATATATCTACTATAAGTCGGATTAAATCCAACATAGTCTGTTACAGGCTTTGGTTAGAATTTTGAAGTGATTCAACCTATATCTTTTTCTTAAAGTATGAATACTAAAACCATCAAAAGAACTATGAGTAGCTACAGTTATGTTTGAATGCAAGTTAAAACAGCATAATTGGAGTAACATGTTCGTGTATTCTTAGCGCTGGCATAGTTTTCTCTCATTCCTTTGGTCTTCCACTTAGACAAGACAGAACAAACAAGCAGTACTTGTTCTCTTGTTCTCACTTCTCAAGAACAGCTTTTAAAAATAAGAGCAAATGAAAACACCTACATTCGATAAGCAGTCTTCAAACAAAATAAAAAATTGAAAAAATACCACATCAATCACATTAGTATACTGTCAGGCCAATCTTTTACCTCGAGATGCTTTCTGTTAGTAGCACATCCCTTGTCTTGGTTTAAAAGGCTATTTCTCTGGGAGGACTTAAAAATGTAAACCACATTCTCCCAAAATCTTCCATTCCTCCTATAATTGGAACATCACTTTTCCTGAAATATTTCTGTATTTTTGTTTCCCTTGTAATCCTCAATAGTCATTTTCACTCAGTTCCTGAGATCATTCATTCTCCTCTACCCTAACTTTGGAGATTTCTACAGCCTTCTTTTTAGATGCTCTTCCTACAGGTTCATTTTGCAGTCCAGCCAGTAGGAAAAACATGAGCTCTTGGTTCATTCCCCCAATAACTTCTTTCAGGTAACCTGACAGTAATTCAGCTGGTCTGGTTTGCATACTTACTTGAGAATATAATGAAGCACAGTCTGAGAATCCTTGTTCTTTTTGAAGAAAATCTAGGATCATTGTCTCAGGCTTGGACATCTGAAGCTGGGTGAAATAAATTGCACTCCATGTAGCTTAACTTTTAGTTCACAGCACAGTGACTGTGTTATCCAAAAGTCAGCTGTTAAACTGCACAGGGTAGAAGATTATGCAGATGCTTCTGTTTCTCCCCACTTTTTCAATTGATAATCAAGTTTTTCCCTTTCCCTTTTTTAAAATTTAATATTTTTTTAATACATTACACCTCAATATTTTCATGCATTATTTTCATATTCATCAGTGTGGTTTATAAATCATGATAAAGTCTCGAAGATAAATGAATTATCACCTTTTTTATAACAAAACTGAAAAAGGGTAGGTTTAGACTAGATATTAGGAAGAAATTCTTTACTGTGGGGGTGGTGAAGCACTGAAACATGTGGCACAGAGAAGTTGTGGAACGTCATTTCTGGAAGTCTTCAAGGCTGGGTTGGATGGAATTCTGAGCATCCTGGTCTAATGGAAGGTTTCCTGCCCACACTAGGGGGTTTGGAACCAGGAGATCGTTCAGGTCATTTGCAACACAAACCATTCTATGATTCTGTGATTCCACGATCTATGGCATATTACAATTTAAAACTATGAAACTCTTAAACAGTTACAAGGTCTAAGGAAATCTGGAATCAAATAATTTGAAATCAAACTCCAACAACACAACAAACTTAAATCACACAAAGATAAGTGCATAAAATTATTGCTGAAATATGTGCATAATGGGGGTTATATGTCTGAGGAATCCACACTGCAAATGTAATGGAGTAACGAGCCACCTTCAAAAACAAGCCAAGGGTCTAGGCAAAGTACTGCACATGGCAATACATAGTACTGGTGAGAAGACATTGTTCCTAGACTGGAATGACCACAAGTGCACTAACCCCTTTTATTCTGGCAACAATGAAGCCCCTCGCAGCAAAATGATGAACCCTTTCTAGAGAGAGGGCCTATGTCTCTAGCTGAGGGTTCCTGAGATTACAATTGACTATTCAAGTAACCTGGTCTAGTGGAAAGTGTCCTTGCCCATGGCAGGGGGATAGGAAATAGATACTCTTTGAGTCCCTTCTAATCCAATTCATTCTATATTTCTATGCCATTTCCATTATGTTGAAAATGCCTCCTGGCATTCTTGCTCTGAAAAAGAGAAGGTTACCTCTCCTGTTGCCAAGATCTTTAGATGTTATCCAGGTCTGCTTACAAAGTAAGAGCAGCTCTCTGATATTCCCATTCAAGTTTTCCTAACCCAGGATGCACTTAATACTGCATGTGTCTTTGCACAGCCTGTGTAGTCTGCACGCGCAGAAAATATTTGGATCAGAATCAGCACATGCCTGTACTGCTTCTGGAGGCACATTTTGCAACATGGGACTAAGGTTTGGCACACTCTGGGTCAATAAAGAGACCCAGCTTCTGAGCCGGATCCTGGGCACTGATTAGGGGTCACGTCTTTCCCTGACTCTGTGTTTGGAATTTCAAATGGCTCTGTTGAATGCAGACCTATGGAGGGATTTTCTCTGTGCTGAGCTGATGGAAGTCATCTATATATGCCATATGGAATCAAGGCCCAGGTTTGGTTCCTGACACTCTCTGTTACATGTTTTAGACATAAACCTGTCACTTCAAATGTGACTGTGTCCGTCTGCATAGCAATCTGCTCTGACAAGGGTAAAGAAAACAGAGTGGGAAAGCTAAGAAATATTTCAGTCCTTTATGATAGATTAGGCATGGTTTCCTCTCTTGTTGTCTCACTATCTAGATGGCTTACTCCAAAAGAAAATAAGGTGCCTTAGCAAAGCACATTGGAAAGGATGAGCAACCTGGTCACTGATAGAGAGAGAAGCTGTCGGGGTTGCAGCTGGAAGACATAAGCAGGATTTTACAGAATAAAGAGAGGTTGCAGGCAGACATAGATGCACAGGCCAATAGTTTGTGAAACAACAGAGAGCAACACAGGATGATAATCACAAGAATTACAAAAACAGTCTGTGTAATTGCTATTGTATCTCAGTTTTGGAGAATCATTATTTTTTATCACAGCAGCAGTGTCTTGCAGAGAGGCTGCAGGGACATGAAACACATTTACCCTGACCTGGCATAGATGTCTCAGATACTGACATCTACACTGCAGGCACCTGCATGTGCATTAGCAAACTCCAGCTTTAAAATTAGCTGAGGAAAATGCTGTCCTAAAAATCATATTCTTTAGCTAAAATACTGCAAAGGCAAAATTTCGTAAATTTAATTCAATCTATCTAAGGTTTAGAGAAGCCTTACTTAGGTAGAAGAAACAACATGATAGAGGAAACAATAAAAAAGCCCCTAATGTCAATATGAGAATATGGCCTCATTTAAATAAAAGGATACTATTCTTGAGCAGTAGACAGATACCTGTTAAAATGTTGACAATTCTTCCATTAAACCTAGCAGGTTTTATCTTTGTATCTGGCACTATGCATTACATTTATTTTGACAGAAGCTGAGATATTGGGAGTATGCATAAGATTATAAAATCCAGCATCAAGATGAGTTGCTGAAAGGTAAGCTCATTAAATGAAATGAAATCCATCTTACTAAACAAGGTTCAAAGGCAAAAAGCAATCTAGGAAAATATCAATGAAATAGGTTACCTTTCTAGGGAGTAAAACCATAATTTGTCCAAAAAAGAAGAAAAATAATACTATTGCTAACACTGCTGCTGCAGGTTTTTTTCAACATGTGTGAGTAGTTTTACAATACGTTCTTGTGATGTAGAGTCAGGGAAGGAGACAAAAAGATGATGAGTGTGAGGTAAAACTGATTGTGCATGAGATGAACACTTTCCATTCCTCCCAGTAGTGCAGTTGAGGGTAAGTGCAAGCAAACAGATTTATTCACTTCTAAATTGAGCAGAAGACAGTTTATTTGTTTACTGTATTATAGGAGCACATGCAATTTAGCTAATGTGCTTTTTTGTTGTTGGTTTGCTTCGGTTTTGCATTGGGTTTTTAAAATGTCTTTAAATTTGTGCTGCTGCAGGTCTCCCTGGGAAAGAGCTTTGTCTAACAATGCCTCATGGAAGAAGTGCATTGAGGCTGTGAACGTCTGCTTGAAGTAACTCTTAGCAAAGAGCAATTTTTGAGGAAGTTTATGTTCAGTGGTCCTAACTAACAAGGGGTTGATAATTCTGTTGAGGATACTCTTCGCAAAGTGTCCTGTGACAATATGCTTTTTCCCCCAAATATTTTTATACAGTTCATGTAAATCTCTACTTTTAAGAGTATGTAAGGAAGGGAATTCCCTGAAGTTATAGGAAATTGCTATCTGAGGAAAAAGCAGCCCTCAAAAGAAAAGCATTAATGCTATTTTCTTGCACCAGAGTTTAGTCCATTTCACCAGAAAACAAGCTTGATTTGTTCAACAGTATAAGAAAAATACCCAGTTAGGGAGAGGGGGTTTCTCATCTTTCCTAAAACATTACTTTAGACAGTAATCACCTGGTAATTGTGGCAGTTCATCTACAGTATCTGAAGTTAAATAAATTATAATTTGAATAAAACATTGAATTGAACATAAACTAACTTCAATAATAAATTTAAATAGTTGTACATTATTTGAATTCTTATTAATATATGAAAGTAGCAGCAACAATATTTGTATGTGAAACTATTTGTTGCCCAAGATGAGAAGGAGTTACAAGAATGGGCAATGCAAAATGAGGTATATTCATTAAATGAAATGTCAAAGTCTACTCTCCTGGTAAATCCTCCCAGTTCATTTGATTTCATGGTTTCTCTGATTACTTTTCAAAATCCTGTATTGTCAGTTATGTCAGCAATGCACAGATTAAATTACATTGCTGGCATACATTGACATGAAGGAATTTAACCTCCTCAATGGTGCATATTATGTAAAATATATTAAACACTTTCTATTTTATGTGATTAATTAAAAGTAAATGAAATGTTGCATTGAAAAATTAACACACTATCTTCATCTGAAGTAATGGGTCACAATGTTAGCAACATGTACTGGTTTTGACTGCTCAAGATTATTAAAGCTTTTTTTTTTTGGGGGGGAGGGGGGTGAGGGAGGATACTGAAAGGGGAAAAAAAATCACCAAGAGTGATTCAAGAGAAAAAAAGTCAGAATGTAGGCCACAAGAATCTGCTGAACTCTCTCCCAGGTATAATATTTAATCAGCAGCTATTTAATCTATGTTGGTAACATACATTTATTTTTGTTATGGACACTACTGTAGCATGAAATTGGAAGAGGATTTCCTTATAGCTGAAATGTATTACAATAATTTTGTTGTGAAAAACGAAGCTCCTACTAGCTGGAAGTTTCTTCCTTTTTTATTATTCTTCTCTCTGTTCAGGGACAGAGTAACACTGTGTTGTTTTGGTGTGTCTTCACTTCTAGTGTTTTCTTTTACGTGGTTTGGAGTTAAGTGGAGGGTACAAGCATAGACATTGATCTCCAGCTTCTTATTTGCAGGGCCAAATGTTTGGGTCTTTTTAGGGCTAGACATTTCCTGGCAGCATGTGTCATATGGGAAACCACTTGGCTTTATAGCCAGTTAAAGGCCAGACACCAGTTATACTGCTGGTTATGTGAGGTTTCTTGGGTTTCACTAATCCTCAAGGAACAAAAGGGAGCTGGGAACAGGTTTACCCAGCCAGTATATAAGGAGTAACATAGAGAACCACAGCAGTCTCCTGAGCCTAAGAAATCTGAAACTCTGCTTGGTCCCTATAGAAAGAGCAGACTAATTCACCCAGGAAGCTGATGGTGGTAGCTATGTGCCAGCATTTCCTCCTCATCCCACATGATAGGCAGAGAAAATTGCCACTACTGTAAACATTCCCAGTGTTCATTATTTATCAATTTTAGGGTTTAAAAGAAGTACATAAAAGAGAAAATCTGATAAACCAGATCTGTCATCTTCTCAAGACATTCAGAAAACTTTACCTGCATTGTAATAAGAGTTTTACAAAATCCTGAGACAATATGTTGAAGCCTGTCTAGATCTTAAGTACTATTTGGGACTGGTCTGTGCCATTCTTCAATTACCAATATTTTTCTAACATTAGGCTTGAGTCCCTTGAACTTTTTGGCAACACATAATTAGGTTTTCTTTTATTTTTTAAGTGATAAAATTGAAAATCATTTGTGGTCTGTAAAAATCTAGACAATAACCACTGATAATCTCAAAACCACCCTGAAGGCAACCACTTCTACAATTCCAAATAATTAGCTCTTTCTTTGCAGCTTTTTAACACAATGCAATGATTTTGACACATGTGTACCATGTTGACACATACTGACAATTATGAATTCTGTATAATATCAAGGTATAAAAGAAACATTTTTTTTTAAGTTGAAGAGGTCACTACTTTTCTGTCTCAGATATTACTTTCAAAAACCCTATTTCATTTGGTTGATGGGGTTTTTTTTGCTTCATCATTCACTATTGTACAGCACTTTGCTTCATTTCTGAATTCCATCTCTCCCAGATGGTTGTTAATTGATTGAAGATGGCTTTCACATTTACCATTATAGCTGAAATAATGTTCTGAAATTCAAAACTTAAATATTAAAACTACACATTAGGCAGAAACATCCAGAAGGTTAGACAATGGAATAATTTGTCAGGGGAGAAAAAGTTGAATCATCATTACAACTAGAATTGAGGAACAGGCTAGATAAAACAGATTATTGGGAGATTATAGTAAAGGGCAAGTACCAGCTGCCCTCTGTTGCTTCCTGTTTTCTAATTTAGCACGGATAACATGTTATGCATAACAAGGATGATCTATGATACTCCATAATCCATACCTTGCTATACTGTGATATTGGAAATAGAGGAAAATGCTGGCCAAGCTATAAAGTGTGTATGGTTATGTATATAATATATAGATTTCAATACATAAAAACTACATTAAAAAATGCATCCTGCAGCCCTGACTTTTAACAATGATGGTGTGTAATATTGCATCTGCCCTTCTGGGGTGCAGTAATCCTCACACACATGCATTCAAGCACTTTTATATTAAATGCTCTTACTCACTTCTAAAACCTTTATGTTCTAAACAAGTGCAGTGTGTGGGAGAGAGACAACTTCCATAGATATACTGTGCCTGCTGCACTTTTAATTAATTTTTAGATTGAAAATAACTACAAGGGAAATATATGGGTGAGGGAAGACAGGGAGTATTAAAGGAGTTTTTACCACTCTATTTATGTACTTTATTTCAAACCTTGTCTCATAAGAAACACAGAGCTTGTTTCATCAAGGAGAGTAACTATACAGTCTCATTTCAGCATATGTCAGTGTAATTAACAGTGTGTTTTCCAGAAAAAAACTGGCCAGGATTTTACCATAGTTTCCTTATAGAGACAAGCTTTCCTCCCCAGCTCCAGCACTCCCCTAATTAAAATGACTGTGGCATTTCAGGACTCCCCTTTTCCTTATGCATGCTACCTCGATAATACATCTTAATTTAACATTGATTATTAGGGCTGATATTACAGTGCCCACTGAATTTGCATTAGCCTTTGATTGTGACAGATATTAGCCCCCTGCACCACCTCATGTAACACTGTGTAAGGGAGCTCTGCCTCCAGCTTTTCCAGTTCATAAAACCCAGGTGAAATTCCTCCCCCATTCACCAATAAATCCTGCCTGTTCCATAAAGCTGAGTCCGGCGTGTCCAGGGGGAGCATCCCGGGAGGAGCGGTGCGGGCGGGCAGACGGGGGGCACGCAGGCTGGCTGCCGATGAGACCCGGCGTGTCTGCCGCGGGAGGGGAGCCTGCCACTGCCCGAGCATCTGCTGAGGTTTTGTGTCACCTGCAGAGCGTGCATGACAGCTTTATTGATGCCACGCGTTTTGAGCCTGGCTCCCGCAGCCCCGAGCCGGGGCAGCCGGGGCAGCGGTAAATCAGCAGCCGCCAGAAGCGCGTCCATGGCCCGGGGCGCGGGGACTGCGCCCCGAACCTTTCCGGGCTCCTTCATTCCTGAGCGTGCCTGGCCGCGGATTTCGGGTAAACACCGTCTCTGCTGGGGCTGACCTCCTGGCTTTAAGCTGAGCTGTAGCCCTCAGCTTTTAAACTGCAATTAATGATAGAACTTCCCTTCCACTATATTTCTGCTAAGTATTTCTTTCTTGAGAGGAAACTGTATGACTCAGCTTTAAGCTTCGTTTCTTTTGTTCATTTTGGTTTTTTTTTTTTTTTGTTTTTTTTTTTTTTTTTTTTTTTTGTTCTTTTTTTTTTTTGCTTGGGTTTTTTTTTTGTTTTTGGGTTTTTTTTGGGGGGGGGAAGTGGTTGGTTTTTTTGTTTGTTTGTTAGTTTTTTGCTTTTTTGTTGTTTTTTTTTGTTTGTTTTGTTTTGTTTGGGGTTTTTTTTCTGATAAAAGCCACCAAAACTTTTATAGGTGGAAAATTTTCCGTTAGCTGGGTTCTAGAGCATTTAATTTATCAGCAGTCATGTTGCATATGCACAGCTTTATGCAGGAATGTATGAAAACGTCTGCATGTAAATTGTTTTTGCATTTGATGGCTTTTGTGGACAGAAAGAAAATAACATACACAAACAGCATCTGTGTGCTCAAATTAAGAATTTGTCACTGCTTCCATTCAAGTTCTTAAGCAAGAAAACATTTTGCAAATGACAAGAGAAGGACAGATCTGAATTCCTTCACAAAAGCTGGCACTTGTATTCTTTCCTGCATTAGAAAGCTTTCATAACTTAACCCTTGGTGTTCCAAAATTTGTAATTTCTGCCCACAATAATAATAGACACACACATAATTTCAGGACACACATGAGACTGCAAAAATGAAAACTATATCAGATAAGATACACATTTTTACATAGACCTATACATGTATGGACTAGAATAGCTAAAATCCTTTTAGCTACGATAAAGTTGATCCATGTAACTGACGATCTTCCATAAACCTCCTTTTTTAGCATACAACAGCCCAAAGTTTTTTGTCTCTTACCAGAGCTAAAAATTAAGTTACAATCTATTAAGGAAAATTTGTCCTCTATCTCTACAAAGAATTTACCAAAAAACATTGGTTCACAAAGCTCTTAGGACCTTTTCTCCTGTAGCTTCAAAATACTCAAAATAAAATTTAATAATAGAAATATAGAGAGAATTTTGAGAAGACAGGTACTTAGAACTACAACCAACAGAAGTCTTGTCCTTTCTGGTTTTAAGATTGCTGAGACGAGTATCTCCTGCTGATGCTGTTTGTTTTGGTTTGGTTTTTTTTTAACTACACTGGCACAGCTGACTGGAGGTAAAATTCAATGTCAAGCAGATGCTGGAGGCACCATACAAAAGTTCAGCATCAGCTATTCTCCACTTCATACAAATATGCTTGCTTCACCACATCATTCCTATGACTGTTACATATTCTTATTTCACTCTGTTTTTTCTCCATAGGAATTTCCTTTCTCCCTATACTTGGCATTATCCATTCTTGCCTGTGAAATATGTGCCAGTGTTGTCCTGATTTGCCATGTGAAATTCTCTCTGAAGTTGGTGGTATGGTTGGTGGGAAAGATGGGAAAAGACTTCCTAGCAGGGCCTGTTGCCAACAAGACAAGGGGTAAAGGTGGTGGATGACTCATCCCTAGAAGCATCCACAGTCAAAGTGGATGGGGCTCTGAGAAACCTGACCAAGTTGAAGATGTCCCTGCTCATAGCAAGGGGGTTAGACTAGATGGCCTTTAAAGGTCCCTCCCAACCCAAACCAGTCTATGATTTCTCTGCACAGGTTAAGCAAGTGTGTTGGTCTGAGTTTATGTAGTCTGAAGTCTGGTACTTCATTGGCAGAATTTAATTATCTATCATGATCATTCTCTTACTCCAAAAAGAAGGAGCAACTGTGCATCACAAGGTGTTCTTCTTTACCCCATGCTGCTATACATCATATATATACATATATATCTTCTACCAGCAAATATAAATCATGCACTTCATCTAGAATGCCAGTAAACCAATAAGTAATTGCTTTCTTCAGTGTTCTTGCTACACTGCACAAGTTATCTGCCATGTAACTGCTACTCAAACAGTGACAATGCAAAGGGTGGAATTAAACACCTTTTTTTGTCTTCACATAATTCTATTTTCCATCCCTTTTAAGCTTTTCCAGATGGAAGTCACTCAGTTTTTTGTGATTTTCAGCACAGTAATTTGACATTCATTCACATTCAGATGTCAAATTTATTTTATGTGCCTGCTGTATAATTATACAGTTCTCCTTGGTATTGAAAGAGTGTGTATAGTAGAATAAGTTCACTAAAAATAACATATTTAGAGCTCCTAAAATTTTCTAGGTTCCCTTGACAGTAATAGACCTTTCAAGACTATTATCACTCAATACTTACTATAACTTATTTTTTCACAAGTTATTGTTATAGAATACCAAGAGAAAGTCAGTTATCTTACAGTTCTGGACATGGAACACCCAGAGGACTTCAGAATTACAATATGTTAGCCAGAATTGACATTGGTACGTCAAATTCAGTACTTCTTCGTAAAGTAGTAGAATTTTATATATCATCACTTCTTCCAGCACAAGGTTAGAACTTATGTTTTTGAATCTGCCATGAAGAGTTTACTGAGGAATTCGTCCACTTGGAGAATCCCAGTTCACTCAGGCTATGATAAAAGACTCAAAAAAAAAAAAAAAAGGCAGGAAGAAATCAAAAGTACCAAAAACTACAATAATTTAATCCAACCTGCCAATTACTGTTTTCATGAAATGTCACTTTGCTCAATATCCGTGTCAGTGCTTCCCCTTCAGCAACAGAAAATATTTTAACTTGCTTACCTACTGTGATTTAAACAAATCTGTCTACTTCCCAGTTTGCTCATGTTCCAAAATTTACTCTGTACTGTGTGATAGAATCAATTAATTGCAGTATGAAGTACTGATTTCTGTCAAGGATTTTACCCTAGTTCTAATATTTTCTATTATCAAAATTAAACATCGTTTTTCAAGTGAAAAATATTTTATAAATAAAATTTTATTAAGAGCCAATGCAGTACTAGTGAGGTTTTTGACCTGAAAAATAAATGTTATTAATTTTGGGCAGGAATGATCTGAAATTTAGAGGCAGGAGTGAAGATAATAATTTGGCTCTAAAGTTCTAATGAACTGTATAGTAAAACTGAATTACAAAATTAACCTTGGATGGTAAACACTGATGGAAGGCAACTTTTAAACTCTCCAGCTTTCCCTGCCTCTGAACTAATGAGTAGTTCCAAAAGGATATCAATATTTTTTCTTCCATGTTAAATCCATGTTTCTTTTCATACTGAAACAACAAACTGGTGTAAGGAGAAATGGCCAGGGGAAAAAAAAAATAGGGTTTTTCTGACAGTTTATTAGCAATTAAAAAAATGCAAAACCCATATCACAACAAACTGAGACTCTCCTCTCTGTAGGAGAAAATTCCCATTCTCATGTATAATTTAACTTTGTCATGAATTCTTAACAGAACTGTAAATTGAAAAATCAACATCTACTCAGGGATAGCAGGTGAAGGACATGCAGGCTGGCACCAAATTTCCATCAGCCTTAACATGGAAAAAAAAAGTCTTACCTTGTTTCCTGTTATTGTAAACATGTCCTGTGGAGAAAAAACATTATGATTTTCTCTTTTTTTCTAAGGATATTTATACACAACCTTTATAAGCAGTTCTCCTCTAGATTTTTCTATTTAGTATCACAAATATATGAATTTAGGCATGGAATGCAGGAAGGTATAAAAAGTTAAATCCCATCTTCCTTCCATGAGCTTCATAACACACAAAACTACAATGTAGCATAAAGCACCTGCTGATCCCTCATATTTGTTTGTGTAGGAATTAGCTGCTGCACAAAGACTGAGCTTCTGAATAGACTTTACACATCTTTTGTAAATGTCTCTTTGACTCATATGGAGCTGCTTTGAAAAGGAAGCAGCCTCGATATTGCTCTAGACACAAGATAACAAAACGTGTACACTGTATAGAAGAAACTAATGCACTGTGAGCATTAAAGGGCAAATTGCCATCCACTCAGCAAATCTGTGCAGAATTTCTCCCAGTGGTTTTCATGGAGTGACACATTAGCTAACAATCACAATTTAGCTCTGTTTGATCATTAGCAAAAGCAAGAAAGAATGTTTTCATTTCTGTACTACAACTACTGCAGTTTCAGTTAGAAGATTTTGGAATTTAGCCACAAAACAATCTCAGTTTAAACCTTCAGAAGACAGCTTTAGCGTGGACGTTAAAATGCCAGATCAATGTCTGCAGAGAAGAGTACTCACAAGACAGCCTCATGTGCCCTCCATAAGGAAGTGTAACTTTTCTATGGCTACATAGTTCATTTGCACAGAGACATAAAAATTTCAGCCTGATCCATTTTTGCCTTTCCTTCTTTAAGTTTAAAAATTAAAATGCTGCAGGACAGAGCATGAGGGTTATAGTCTCATTAGCAATTAAAGTCTGGGTGGTGAATTTACTGCAGTGACAATACTGTGGTCAGTTATTTCTGCTCAAACTTATGAGCTTCTGTGGAACATCTGGCCTGTGTCTGTGAAAAGTTCTCATATTTAACTTTTGAACAGGACTTATCACCTGGTTATGCCGTGAGACTCAAATCATAAATCTCCCTTTTCAGCAACAAAGATTTGGTTGGGTGACTCTCAGATAGCAACATCTGCTTACACAGCAAATGAGAACTCTCTTCCCATAAAGAATGCTGTTCTGACTATCTCAGTGTATATAGTGTCATAAAACCCACAACTGGAATAAATTACATGTTTCAAAGGTAACTTATGTAGGTGGCAGACTGTTCATCATGTGATTTATATCACTTAATTCTACAGAACATATATACCTTGTGATTTATTTTTCTGGATACTGCTTTCATGTAAGTACACAAGATATTTTTCCAGGCTCTTAATTTCATTTGCAATTACTTCTGACCTCCCTTTAAGGTCTGTACACCATTAAAGACTGACACAAATCAGCTTACATAAAGCAATTCCAAAGGGACAGGTAATGTCAATAATGCAAATACAAGAGTGACTATATGTACAAAATACACATTGGAATATAAACCAAGTAAAAAGGAGTATCTTTCCTTGGCAGATTGGGATAAAATATAGCCCTGTTGGCTTCCACACCCTCACCCCCGCCCTCATTTTAAGGTTGCAGTAAAACTACCAAAATAAAATGTAACTTCTCTGTAATGGGACAACCATAAGTTAAGGAAAATGCAATTAACATTGTTCACACCTTTATAGGTCTTTTGATCTCCCCAGTTAACCTAAAACATCCATGATGTAGGTCTAGTCAGATTATGAGACCACCTGCAAGAGACACCTTCTGGGAAATAATCTCAGAAGATCATAGTTTCAGAGACTAGAATAGCAAATTGATGGCTTAAGACTCTAGTTTCTGTGACCACCTCTACATCACTTTATAATAGAAATATTTTCAGCCAAACTATATTAGATATTCAGAGAAAGTAACTCAAATTTGCTTAAGAGCAGACAGACTGGGAGCAGAGGAGAATCTAATTCTTCTCAAAATTCATTCCAATAGAAAATTTTTTTCAATAGGAAAGACGAGCCCTCTTAGAAAGCGTTGACTACTCTAATTGTTGTTAAAGACTAAGAAAAGAGTACCTTTATTAATAATTATCATGAATAGCGTATTATAGATTGCCATCTCTGTATAAGCAATGTAATAATTAGAATAAAAATATTATTTTGCTGATCTGTACTTCAAGGAACAGAGCTGACAGTTTCTCTTGGATCAAAACTAATGCTCTTAACTGAACATATCCAGTGACTTGTAATCAATTGTTTTTCAAGCATTGGGGTAGCTGTTTTTTTTTTTTAAGTAACTTATCATTAGTATTATCAAGAATTTGAACTCTAAGCTACAAATGAACCTGTTGTCTGCTAAACAGTAATTGGAGCAAGCTACAAACTTATGCAATTGTGTCTGACAAATTCATCCAGCATTAGTTCATGTCTTAACTTGTCCTTTTAAGATAATATTCTCTCTTTTTACACCATTCAAGAGAGTGATAGTAACATGAGATATCTCTCTTCTCATTAGGGAATTCTTTACCTACTGATTGTCAATATTGAAAGTCAGGATTTTTTCCCTCAGCATTCATTATTCAGTAATGGCTGTAGTTTCAAGTCCATTCCCTTTTTTTTTATGTGCATAAAGAAACAACTAGAGAGGTTCTGCTTGCCAGAAGTATCCTTAAGCAAAATCATCCATTCCGAATCAATGATGAGTTAGACAGTGCCCAACACCTGTTCAATCAGTGGGAAATAATTCAGCACAGGTGTTAATGGCAAGTCCAGTTTGCATAACTGCAGTTTCATGCCCTGGAAATTCAAAAGGTCATCATCGAGATTTTACAAAGACAAACTAATTAGTAAAAAACTTTGTAATAGTTGCATGATAAAAATTATCTTACCAGATACTTAGATTTTAGATAGCATTAACTTGACACAATTATAAAATGACGCAATTATAGAAAGTGAAGGTCTCTAAGCTAGCTTTTGGTACATCCTTAGTTGATCAATGTGGAAAACTATTCTGGATTGTTGTGTGGAAGTTAAAGTTACTGTTCTGACTAAATTTTAAGAAGACTGGATATAGCCCATTATTTCAGAACATTTGCATAGAATTTAAAGCAATAATTATTTTAAAAATGTGATAACAAATGTACTTTTTAAAAAAAGTGCATTCTAACTTAATCTAAGCAAGTTTTAGTTCAGGTTGCAAGGAATCTTTGGGGGTCATTGAGTCATCTAGCAGGTGGCTTGCTCACTGACCAGCTGAGATTTAACATCTCCCAGGAGAAGTATCCACAACCTCTCTGGGCAATCTCTTCCAGTGATTAACCACCCTTAACAACTTAAGACTTTTTTTTTTTGTTTAAATCCAGGGTAAATTTGCCTTGCTGCACCCTGTGTCCAGTACTTCTTGGCTTTTTGCTGTGTACATCTGTCAGAAATCCCTGTGGTCAACCCTTTAGGCAGCTGTGCATAACAATTGATCTCCCCCAGCCATTTCAAGACTGAATAAACCTAGTTCTCAGACTCTCAGTTTTCTTTATGTTCTCTCTTGCTCACATCTCTCAGTTCTGTTCTGCAGTCCCCAGCCACCACGGCAGCTCTCCTCTGGACTCATTCTACTTTGTCAACATCTGCCTTGCACTGGGCAGCCCTGCACTGAGTGCAGTGACCCACTTGTACTCTCACAAGTCCCACAGGGCAGGGACCACTTTCTTCAACCTGCCACTGTGTTCTTCTTAATGCATCCTGCCATCAGCCCCACAGCACACTGCTGACCCACAATCAAGTTATTGCCCTCCAGAACCCCTGCTCTGTACTGCAAACCCCCCAACTCTACCATTTCTCTGAGGTGAGAGTGGGCTCCCAGGATGTACTGGGGGCAGGGGGTTTTTTATCCCAGATGCAGGACATTGCATTCTCCCCAAATGAACTTCATGGAGTTTTTATCCATCCTCTCTCCAGTCGCTCAAGGTTTCTCTGAAGTGCTTGCTCTTCAAGGTATTGATTGTTCTAATCAATTTGGTGTCGTCATTCAAACTTGCTCTAGGTAAAGAAATGAAGACTGACAAAATGGAAGATCTTCACATGTTAAACAATTGACTGGAAGAAAGAAAGCAGAAGGTAAGACTATTTCACCATTACCCTCAGACAAGTGCTCTAGGAATATGTGTTGAAGTCCCTGCTGCACAACACATCCATTGCAGGACTGGAAAAGAGGCTAAGCAATGAAAAGTAGCATTTGTTGTCAGTACCAAGTTACCTCCAGTAATGAAGATACTGCTCAGTTATGGGAATTTGCAGTTTTTCTTTTTTTTCAAAGATGTAGGAAGCCAAACTCCAAACCAAGAGATATATGCTTAATATACAAAAACATATGAATATATAGGAAAAAAAAACCCTAAAAGAAAATAATTTATCTTTAATAATGACCATTGATAATTATTAATTTTTGATTTAAAATAATTTTGTGAGATTTTTAGATTATAAACATGGCTTTGTTTAGTGCTCGTATAATTTTCTTTATGAGAAGGAAGTTCCTAATTATTTTAATGTCCTTTACCAACTAGTATATGCATATGCTATCAATGCTTTTTAAAATAATGCCATACAGATATCATGGTATGCATTCTAATGCATCTAACTCAGTGATCTAATTGATCTAATTTATGTCTTCTTCCTAAAAAAATGCCAGTGCTCCTGATGCAGTTATCTGAAAGCTGCAAGTGTCCTTTAAGCCAACTCTGAGAAGTTCAAGATCCATTTAAAGAAGTATGACAGCCCTTTTCTCTCTTTTATTTATCCTTTACCCATAAAGCATGTCATTCCTGTACCTGTTATCATTAGTTAGTGCTATATTCATCCATTGCCTTTTAATGTATTGCCATTAAACTGGATGGCAAACAGTGGGCAGGGAAAATGATACGGTCAGTGCCCTGGGGATGTAACAGTAATGGATGGATGGACAGTAATGATTCACTTACTGCAATCAGTGCTACTCCCAGTCAGTTTTGTGATGCAATATTAGTTGCAGAAGAGATATCAGATGAGAGAAAAAAAAATAGAAAAGTAGATTAGCCTACATAAATGGGAAGGAAATAGCAAATAGTTGTGGCTTGAACCCTTCTGTTTATTGCTGGGTTTTAAAGTTCGGAAATAGATGAAAATTATAGGAAGCACTAAAATGGAAATTAGCTTTTTCAAAAAGTTCAAGGTTGCTGTAGACATTTCGAAATAAAATTATGTCTGTCCTTAATGCTTTTACTACAGGCCTCAAGACATAACAAAGCAAGGTGAAGCAAACAGATTTAAGTTATGTTTTTTCATTCCAGATGAGGGCTGAGTGTCATTGGACCCAGAGTAACTTCTATATACTGCATTGGTGTATTGAGATAAAGTAATTTTGATCGAATCCTCTCAGATCAGCTGAGAATGAAAATAAAGCCACTGAATAAAGTGAAATTGTCCATGCACACCAAACTGCAGCAGCATAAGTATTCTTCTAGTAAGGACATACTGAGCTGGTTTAAAGCATGATGAAGTCCATAGGTCTTGCACAAGCTTTGTTAGGGTTCTGCATGCATCTTTTCTTCAAATCTTTTCTTCAAATTCGTTATTTCTAACACATATAATGATAGTGAATTACCTGCTCTTTACTTCAGCTATTTCAACTACTGGGAGAATAATGCGCTGATAATGATGATGAGATATTTTTTTTTTAAATGCAGCACACTGTAAAACACAAAGGAAACACAAGATGGGGTAGAATTAAGTAGAAAGTTCAGAGATTACTAAAATGGCTCTATTTAAATGTTCATCTACAAAAGAACTTTATAGCCATTAGAATGTTCAATTCATAATTAATTAATAAATCCATTGACACAATACTTTTTCAATGACTTTTTCTCTTTCAAATCCATTTTACTGGTGTCATGTCTGGAAAGAAGCTGGTTTGCAAATACTTCTTGGAAGAATTACAAAGCAAAACCAGACTGAGTAGGAGGTGTAAGAAAGGCATATATTTTTGATTGATAGAAGGATGCAATGCTGTAAGAATAATAAGCAGTGTTTAGATAGCTGCATAAGAAGCTTTACAACTGTTTAACAAAATATGTTTGTTACTATATACATATAACAAGAAACTGAATGCTACTTTAGTTTTATAGAGTTTAATTTGCTTTTCTTCTGAAAATAGGCAAATATAACAGCTGTTTCTAACCTTCAACTTTACAAACTTTGCTCTCATCTAGCAAAGCATTCTGCTAAGTTCCTGAAATTGGAGGTAAAGATGCAATTTCTGTACATGTTAAACCAAATTGGAGGTAAAGATGCAATTTCTGTATGTGTTAAACCAAATTGGAGGTAAAGATGCAATTTATGTATGTGTTAAGCCACAGAATTATGAAGACTATAACGACTGAAGAGTTTAAAACTGCATCCAGTACACTTCTTGCAAAGCTTAAGTGATGCATGTAATTACATTTTTTAATTCCATATAATACTTTCTAGCATACGTGCATATATATTACAGTTGTCTAGCTAAGCATTCATTGTCTGTGCTTTTATGTAATCTAAGATTTAAAAAATACAATTTTCAAGCAAACAGTATCAAAATAAAAAAAAATGCAGATGTAACCTACAAGAGCAGAGCTAAATGTAAACCTATTTGCCAATAAGACGTTGCAGCACACGAAAGCCTGTGCTTCCATGGAACATGGGGAGCATGGGCAAAGCATCAATCTCTGCTGAAAAAGGAGTTGCTGCTCTGCTTCTACCTATGTTCCATGTCTGATGATCAGTGATTTTTAACTATAAACAGGGTACAGTTAATTGATTCAAATAACCAAATTCTTTTTCTGATCTGTCAGTTGTATTACTGTTTCAGTTCAAATTC
Organism: Passer montanus; assembly: GCF_014805655.1. NCBI lineage: Eukaryota > Metazoa > Chordata > Aves > Passeriformes > Passeridae > Passer > Passer montanus. The sequence continues at coordinate 1,400,846 of NW_024368374.1, read as the reverse complement.
ACAAGCAGCTGTTTAGAAGTTGAGGTAGATACTTTCTTTCTTCAGGAGGGAAAGTTATGCATTCACTATTATTTCTGCTGCAGAACCAATCTCTTTGTTTCTCATATGAGTTTGTGCTGGATGGCTTGGGAATGCAGGAAGTTATGCATTGCCCTGGAGTTCAATAAGGTTTGGACAGATTTATGGATGAATGGCATGCTCAGGCATAATACAAAACACAGCCCACAATACTCTCCAAAATCAATCAGTTTGAAATCTCTTCCTTTCCTCTCATGTCTTATCAAGAAGAAACATCCCATAGCATCCTCCAAAACCTTGGAATTTTTCTGCTCCATTAAAATCCCCAGACAATTACCTCCCACATCCTGCATGTATTGAGTGATATTTTTCATGTGGGTGCAGCCAGTGTAAGACAAAAAGAGAAGGTCCATGCAAATCTTTATTTAAGACAAATAGTAGTACAGTCACAGCAGGTTAGATATTTATTTATGCCAGGTGAGAAATTAAAATTTGCCTGTAGTTTATGGTAATTTACAGGATTTTAATAGTTTATAGTTTGAATGAGAAGAATTACTGAGCCAAGATGAATTGTCTTGGACAACACCTCAAAAGTTAAAGCAAGTGTTTGGTTTCTACAAAATGATTAAACTAAGTGAACTCAGACGGGTAGGAGCAACCACTGCTGTTATTCAAGTTTTGGGCTTTTTTTTTCTTCTTTTTTTTTTTTTTTAATTTTTCCAAATGGGGTTACACTGAAACATAAAAAAACCCCTCTAAATGTATCTTTTTAGTACTTCAGCATAGCCCATCATTGTCTGCTACGGTACCATAGAACTCTGGGTCATGGGAATTATTTTACTTCAAGCTAATTCTGCTGTGGAGGGTTTTTTTTTCAAGAGCTTTTTTAGAGTAAACTAAAAGTAACTGTCTTGCACCTCTTAGATCCCTTAAAAAAATCTTCTTGATCATTATGTTACCCAAATGACCTTCTCAGGTAATTAGACATTATTAGACATTATTGAGAGATTTTAAGAAAATTCATCCCTGCTTTGCAGAAAGGTCCCTTGGAAAGATAGAAATGGAGAAGTGTCAGGAAGTTATCATTTTGCAGTAAAAAATAGGTTTCACATCACTAGTCTGCTTATAATTATGGTGATGAGACTTGCACACTCACCTTCAAATAGTTTTTAATTTCTTATTTGCTCCATCCAGCCAAGACCAGTGTTCAGCTGTCTTATTCCCTGCAGAGCTGAAAAGCAAGAAACAACTGTTCCCAAGATACTAACTAGTACAAAGCTAGGGCACACAGCAAGTGGAAAAATCAACAAAATACATATCAGATAGTCTTCATTCCCAAATTTCTCCTCATGTCATCAGACCAATCTCCAAAGAGCAAAACTATCTGGTGATCCATATGAAATGAAATAGTATTGGCTATGACACAAGTACTAAAGTATTGTTCCCTCAATGCTTCAAAACCCATGGGCAGAGCTTTTTCTTACCCCTAGATTCCTGTCATGCCTGTCCTAAAATAAATAAATAGACAAGTAGTTGTAGCTGCATAGAGGCTGAAAAAGACCTTTAAAGTATTTTACTAGTATTATTGCTGGTTTTGTTGTTGTTCTTATGTAATGCCTAAAATGCTAGCTGAAATAATTTTAATGGTCTGTTTCTGAGGGTGATGTGATGTGTCTGAAGAAACCATCACTGATGGAGTCAGAACAGCTAACTCTACTAAAGTTAGGTACCCTTCTGTGTTCACTCTTCATCTAAGTGGGGAGAGCAAGTCCATATTTTCCTGCTCTACCTTGCCATGTTGTCTATTTCTTATGAGACACCTCTTGTCTCTCTAGCTGCTTGTGGCAGCAAAGCCCAAAATTAAACTTAAACTTGCCCTGTTGAGAAACTTAGGCCTGGAATTTGGTTTGGTGTACTTTATTGTTTACAAGTCACCTAGCTTCGTCCAGTGTCATATTTAAAATACATTTAATTAAGTTGTTAGTTGTTGATTTCAGGTGACTACTGATCACACTGACTGGAATAAATAGGTGATTGGTAATCAGGAGCTCAGAACAATAGAAGAATTCTAAGAATTACTTCAATTATGTAAAATCATGCAGGACAAATAATAAGGAAAAAAAATTTCCCCCCACCCTGTATATACAGGAATAAATGGGAAAAAATGGAGAAAGAGAACTATACATATTAATGAGACAGCACCATCTAATCAAAATCCATTGTCTTCTGCCAGCTCTATCAACAAATTATTATAGAGGATAATGTTACACTTAGGAACTCTAAATGTTTATAAACAGCCCAATTATTATACTGTAGTAAGTCATCCTCAAATTCAATCAGGTTTAATATTTTATCAGAAGAACAGAAGAAGAAATTTGTGTAAGATCAGAAAACTACATAGACAAAGACATTTTTGCCTATGTTGAATAAATATGTTAAATTTTAATTAAATGTATGTGAATTTTGTTATTTCCTCAATAACAAAAATTTTTTAAAAAAGCAAAACAAGTTTCCAGTCTCTAAAGATTGTCCAGACTGCAACAATCTTAAATACCAAAACCCAAAAAGCACCCTAAAATCCCAACTGGCATATCATCAACACTTGTATGAACAACCAAGATGTACCAGTCAGTTGTAGGACAAGATATTAAAATTCGATAGGCTTACACTGACAGCTTACCAAATTTCTCTGTGTGTGCTTAAAAGCTCTATTAAATGCATCCCAGCTTTCAGGTACATTTAAATGGCATTAGTACAGAAGCTTTCCTTCATCTCCAGTTCCTATGAGCTTATAATTAATGGAAATAAATATGTATAATTGCATATGACTGTAGTCTTTCCCAGCAACACTAACCCATGCCTGGTGCTCCCCTTGGCAGTGGCTCTGAAAACAGCTTATCATTGAGGACTAGGAAATCACCTTTGCTTCCTTCTTCTTTACTGTTCTCTTCTCTTTTGGTCCCACAAGACAAATTATCTAGGGACTAACAGAATTATGCAGGAATGGTAAAGACCTATCATGTTATTTAAACACTGAAGAGAAGTAGTTATCTAAACCTGGGAGTGACAGCTGTGACTGCCAGGATTTGTTGCCAGCTCTAGGAATGCCTTGCTCTATGTGCTTGCCAGCTTTTCTAGCCTCTCTGTAAAATGGAACTAACATTTTTTGATGTCACAGAGATAAGTATTTTGAAGTACTTTGAGGACACAGAGCACTTTAATAGTGTTAAGTATCATACTTTAACTACATAGACCAAAGAAGAGAGTTTAGATTTCTTTCTTTTTCCCCGCTGAGATGTTATAATTCAATTATAAAGTTGTTATGATTTTGACCCAAATATGAATCTGAAACCAAGAATAGATGCAAAAATCATATTTTCAAGGGATGTCCATGTCTAAGTAGAGGAATAGTAGCCTACAGTTTCTCATTACTCATCTTGTTCCATCATTAACTTTTCACTTTTAATCTTTATAGCCTCAAAGTTTAAGAAATATTAAAAGATGAGGATTGCATGAAATTAATAATAATAATTTTTTCTCATAAATATTAAGCAGTGGTATTCTGAGGCTTAAGCAGAAAAAAGGAAAATTAAAAACACAGCCCTGTGATGTCAAAGTAGACCATTAGAGTTAACCAAGTCTGTAGAACCATTTTTTAAGGAACGTCCATGCAAAATTCCCTATGCTGTATTAAAATATAATCAAACTTGTATATAAAAGCAACTAAAATCACAGAATCAACCAGGCTAGAAAGACCTTTGAGATCATCAAGTCCAGCCAGCAAGGAGGGTATACAGGGAGTATAAAAACTCTTTATACAATAACAGTAAAGACTTATTCTAGTGAAATAGAATGCAGCACTGAGAGACTACTGCCTCATACAGAACCTAGCAGAATTAGAAATTTTGATTTGAAAAACAGTGTATGAGATAATAGACATGTTGTATCAAATAATTTTCAGATCATGGACATGTCTTTTCCCAAAATATACTGTTATTCAGAATCCTGGACCTTGTTCAGATTGCTTATGCATTTTTACAGTCCATGGTATGGAAGAGAATGTCCCTAAAGCAGCTTGCTTTGTGTAGACTGCAAACTGAAGATGGAGAAGATGCCCAGTTTGCTAGGGTGTGTATTTTTTCTTCAATGCAAGCAATAACCCAAAATGTCTGAAAATCTCTATTAGTGAATGCACACCTGAGTGTATGCCCATACAGATGTAAATGGGCCTGGAATGCCTGCGTCCAGTTTATTTTGGATTAACTGTAAGGGAGGACACTAGACAGGTAATCAAATAAGCTCACAGAATCAAATTTAGTTTTCTCAATGAAGTTACAACTAATAGATACTCATAAGAGCCTTCTTAAGATAAAGAGTGAACCTGTAGTTAAAGAACAGATGCAGGTGTAACCACTATATATACAATATCATCATAAACTATTCATATAAGTTTATTTCATATTTATGTGTGTAGCAATGTGTGTAAACAAACATAGCACACAGAACCCTCACAAAAAGGATAGGGCAAATTCCTTTCCTATGGCAGATTCATTTCCTATGTAATCTGTGACTAAATATGAAAGGCAAACAACTACTATTAATTTTCAGCACATGAAAACTAGGGATGCCAAGTGAAATCATACAGCAGTGTATTTAATTCAAAACAAACCATCATTTTCCATAGAGCACTTAAACTGAGAAACTTGTCATATGTTTACAGAGATGCTAGATATGGATTTTAAAAAATGAAGAGAAATAAATAGAGCAAGAGGTCGTCAGTACTAAACAAAAGAATCTTATCCTGGCTCAGAAAATCCCCAAATTATTAATGCAATTTTGGAATTCCACTATCAAGCTAGAGAGAGCAAGGGAAGACATGAGTGAATTTCTGAGGATATTAGGATCAAATGCTAAGTCTCAAGGGATGCAGCTTGGGCAAAGGGTTTGAACCAACAGGGACAAGAAGTAACCCCAGCAGAAGATTACTTGGCCAAATTCTTGACAGACCAACCCCAAAGTTTCTCTCCTTTATGCCTCTCCTCTTAATTGCCTTAAGGAACTTCAGCCAGTTTGAAATAATAGACTAGAAATCTGTCACATTCTTTTGTGAACTTCACCTCAGATCCTGCATTCTTCTGGGAAGGAACTGAATTTTTGTGTCTCACTCACAGTAGCAAATTACAATATATGGCCAAAATACTTAATGACTAACTTTAACAAGGGTGAAGTGCCTATTAAAACTGAAGATCCAAGGCAAAGATAAAGGAATTTTTTCAAACTCCAAAGAAATCTGGAACAAGTTATCAGTGAAAATGAGTGGTTTAAATTTGGATTTCCGACAGATCTAAAATTCTATGGATAATATAGGTAGTGCCATAATATATCATGGTTTTCCCGTAAAAACAGTTAAGTTCATTTTGCTGTGTTACCTAAATGTAATTTACAATACACCTGAAAATTCTAAGATGGAGGTAAATAAGTATTGGCTATAGCCCATTAGTAAAGTTGGCTATAGCTAATTAGTAAAAGATAAATAATGAGAACTCATGCCTAGTTTATTGCTTTTTTCCTTGAAAATGTATTGATAATGCTAACATTACTTCAGAGAATGTAAGATTTATGTATTTGGAGGCTACTTTCATCCTATGTTTGTACTCTCTCCTTCACAGCTGTCATAAATGTTCTGTAACACTTCAAATTTTACTATGTTAATTACATCTAAAATGCTTGTGTAACTAATATGTAAGTATATTGTAAGCTTGTGCACAGCTAAATGAACTTCTGAAGAAATTGCAATACTTCGTAATTGCAATGTTTGTACATTATATAATTATACTGAGTTGCATTGGGTCTAAAAAAATTTGTACATGCTGTACAATCTCGGAACTTAATGAGTACACATAGTTTTAGAACTGATTCACGGTTCATGCTTGCAGTGGCGTTAGAATTAGATAAGATGTTAGTTTATCAATCCACCTCAGCATTTTATCAGTGAGTGGCATATTTCTTATAGTTAGACATGTCAACTCAAATGTAATACACAGTTTTTAACTGCAATTGTACTTTACTTTATGCAAACTTAAAACAACTGATTTGTTCTCAAATTATATTTAGAAAGAATTAAAATAAATCCAAAACTATTGTATATATTTAACCCAAGAAATTCTGTTATTTCCAAAAAAAAACCAAGATATATTTTTGGCAAATTAGCTAACACTGCATACCGAAAAGACAGATAAAAAAACATAAATGGTCTCTTTTTCCCCCAATTCATTGTGACACTCCAAACTTCAAAGCTGTCTATGATTTGCTTCTCTGATGCAAAGAAACAAAACTTCAATTCTTCAGCTTTCAGACTGTTTCTGAAATAGTCAACTTTTTGGATGTCTGATGGTTTTGATTTTGTTGGTGTTTTTACTAGGGCTAGTACTGACTCTATTTTATATTTTCAAGGCACTCTCCCTGGATGTAGACCTTTATCTAAATCCATTTTAAGCATCTTCTGCTTCAAACTCCTAAATAGCTTAGGTGAATGCCTTTCTCAGAATCTCACTAATTATTTCTGCTTTCTGGTCTTAATCTATTTTTTCCCACAGATTTTCCTAACTACATTGTAGTCTCATTTAAGAGAACAAGCCAAAAAAACCCCAACCAACCAAAAAAAACCACAAAAAAAAAAGCCAAACCAAAAAAAGAAACAACAAAACAAAACAAAACACTTTGCTTGAAGAGTCTGACTTTCTGACATTCGTTGTCCTTTGCTCTCCCTTGGAAGTTTGCCTTGAAGGTTAAGGGAGCAAAATTAGACTCCTAAGGATATGTCAAGCCAAAACTACTACAAATGGTTGAATGATGGTTGGCGAATTAGAGCCCCTTCTTTAGTAATATAGAGCTTCTCTGCCAACCAACCCCGTGCCAATTCTAATAATCACTGTCTGTTGCATGACAATTTTTGCAATCTCTTTTCTTCTCCAGAGTATTGTTCTTGCTTAAAACTTCTTAATCATCAAAGATTTACTTCATTGGAAAAAGGGGACATCTGTCTTTATTCAAATTATTCAGTCTGTGCTACCATAACTTTGGGATCACAGCCCAATATAAGATACAAAAATTAAGATCTAAATCTATATTTCCAGAATGGAACTGGCTGCTTTCAAGCCACGAGTAGAGTGTGTTATAAACACATTTAATTTCTTATGTTGTACTCCACATTTCCCCAAATTTTCATATATTAAATTAACTGAGTACTAGCAATCATCTGCCTATATTCAGTCCAACAATATTTTGGACATTTCTGCTCCAAGTACCAGCTCACCAAGCAGAAAGAAAAAATGTATTCCATCTGCCTTGAGTACAACATAAAAGAGGGAGAAGTTGGCCTAAAGTATCCCCTCTTCTCTTTAGACTACTGTGCTGTTGGCAGGAGTGTATCCTCCTTCTACAGAAGAAGAAAAGAAGTGATGATAAAAAGGCAGACACTCACAAAAAAAAAAAAAAAAGTTTGCCCTTTCTGAAACAATAATCTCTGCAGGGATGAAAGAGGAGATATCAGTCTGCTTTCCATGAAAAATAAAACAAAGGCATGTGCTACACCAAATATTCCTGTACATCTAGTGGGAGGTAATTGAATTAAAAATACCCACCCTGAGGTGAAAATAGTTCTTGTGCCTGTATTTGCTGCCCTAAAACAAAGGCTTCTGGGTATATGACACAATTTCAGGAACTACTTTTCCCACTTTGGGCAATATTTTACAGCTGCAGCCACAGATGTCAAAGTGTACCAGAAAGGAAAACACCAATAATTTGACTCATAAGGGTTCTTCTGGGGATTTCAAATGAAAACTGGACTGGTTCAGATTTATGGAAAGGCAAAGTCCAGGCTGTCAAGATGTTACTTGGGCCTCGGGTCTTCAAATAGACACAAACAATTGTGAAGTGCTATAAGGGTGTTTATTGAGGAGTACATCAGTCTTGAAGGCAAAGAGTTCAAGGTGCTAAAGTCCATGCAAAAGCTTTCTGGCATAGAGTCCCAAGCAAGAGCTGCTGCAGCAGGGTTGCTCTCTGGTAGAGAGTCCCAGGTTCCGCGCAGGAACAGCGGCAGCAGCGACAGCTGTTCTCTGGCGCAGAGCCTGATGTCCCGAGCAGCAGCAGCAGTAATACAGGCCCATGTTCTGAGCAGCAGCAGGGAACACAGCCTTCTTTCTACTTTTCTTCTTCTGTGGTCTTCTTCTTGTGGTTGCTGACATGTTGATGCTGTGGTGGTTGATGATGATGATGATGACCCTTACGGCCCACTATGAGTTTTTTTATTCACAAAACATCCAACCAACTAAAAACATGATTCTAAAACATTCTTTCTAAACCAATTTGAATTTGATTCTAATATGTGAAAGTAGTATCAATTCTTACCTAAAAAACTACATAGATAATATTATCTTTTTACACAAATGTACTATTTGTTTTCTTACTTAAAATTTACATGTGTAGGTTTATCAATCTATGCGAATAGTTCTATCTATTTACATGTAGTTTTATCTGTTTTAAGTAAATAATTCTGTCTATTATAGTGGCAAGGTTCTGTTGTGTTTTTATTATGTCTAGGACCGAGTTGCTGATTTTTAAACTAGGCTTTAGGGCCTTACTAGCTAGCACAGTTTCTTAAGGCACTTAGAATGTATTTCTAATTACTTAAAACCTAAAACTTTAAACTTTAACTCACACTCACTTAAAACTTAAACCTACACTTCTACTTCATATCTCTGTGGCTTAATATATCTTAGTTTCTCTAAAGGCTTTAATTCAACCCCTGCATTCATCTCCCACTCTGAGGAACTCAGAGGGGCTTGCATTCCAGCACAGCTATAGGAATGGGGACATGGGAGCTTGAAAACAAAAAGAAAAGACAGTCTGATGAGAAACCACAGAGGAGGAGAGTATTAAAGCAAAGCTTTTCATAAAAAAAATAGGTAAAGAGACAGTCAGCCTGCCGGAAAGACTCAGAAGGAAACTAGATAGTTAAATATATAGGAAATGTAAGAAGGGATGAAAGAAAGAGACAAATGTGATTTATGCCTAAAATATTATGTGCAAGAATCAAAATGAGAGCAAAAACACAAGTGTAGGAATGTTGGTTAAAGTTATACCATACATTACGACCACTCATTTCTTTCCACAAGTGTACTGGATTACACTTTCCAGACGTATTGTCTCAATACCTGGCACTTGCAGATCTTTGCAATTTGTGAGGAAACACGCCTTAATTTGTGATGTGACCGAACTTTTCTCTGGATCTGTTAATGCACAAAATAGTTTTAATTGTCTATTCTTCACTGTCATCCAATCTGCCTTGTACTTTGTGGATAGCCTCATATTTTGTGCGAACACTGGATCAAGAGAAACAAGCTTTATTCTAGAAAATGAAAGGGATAAGATCTTTATAACAAAATGAGACATAAGTCTCCCTTGATGAAGAACAAAAAAAAATTTAAAAACTCCACAACCACCTCCCAAAAAACAAACAAACAATAAAAAGAAAAATAAAACAAAGTAGCAAGCAAACAAACAAACAAAAATCCCCAGACAAACAAACAAAACCAACACATGACAACAATATCAAAAAGCCCCAAAAAAAGCAAGCAAAAAAAGAAGAAACAAAAAAAACTACACTCCCCTCCCCCCACTACTTTGGATTAATCTCAGCACTAATTTTCTTTTAGATGTTTCTTTATATTACTGAATTTAGCATTTGGGGTAATTTGTAAATTAGTCTCTATTCACTATAGGCTGCACGTTTTTTCCTTTTTCCATTTATTCTGCTTCTATCTTTACTCTTTCCTTGGTGTTTTGTAATCCATTAAGAAGATAGTTTGAGTAATGGAAATCAAAATGGAAACAAGTATGGCTGCAGTAGCTAAAAATTTCCCTTTAATACAAAAAATATTTTAATGCAGGCTCTTAAGACTCACTAATTGCAAATAAAGAGATCTTTTTCTCTCTTTGGAGAGATATTTCTAGTGAATCAGATTGCTACACTACTTTGCAGATTGTACCTCAGAAAGTTTGCATTTCCCACACATTTTATTAAAATTAATCACAATCTCATTGTTATTTCTTCAAAGGCACCACACAGAATATAATGGATTAGCTGTCAGGTGTGTTTCTTCTGCACTCCATTACCTTTTGTATTTTCAGAACCTTTAATATCATATGAGGAACTTCACTCCTGAAGAGAAAAGGGAAGCAGGACATTAAAACACTCCTTTTCCAATCTGAACATTAGATCAAATTACTGATAGAGAGCTACACTGTGTTGCTAGGAAGTAGCCTTTTACAACGGATCCCTGTTGGTTTTCTTTGCTTAATTTTTATTTTTCTCCCTGGCTATGTTTTATACCATTCCAACTGGCTAAAAGATAAATCTTTTAAAGAGAGACCTAATCCCTTACAGTTTGGAGGGAAGTCAGTCTTAGTTTCTTGGTTTCAGTGTCAAGGATCAGTCTCTGAGGATGTTGTTTAGCCATATTAACACAGTGGCTGAATAAAGACTGAATGAAACAAAGGGTATTTTAAGAGTTGTAAAGGTGAGCAGGGAACACAGGAGGCAAATTACAAGAAAACATTAATTGCAACTTTGTTGTTTTAATAATTTACAGACTGTGCTAAGTATGACAAAAGAACAGAAAAGAAACATAAGCTTGAACTTCACAAAGCTTTTGATCTGGTTTATAAGACCAACACCCAAATAGGATGTTATCCAACAGTAAGGCAGAAAAGAAAGTAAATCCTGAGCTGATGCTACCCAGTAGTACTAGAGAGCCCAATTATTGGGAAGCAATAGATAGTATCAGTATTTTTCATGATCTTATAAGCAAAGGCAATTTACAAAGAAGGAAAAGCAGTGAAAAGTAAAAAAGCAAGCAACAAAAAGAGGAGAAAATGAGAGAAGAGGTGGCATTCCTGAACTACATTCACAAAAATAGTTCCAAAATCAAGGAATACTTTTGTGCTCAACTTGAGATTTCTGGCCATATTCTTAGAGATATTTTATGCAATTTTTGTGATGAATTCGATGATTTTAAATTACTGAAATCACTAGAAGATTTTGCTAAAGATTTTTTTTTTTTATTTTTGTAGTTATTCAGCTAAAGAAGAATTAATCTCCAAAAATGCAGTAAGTTTATCAGTATTACTTAGAACAATCAGATGCAATGAATCTTATATGAAGTTAAAATCTTTATGGTGTTGCTAGAAATAATTGTTACATTCCAACAGAAAGATTCTCATTGGTTACTCTTGATGAGATTCCAGGGTGTTTCAACACATATTGAATATGTAATCTTCATAAAGTCATTACAATTTAAATGAATAACAAGGACTCTATTTGTCGTTATTTCTGTTGCTGTTAAACCAGCCTTTTGGTCTTTAAAAGAAGCTACATAATACTGTTCAGATTCTTCTGACTTTTAAGCAATATTGTTATGATTTTTCTAATCCTCAGTGATACAAATAGTGCAAGTTTCCATTGAGCCTTCTGGAGGGTTATGAGTACACTCGTAGAAGCACTAAATGAAATAAGAATGCATTGTGCTAATAGAAGTAGGAAAGTTTCAAATAAAATACTTAACAAAGTTTGGCAAACAATCTCAATGTCCTTCTCCACTGACAAATGCAAGCACTCATGTTTCAATACAGTATTCTCCTTATTTCAGTACTTTGTATCTAGTAGCCAATGCTGAGGCATCCAAAGCATGAACAAGAAAATGCAAAAAAAAAAAAGGCTTCTATTTATCCCATGTGAAAAATTACAATTTCTAAATGAACAAAAAGTCCCAGGTCTGCACAGCCTGTGGGCAGAAGCTTAAAACTCATGTCTTCAAGGTTGAACATTATTGTACAGTCATCTAAACAAATTGTAAAAAATAAGATCTGCTTCAGGAATAAATTGTAATTTCCTTTTGGAGAAATATCCAAAGTTTGTATTACCTGCTGTCCTCACACACTCAGTGGATGCAGGAATCATGTGGCCATTCCATTTAAGATGCTTTACTGTAAATTCATTTTGATACGAGAAAGAAATTTACACTGAGAATAACAATTCACTGGAAGAACCTCCCCAGGCACATGACAGAGCACCCATCACTGGAGGTTTTCAAGATGCAATCTGACAGGTTATGAGATAATCTCACCTAGGCTCCCCTTCCCTTGAAAGGTTGGGATAGACACTCTTCCAAGGTCCCTTCCATCTGGTGCCATTCTATGATTCTGTAGCTGTACCTGTGGTGTGTTGACCTTAGTCAGCTGTCTAGCACTTATCCAGTCACTCTTCTGAACAGGAAAGAGGGAGAAAATAAGGAAAAAAGCTCATTAAGCGTTAAAATAAAGATGGAGTTCTGCTATCAAGTGCTGTCATGGACAAAACAGACTTGACTAAGGAATGATTTAACACAAGGCTAATTTAATTGGATTTGGATATTGAGAAACAAAGACAGCCCACTGAGAGGAGTTTGATTCCATCTTATTACTCTTTCTTATCATGCAGTTAACAAATCATAAGACATCCCCTGAGCCTGTGCTTAGCCTTTCCTTGTAAATCAGAGGTGCAGATACCTTCACCACGTTTGTGGCTTTTTGCTGGACTTTTTAATATTTATTTATATTTTTATATTTTAACTTAGGTAAGATGAATCCACTTATTTGACTATCACAGGAGAGCCTGTAATTCCATAGAGCTGTAATTCCAGAATATCCATAGAGCTCTTAGTGCTGTGTTCTTCTAGAGAAAAACATGATAAATAGAGCCACAATCCCTCCTCTTTTTCTATCTTCCACTCACCTTCTGTGACCAGAAAGGAAAGAGCTGTCAGAAGGCACCAAACTGTTGTTTCTTTCGTTTTGACTGCAGAGTTCAAGAATCACCAAACTTTTTCTTTTATTATCATGAGATGAAATTTCATGTCAAAACTAAGTTTAGTTACACGTCTTTGACAAAGACAACTGTCAGTAACAAAAGTGCTTTTTTCCTTCTATCTGATTTCCATTAAAAAAATTCTACTCCAGGCTTGTTTATTTCCAGGGATGTAATTCTGGACTATGTGAGTCTCTGAATCAATAAAAGCATAAGCTTGAAGTTAAAAAGTTATAAGCTGTTTATCTCCTGTATTTTTCTGTAAAGGCTCTGAGAGGGATACACTACTTGACATATTGCAATTCACTCCAAAAGCTGAAGTATATTCATAAAAATTGTTATTAATTTTCATTAATTATTCATTTCATGACTGTTAATGAAGTGAAAATAAGTACCATCTAGCTACAAGAAATCCATCTCCAAATTTCACAGTTATATTTCAAACATTAATCTCTTTCCCCTGGGCTATAATTGTAGGACTTAGATAGCATTTTGATGGAAATCATCTAACTTTTTTTCTCTCCCTCAGCTGACCAACAGCTTGCTAGGGACACAGCCCATAAGGGCTTCTTAGTTTGCACATAATATCTGCACCAGAGGATCAGCTTTTTAAAGTTCTGTCTTTAGTTGAAAAATACCACAGTTTAATAGTTCAGGAAATTCAAGTTCAGACCCTAAAAAAAATTTAAAAACGTTTTAGGGATGAAAAGGAAGTACTAATGATTAGTGGTTGCTTCTTCTCTAAAACAAACAGTAAGTGTAGAAGGAAACTTGAGGTTTTCATCAATTTATTCCATCTTTAGTCAGTACTGTCAATCAATAACTAGGTATAGTCAAGCTAGTATTTCTATGTGCTCCAAGTATAAAGTGGCAACTGAAAATTGCTATATATTACAGGTCTCTCTCTTCCCTACTAGCAAGCATTGAGTTCTAATTCAACACAATTTCAGTATTATCCAGCTCCATACACAATAGGAATTGATGATCTGTTCTTTCACCTGTTTCTGTTCTTTGTGACAAATTGATCTGATAAACCAGAAAATTAAACTGTGTCTGGAGAAGCCAGACTGAACTCCACCAAAAATAGAAGAAATGGGACATACACTTATTTGGATCAGGCAAGCATTTGAAACTTTAACTATAAATCACAATGACTAATCAAACATGACAGTGTTCAGAATGACATACAGCACACTTTTAAACACAGATGTGAAAAAGTCAGCAAAAATTCAACTAGAAATAAAAGCAGGAGATATAAACTTGAAAAGATTGTGATTACCCTTTTAATTGTGTAACTAACCTACCTCAAAACCTTCCATTGAATTAATGAGGCCATATTGCCATCTTCAACACACAATGAAGAGGAAAATAATAATCATAGCAAAGCAGAAACTAGAAATCTTAGCAGTGACTTAGGTGGTGAATTTACACCTGAAATAACACACAGCAAAAAATATGAACAGTTTGAGAATATAATATGTACTGCAAATACTTTGCTTATTTACTTATATACTCTGCAAATACTTAGACATAGTAGCAAAATAATGGATAAAATGTGTTAGAAGTTGCAAAACCTCAATAAAGAGTTATTTATGCACTGTCAAAGCACAGAATTTTCCAAACTAAATTAGGCTACTAATATCCAACAGAATTTATAATATTCCTGAAAAGAGTAGAAAATGCAGCACTTAGCTGGTTATTGAGGAGGAAAATATTTCCTGTTTCAGAAAAAGCACCATTTTTTCTTGAAGATTATTACTATCTTTCCTTTCTGTTTCATACAGTAATGGAACTAAATAAATTAGTGACTCCTTTTAATTAAATGTTTCATTCCACAATATTCTTCACTTAGGAAATTCCATTGTCCTCAGAATTCAGCTCTAGATATATGTAAGAGTGGTAAAATTAATTTTTCCCCATGGGCCTGCCCAAATAAAAATGGCATCCATCCTTTATATCAGGATACAGAACACAAACATCAGCACCTCAGAGCTGACTTTTGACTACTTTACTTTCTACTGTGATCAAGCACAGTAATGAGTTTGCATTAAATTTGGACTTCATTAATTTAGGAAAAAAAATTAAAGTTTTCACCTTACTGAAGCTCTGAGTTACACTGCAATCATTTAGTTTTTAAACTGTGTTCAGGAATCTGCATCACAGATGTAGCACTGGAAGGTTGGCTATGTTTTGATCCTCCTTACTGCTCATACATCTTTAACTCACAGACAGATATTATCCTCCTGGTATCAGAGACTTGAGAAACAAAACAAAGGGATAAGCTTTTAAAGGGTTCTAAAGAAAAAGGAAGTGTCTGCATGATTGTGTTATGTTGCTTTAGGCCTTTATCCAAAACCGACTGAATGCAATGGATAGATTCCTAAATATTTCCAGAGGGTTTAGAATCTTATTTTCTGCCTGCTTCTGGTGGTATAAAAACTGTGAGATAGGGTGAAGTAGAGTCGGTAGAGCCTTCCTTTTCTTCTTTGAGCAGACTGCAAGGAAATGGGATCTTCGGACTAATGTATCATCAAATGTAACCAAAAGAAAAAAACAACCAAACACACACACACCCCACAAACCAACACATACCAAAAAAAAAAAAAAGAAACCAAAACCAACCAAACAAAACAAAAAAACCAAAAACACTTACATAATGCAACAATGGAGTTTTCATTGTCCTTAGGACAAGACAAAGTTATAGGTGTAAAGTAATTGTCACTCAGAACATATAATCATCGACAAAATTATCACAAATGAGGGTATTACATGTTTTGGCATCTTTCCTTCTGAGTAATCTGAAGATACTAGAAAAAGCACAGAAATTAGGTACAGAAATTTCCTGAACTGCCATGTTGAAAACAATCAACTTCACCATCTCATACTCCTTAATCACCTCTCAAGAAAAGCAGAGATTTGCATGCAATTTGCCAAGAAGGCTTTTCCTCACTCTACTTATCTTTAAATCAAAATGCAAGAAGCAAAAAGCCCAAACTGTAGTTTTTCCCTTTGTTCACAGCAAGAGAAACATTTTTCTCTAATCACCCACTGGTTGAATTTCTCAGAACATACTTGTTCACAGTTTTAAATAGCAAATAAATAAAATGTATAGTCAATAGGAGCACTATAATTTGCTAGCATTTTAATTTGGCAACATAAGCTTTATGTCAATCAGTCACCCTCTGCTACTTTGTACAAACGTGTTTTTTGGAAAAGCTTCAATACATCCTGGCACCTGAAGCTGAGAGAAGTATCCAAGTCACTCTACCACAGAGATGAAAGTGAACATTCATCTGTAACATAACAAATAGAAATGGATGAGCAAAGAAAACAAGACACACAAGTAAGTGCTTTCCCATATCTAGTATACACAAGCATTACATTCTGGTGGCATTACATTCAACAGAAAAAGGGAGCCTTTGTATTAAAATAACTCTATAGGTTCAGAACTAAGATGATACCTTGGGGGAAGAAGGGTTCTATATTTTTGTCCATAGAGTGCAGAAAGGTAAAGAAAATTATATAGCACTCTGTTAATTTCTGTTCTGAAAATATTAGTTTTACTTTTAAGTTAGTGTGGAAATATAGTTCATGGTAGTGTATTACAACATGCACCACAGTAATTGTTTATTTCAGTGGGTGTTGCTAAGGCTGTTCAAATGGAATTGTTGTATTGGTTTTTCTATACATATTATTTTTGGTTTGAATGAGGTCAAGAATCAACAGGAGCAGTTTTGTGGCTCACAAGATAATCAAAGTGAGCAAAAATTACAAAATTTTCATTTCAATTGGAGTAAATGTGAATTTTTCTACTAAAAGAAGAAGGTGGTTATAGATATTACAATAACAATGAGTCTTCAGACACTGCAGAAAAATATGGTTGCACCTTGTGCTTCCCTCACACAAGACTGACTAAGTAAGTAAATGCCCTGAGACTCATGATGATCCAGTGTTAAAACACATTAAAACTACAGCTCTGTTTTACATTCTGTGATGACAGACACTCCAAACACAGTAATTTACAAAACCACAAATCTTTGCTCAGGTCTTCAATCAAGTATCAATACGGCTCACAGTAAATATAACTGGGCAGCAAGGTCTCAGAATGCGGCCAACAACATCTCAGAAAAACAGGAATGACAGAAGACTCTGGAGTTTTAAGTAGTTTTGTGTCATTATGCAATAGAGAACACTAAGTCCTTGTAGATTATTATAAAGACAACACTGACCAAAATATTACACATCTTGATGAAAGTGCTGAGAAAAATGTATATTCATGAGACAATTTACATACACTCTTCTATTCCATTGCAAACACCGTGCTCCTTACACAGAAAGAGTAAGTGCCTTTTTCCAAGGCAGGAAACACTCACTTGTCAAATTAAATTGTTAAATCTTCAGTTTCCATATTTATAAGGATATTTCAGAATCAAGTTGGAGTGCCCAGCTGAAAAAACAGAAAATAAGATCTACAAATGCAAAATATGCAAATACCCAGGATCCTTTTTGAAACTGAATGCTTCAAAAGTAGCTTGAATGAATTCCTACATATGTGGTAGGAAATAAAATTCAACAGTGCAAGCTGAATTTTGAAAAAGGAGATTTTTCATCCTATTTGACCAAAAAGCCAGGCAGTCTTGGAATAGGTTTAATCAGAATGAAGAGACAGATTTCTTGCTTAGTAAATTTCTTGCACAATAAAATGGGAAAACAAACTTCAGTGTCCACTGCAGAATTGTATTTTTAAAAAAAATCCTAGATAAGGATCTCCAAATACTTACACAGAACAAATTTAAGTTCAACATGGTGAAGTCCTGGAACCTTACTTGGGTCACAGCAACCCCATGCAGAGCTAAAGGCTTGGAGATGAGTCACTGGAGAAGTGGAGAGAAATAAGGCAAAGGTTTTAGTTATTCTCAGTACCTCTTGATGAAGAGTCATGGATTGTTGAGGTGAGATTTACTTGATTCATAAGTTACCTAGGTTTATCAATCTATTCTATTGGCTGTAATGAAAATGAATATGAAGAAATGGAAATCTGGAATGGTAAAACTGGAAGTGCCAGCAGACTATGTAAAGACTGTTGAAAACTGAAACCCCGAAAGCTATTGAAGATGGAAAATCCATGATCTGCAGGACAATAGTTTAAATATTTCAGGATGGCTTTGAAATTTGAATCAAAAGCTCCGATTTTAGCTTACTTTCTTTAGTGTAATGCAATAAAAGTAAATTTTAATCAGTCAAAAAAGGACACCTAATTGTAGTTTTAGGAAGATTCTGTCTCAACTGCATGTTTCTATGAATCCTGTCCCTTTTAGAGACAATACATAGTTTACAGCCTTTTAAAATCATAAATCTATGCCTGATACACATTCATGTGAATTAAAAAAACTGGAAGGTATGTTTCTTTTCCATCAATATGATTTTGAGACAATATATTTTCCTAGTCTAGGAACTGAGCATTCACTGAGTACAGTGAATTACGGTATCAGAATTACTCCTTCAGCCTATGTCTCGTTGATATGATGCAGCAATTTAAGATATGGAATACCACACTTAATCCAGTGTAGTGACATGCTTGCAGATGAATAAAAGCTCTCAGAAGAGTAGCTTGAAGTCTACAACCCATGTGACAGTCAGTCTTCACTTTCACTGAAGGCTCTGGTGGGGACTTTACCTAAAAGATCTTAGAATCATGGACTTGTTTAGGTAGATAAAGACCTTTAAGATCATGAAGTTCAATCATCAACCCAGCACTGCAACGCCCACCACTAAACCATGAACACCCCTAAGCACAACATCTATATGTCTTTTCAAAACCTCTGGGTATGGGGATTCAGCCACTTCCTTGGGCAACCTGCTCCAAGGCTTGACAACAACTTTGGTGAAGAAATTTTTTCTAACAGGCAATCTAAACCTCCCCTAGAGCAACTTGTGGTCATTTCCTCTTACTCAATTTCTTGCTGCTTGGGAGAAAACACCAATGTCCACCTTGTTACAGCCTTCTTTCAGGTAGTTGTAGAGAATTATGAGGTTCCTTCTGAGCCTTCTCTTCTCCAGTCTAAACTACCCCAGTTCAGCCACCTCTCAAAGACTTGTGCTCCAGACCCTTCATAGCTCCTTTCTGTTCCATCAGAAGCACAAGGACTCTGGCCAAAAGCAGGTCTGAGGACGAGGCTACAGAGTATATCTAAAGGTCAATCCTGGAGGCAGAGCTTAGGACAGGTGCACCTCCACCATACCTGAACTGAAATCCAGGCATCAGTCAGGATCCCAGGTGGGGCTGCTTAGAGCCACTATGGCTTGGCACATCAGGGTAAAAAATTAACGTGTCATCAGATGTTTTAGGATTTTTACAAAGAAAAAAAGTAGAATTAACAAGATTTCTTAATTGCGATGGTTTGAGGGCAAAAATATTTTTGTAATATTACACACAATTGGAAAAAATATTTACTCATTTAGATCTTTTTCAGTACAAGCACAAATCTGTATTTATTTTCTTTTTAACTCTGAAATTATTTTCCCTGAATTACCTAAGGGGAGGTAGAAAAAGATAGAATCCAACGTACAAGATTTTCTTTTTTATCTGTCAGGTTTAATTACCTAACATAAATATTGTAATTTATTAACACTTTTAATAATGTGACCTTCAATTATTCATCAGGGAAAACCAAATATTATAGACAAAGACATTTGTTCTAAAATGACTCTAACTAGTGAAACATTTTCTGTTTATGGTGTACATAGACTGTATTTCCAAAAGAAGCATGTAATGTTTTAATTTGACAAAGTTTTATGCACAATATGTTATTCTTGTATTATGACTAACAAAAAATCTATTTGACATTTATAATCCTCTTGCATTGTGAAAAGGAGAAATAAGGCAGCAGACTGAATTTTATATTCATACATGAGAAACAACAGTGCTTTGCACTTATATCTTATTTTTCATTTTTAAGATTTCAAAACTCTTTATAAAAACTCCCAAACATATATTCTTATTTTACAGATGGCATCCAAGGATACCTGAGGCAGACAGACAGAATGGCACAAAGTCACACAGACATTGATGGGAAATGTATTCAACTTTGCAAGACAAAAGAGCAGAAAAGATTTGTTGTGCACACCTCCACCCTGTCCTAGTCAGAATGCAACCTTTCAGTGTGAAATCAACAGAAATTTGCTAGGTTTTTCCAGTAGCAGGTGTTTCAAGTCCTCAGACGTGAAGACATTAACTAAAGCGTAGTTTCAAAGAATAGTATTGGATGTAGCATAGCAACCCAAAGTTCATGTTTGGTTTACTAAAGGAAATGTTTAAACAGGCAATTTTCACATTTTCTTTTGAATCATCATTTAAGGAGAAATATTAAATAAAATCAAGTTCAGTTCAGATTAGTATCTTGGATTCTAAGATTACTGTGCTACCAGAAAAATATCAACAGTCAACATTAAGTTACAGTATTAAATAATTCACCTATCTATAACATTTTTCCAAGGTCAAACAGTGCCAGCAATTTAAACTAGTCTAAACACCAGATGAACCTGTGTTTACAGATAAAATGGTACATGATACATGCTTTGAGATGGTTACTCTTAAAATTGCACCCTCAGAAAGTCGTAGTCTAACTAAAAGTGATAAATGTATGTATATGTTATATATTCATGGCTGGACTACAACCAGAAAGTTCATCCCACCCATGTCAAAAAGTCAAACAGAGTGACTCAGAAAAAAAGATGATGGAGTGTTGAACCATACTACTCAAAAGAGAGGACAGATAACTCAGGTTATTGGGCAGTGTGTTCATTCTCTTCCCCCAGATTATCTTTTAGTGCTCGGATTTTATATAAAAATTTAAAACTGAAATATTTTCCTTGGCTATTTTTGATTTAATTTATTGTAAGAAGTAGAAGCCTCATTTGATTGCAAAAGCAACAATGTTTCTCTAGTGGACCTACTCACTATGCCTAGATAAAGGGGATTGGATTATAATTTGCAAAATCTATCAGATTTTTTTAGCTTTAGAGTGTGATATACAGTACATATCATTCATTGTAGTTTCATTATTTTGACAGACAACTCCTTTTCCATTTATGTCAAGAAACAAGTTTTGTCTGACCTTTTTAAAGTGACTAGCATTGAGGTCCTTGTGTATTGTGTGCTATTCATAAAAATCTCATGCAAAGGCTAAAGAACACAGTTCAAACTTACTGTGTTCTTTTCACTTTGGATAAGCAGCCAGATGATTACCTGTGGTTTATCCAGGCCTGTCTGAACAAGACACTAGCCAGAGAATCTTAAAAGAATGTGTGTTGTTAGGTGATATCCAGAATATGCAATCTTCAATGCACTTAATTCAAAAAATTCATAAGTCACTACAATAAGTCACTATAATGTAAACTCACAGACAAGAGATCTCAGAGCAACTTACTGACTTTAATTAACCCTATCATCCTATTTTTGTGTCATTAAAATATTTTACTTCTATTTTTCAGAAAAAATAAGCATTTTGCCTGTGTAAAAACAAGCATATAATGGAAAAGCTAGAAGTGTTTACTCACTTCTGAGTTTTCATTAACAGCTAGAAAAAAGGCCTACAACAGTGTGTTTGTCTGAAATTAGTCTTATATTTTTCTTTGATTAATTTGTAGACCTGTTTTAACTTTTGGCTTTGTTTTTCTAAATTGGAAAATGGTTATTAAATAATTTTTTCAAAAAGTGAGAAAATTGTGGTTATTGTAAACACATCATAGGTAACAAATGGTGGAGAAAGATACTGAATACAATAAATCTTTCTCTTTTAGCTTTCCTGACAGAATCAGCATGCCTATTCCTGCACACTTCTATTAAAAATCGCCTTTCACTCTGTTGCACAAGTAGGTGTGGAATTGCCAGGTTGATGTCCTGTAAATCATGATTCTGAGCTGCAGAAGTCAAAGAGATTTTGTCACTATCTTCAGCACTGGAGCTTCACTCTTTGTCTTTGGAGCCAATAAGCTTTACTCACCTAGACCTGTGACAGTTTGAGGCATCGATGCCTTCCAGCTCTTGGCTCGTGAGGCTACAGCTGGCATAGCAGGGCCAGCTCTCTGCAAAGTCTGTCTTGGTCCAAAATGCTGGATTTGCACTAACAGGTGCTGATATAAAGCAAAATTTCTCTTTTGCTGGATCTTCAGGAGGGCAGAATGCTCAATAAAAATGTTTGTAAGAGATGGTCAGGGACAGAATTTAGCTGTAGAAGTGTTAAGGTATAGAAAAAGCACTTGTTACTGAGCAAATTTATTTACAGAAGTTAGACAAACTTTCCTTGATATTCCAGTTTATTTAAGTCAGACTTTTATATTTCTTCCTCTCACATTCATCCAAATCTCACCAGGAATTTTGACCTTTGCTAAATTTCATGAATAGAAAAAAAGTCAGGTAATAAATAATTAATAGAAGAAAAAAATTCCCTGAATTTATGAACTAAATTTTCTTCCCTTTGCAAATTAAATTCAAATCTTTACAGAGATTCTTGTATTTTTGCCTTGCAAATATGACAGCAATTACATTAAGTCCCATAAATTTTCATAAATTTTTCATATTCCATTGCTCTTGACCATTATCATAATAAAAAAGAAAGAAGAAAAAAAAATCTAAGGGTATTTCTTAAGACTTAACATTGGGCTTAGGTAAATTTGCATACATCTAGGTTCTAAGTCTTTGCTGATTATGCAGACATTTTCTGTAGATTTCTCCTGGCCCTTAAAATACATTGTACACATCACATCTCCGGAGAATTTAAAGCCAGATTAATGTTTTAATAGATTTACCTAAAATAGGTCAAACTATAATAAGATCTAAACCAAGTGGCCCTTTGACTATACCTGTAACTTTCTGGATAATCTGCTGAAGAGATCAGTAAAAGTAATCCTGAAAAAAAAAAAAGGCCAGCAACTTTTGAAGCAGATACAAATCCACAGAGCATTCACAGATATTCTCAGAGCCATGGGATCCTTACTGCATGGTCAACCATCAGAAATCAAACCTGATCTTATTTGTGATAGAAATGGATATTCAGAAAAATACTAGAAAGTGATGTAGCATACTTTATTACTTATTTTTGTGGGTTTGTTTCCTTTTCTCCATGTATAATTGTCAATTTTTTTTAATATTCCTGTTTTAACACTAGAAAATTCCACCAAACTTACAGAAAAGCAAGAAACAAACAAAAACACAAGCTAAAAAGGTGGGTTTGAAGCCTCATTCCCACTTCATTTTTCAAATTATTTCCTAGGCCTGGTGTAGTGAGTCTTGTTGGGATAGAGTTAACTTCCTTTGTTGCAGCCCTGATGATGCTGGTTTGGTTTTTTCTCCAAAGCAGTGTTCATAATACACCAGGGATTTGGCTATTGCTGAGAAAAAGTTGCACAATTGACTCTATTTCCCACTCTGTCCTTGCAAGTGAGTATGCAGAGGGTGGCCAAGAATTTGGGAACAGACAAATACAGACAGCTGATGCAAAACTGACCAAAGGAATATTCCATGCCATATGGAATCACATTTAACAATAAAAACCTCGAGGAAGTTCTTAATGTGAGGAGTACTAGTCATTGCTCAGAGATTGGATGGGCTTGGGTCTATTTGTGGGAGATGGTAAATGACTGGCTTTGCATCTTTTTTTTTTTTTTTTCTCCCTTCCTTCCTCTTTCCTTCGCTTGTTAAAGCATCTTTATCTCAACCCATAAGTTTTCCCACTTTTGTTCCCACTCTTCCTCGCTCTGCTCAGGATAAGGAGTGAGCAGACAGACAGCTGTGTGCTGCCTAGCTGCTGACCAGGGTCAATCCACCACAATTTACATTGGAGGGTTTTTAATTGTCTTTACATCAAAGAATCCTTTTCTTACTATCGTAGTTCCTCCACATCCTGTGCATTGGTCTATGCTCAGTATTCTTCCCTTTCTAGCTTAATCATCATTTTTATCCCTACTGTATGCTGAAATTTGATGCTAAATTCAACACATCCAGCAAATCTGAGTTCTGCAAAAACTGGCAGAAAGCAGAGGTTACAAGGGTGAATCTAATCTTATAATTCAATTGCCCTAATCTAGAAATATCTTGCAAACCTTGTCCATTTGTGATTTTCTGAGTGAAGTACCATTGCGGTAGAGTCAGTAACTTAATAGAAGAGGCATCAACAGACAGGACAAAATGCCTCAGAAAAAAAAAAAAATGCTACACATTGATATAATAAATGCTACAATTGATATAATAACTAACATAAAAGACAGTTTAGGGTTTCACTTTTAGGCAAATTTTATCTTTCATTTAAAGTACTAGAGAGTGCTGGATTGTCTCAAAACCTCTGGTAAAAGCCACAGATTTCAGATGAGTGCAGGAAAACATGAACACACACAGATAGAGAATAACTGGGTAAAAGCTGTAAGAGATTCAGCCTAATGATAAGATAATCAAGATACAAATTCACTTTTCCCAAACAGCTAGATTTCCTGTAGGTAACAAAACAAAAATGTTTATAGAACACTCTGAGATGTATATTTTTAAAAAATAAAAATGAACATGACATAGAATTTAGAATTGCAAATACAAACATGTGGTTCCCCAAAACCTTTCAAGATATAGTAACTTCCAGATGAACTTCTGTGCATTCAGACATTTTCATGCTGACCTCTACACCTATCTGAGCCTGGATGGATCCTTAGAATATGTGCTCATTTGCTTAAGTCCTTGGAAAAGCTTAACTTATTGGGCTAGCATAAAACATGCACACCACACATCAGGCATGATCCATGCACATTGTTCACATACATACATTCATTTTCATTCAGAACAGAGAGAAAAAAACCCAAAAGTAAAAAGGACAAATAAAGGAGAGGAATCATTCTTCATGCTCTCTCTTCACCCAAGAGGAAGGTGGTCAGAGTTTACTACTTTCCTTACAGTGAGGGCATTCAACTAGTAAAAAAGAGCTCACTCTTGATCTCTTCTCCAAAAAGTGTTGTTTTCTTTGTTTTGTTGGTGGTGGTGCTGGGGTTTTTGTTTGTTTATTTGTCTGTTTGTTTGTTTTCTGATGACACATCTTGAAAATCCTAGAAGCAAAACCCAGCATGGTTATCTGTCTCCTTTTCAGGGACACCCAGAGTACTGAGCTAGAGAGATATCCCTCTTTTTTTTGACTGTGACAAATAGGGGTTTGTTTTCTAGAAAGCTATGAAGATGTGCTTTTAATACCTCCTATTACCCTAACTTTACCAGAAAGTTTGTGATGAGAGCAGCCTTTTGGAAAATGGTATTGGGAATACTTACTCTGCACTAAAGCAGCCATGGACATGACAAAAAAGATTGATCTGTTAAGAATGCAAAGTCGCAGAATGAACAATGCAGGATAATTTCCCTACTATGTTAAAAAATAATTTTATTTCATACTAAACAGAGGATGTGGTACACTTTGTGAATTTTCTGTTGATTCCCATAAGAAAATACAGAAATTTGTTTCTCTCAATACCTGAAATCTGGGATGAAACACTTAGTACCAACCGTGAATGTATGGAAAAGTAATTTAAGTTGAAAAAAGAATCATATGGTTATATCTTATACATGTTAATATTTTTCTACTTAAATATTTTTAGTCTCCTGCAGCTAGAAACCTCTTTTTTTTTGGATACTTTTATTCAAGTAGTTTAACAAATCTTAAAATGCTATTATTTTTTCTATACTTTCTTTCTACTGCTTAAAATTTTAAAAAGCCCAAAATAATTTTTTTAAAGGGTAGTTATAATATTGCAGCACAGTATTTCAGTTAAAGAAAATATCTAACATGATATTAAGGATTAGTTTTCAGTATAGCAGAAAAAGCTATGCCATACCTTCTACTTGAGACTCCTTGGTATGAACAATTTCCATTACTTTGCTCTAAATCAGTCTCTTAGTTCGTTTGCATGAGTGCTCATTACCATATGTTCTACTTAGCAGCTTCATGATAGACTCAATTATTTAAATTTAAAACTATGATTTTTGCATTGACGTTGTCTCAGATCCATATTCTTAACACCCTTCATGCATTTTGTGCAAGGTGAAGAAATGCCAAATACAATACCTATACAGAAATGGAAAGCACAAAATATGTCAAATATCAAGGCAGAAGAACAAAGTCTATTTACCAGAAAAAATATTTCACAATTTTGTCAGAAACTGCATTCTGCTGATCCTCTCCTACCCTTCCTAAAGTTTTAAAGAACCATAACTGTGTAATATAGCTTCTGGAAAACTTTAAAGGAAATTTCCAAATCATGAAATCTGTTTTTTTAAGGAATCTACTCTCCCTGTATGAAATGGCTAATGGGGATCTTCTATTATGGTCTACTTTATTACTTATGCAGCACTATAAATGTACATGGTGTTCACAGACTAATAAAACAGAGAAGGAGCTTACAACTTAAGGGGAGAAGCTTTTTGACTTTTCATCTTGTCCTAGCAACATCACCTCAGTAGGTAGTCAGAGGGAGGATCGTTCTTCCAATTTCTGGGGGAAAATTCTCTTTAGCCATTCAACTACAAGTTAAGGTTCTTCCTCCATTGTTGTTGGACGAACTCTGCAGGCTGCCAATTTGTGGGCAGCATCTGTGTGCACAGCCCATTTATTCCATTTATCCAACTGCAAAAAAGAAAGGAAAAGGGTAACCTTTGATGTCTCATTGTCAAAATGAAGTATATATAACCTAAGGGTTTTTTGTCCCCAGATTTCTCGCTACCCACTTTTGTCTAGGAAAAAAAATCCCTATAATCTTGCTCTAATTCATTTAATTGTTGATTTTTCAGAACTTCTTGAATTCTTTAAAGAATGGAATGCTATTTTCATCTTCCCAATACAAGGCCCAAGCATAAAAATATCTTTTCAATCTCAGACAATAAATTATTCATGATCCTCCAGGCAGTGCGCTCCATATCATGAAATAAATAACTGCATTTGATAACGTCATTATCAAAGAAAGCAGTTTTCTTGATGTGAACAGAGCCTTAAAGATAGACTTAACAGTGCTCTTTTCACATTACCAAGAGGAGACCCATATCTGCAATCCTGTCTTGAGAAAGTATTTCTAGGGGGAATTTTCAAAAGGAGAAAGAAAGAGTTGAAGATTGGAGGACCTATCAAGATTCATGTTTCCTCCACAGGAAGTACTACAGCCATTTCCATCAGGATGAAAAAAAAGGGATATTTTATGAGTGCATAAAGCTTTCATGGTTTAATGCACAAGAAGAAAGAGTTTGTTTTGGTGCAAGTTTGATGGAACCAAGGCTGAAGATGTGTCTATGGGCACCACATAGAGTGCACAATTCAGAATGTCAGCACAAGACCCTTTAGCACTTAGCACTTTAGGCATGTGCAGCCTGCCCTAGGGCATGGCAACAGGTTCACACTGGGCTGGCCACAGAGATAAGATGTGGAGGTACTATTGCAGACATGTAATAAAGTGCAGCAGGTGAGAAACTGAACCTTAGCTCAATGTATCAGCCACTAATCAGTTAATCAACATTTCAGTTACAATATTAACATGAAGATAAAAGTTTGACTCCTTTTCATTTTCTTTTAAAACAAAATCAGAACTGTTTTCCTTTCATAAAGAATTTTCTTTTCTTTTTTGAAGTGCAAAAGAAAGAGACTGGAGGGAAGGACATCCTTGGCTTTTTACCAAAGGGAATGAAACTTAGTTGAAAAAAATAAGAAGGCATTTCTGAAGAACGGGGTATATTAATTACCTGATTAAATTCAGGTAATTTAGCATGTCTCTCTAGCCATAAATAAATGTACACTTCAGTTAAACAGGTACTTAGACACTTATATCTAGAAAAAAATATTACTTTCCAAACAGAAATATATTTACAGATGAAAGATAGAAAACTGGGTAGACAGAGTGACAACCTAGCTTAAAAAATGTTAAATTAATTCAAAGCTGTTTGTGATTTTAAAAAAGTGGGTTTACCTGACTCTTCATTTACACTTGGTGTGTCTATTCATTCCAAGAACAAGAAAGAGTGAAAAAAAATGCAATGTGATCATGGTCATTTTTCATTCTTTGTTTCTAAAATCTCATGATACTACAGGATTTCCTTCCTGCATCCTGCTCAAAAAAGACAGAAAACACTAGCAACAGACTGGATCTTCAAATGCCTGTTCCATAATTTTACAGTTTGTCCATACAGAGTGCCTGCAGGATGCATTGAATTATTATGTTGATGTAATTTGTTTGCACTAACAGTGTTAGTCTCAGCAGGTTCATCCCAACTCAAAACTTTTGAGGAACATCAAAAAGCAACTAGTACAGATGTACAGCTGGGATATCTGTGCAAATGTTGTACCTTTCCATAATTATTAATTAAAA
The DNA here is from genome assembly GCF_014805655.1 of Passer montanus. Classification (NCBI taxonomy): domain Eukaryota; kingdom Metazoa; phylum Chordata; class Aves; order Passeriformes; family Passeridae; genus Passer; species Passer montanus. The sequence goes on along the minus strand of NW_024368374.1, from coordinate 1,372,546 downwards.
AAAATTAAATTTCATTGCAGTTGATTTTATTAATTCTGAATACTTGCTCAGTAACTTTAATGCCTTCAATTTGGAAATAAATTAACCTACAGCTCTAAATACTAGAAACTGATCCCTAGAGTCCCAGAGTACTTGCAAACTCATTTAAGACCAACAATGCCTTCTAGTATTGATGATATCATATAAGAAAAAGTATTGCCTTCTAGGTAGAGAAACTAATATCCACAAGAGTTAATCACAAAGATTTTCATAGTAAGGTGGAATTTGGAATTTAGATGTTTAAATGAAAGTACCAAAAAAACCCCAACTCTGCTCTTGCCTGACTCAGAGGTACTGACTGTGCAGTGACTTCCTTTTTATTCTGTAGTGTTAATGCATTTATCCAAAGATCACTAAAAGTAAAATGCATAAACAGCTGTTTGAAGAGTTTCCTGGAAAAAATTACTGTTTCATTTAGGTGAATGCCTAAACCACTGAGCTAGAGTGATGCTTCCCTTGTGTTCACTTTTAATACCTTATTCTTCAGCTTTGCATTGAGCATTCTTACAGTTTCAGTGAGAAAGGTTAAGATGTGTCCTTGCCTAGAATAACTTTTTGGTTTAGTTAAAAGATATTGTGGAATTAGTAGTACCAAAGTGGGAAATTAAGCCAGTTCTGTTTTCTCTGGGTGAATAACTTGATTGTATGAAATATGGGGAGCTGTTGTGCCTGGGATTTTTTTATGGATCTAATCAATGTCATTAAAGTACTCTAACTTTTTAATTGTGACTCAGTAATAACAAAGATCCAACGAGCTCTGTGATTGCATTTATTTTCCTTAGCTATTAACTACTTTTTGTGCAGAGAAGTATCCTCCCAAAATACAGGTATATTACGAAAATAATGCCGGCACAACAGAGCGGGGGAAAACCATGGAAGGCACTTGTTGCTGATAAGAAAACAGGTTGTTATGCAGCAAGGGCTTTGGCAAACCATGAGGACCACATGGGGTGTGTCAAAATGTACCCAGCAGAAGAATTCTGTCTGCAAGCAGCCTGTACACAGGCAATTATATTACAGACATTGGCATCAAGGGACAAAATCAGCCTCAGAGGAGTGAATCAAATAGAGCTCAAGACGTGTTGTGAAATTGCCCCAAGGAATGGGCAAGCAGCCAATAAAGCATAAGGCAACGCGGTCAGAAATGTGTTGTGTCATGGCCTAATATACAGGATAAAGAAAAATCAGAAGAAGAAATTCCTTCCCTGTCTCAAAGTTTTACACAAAGGATAAAGTTATGTCTTATCCACATCTTTCTCTAAGTGCCTGAGTATTTAGAATGTACTTATCACAGAAATCATTCATCTATTGGAGTAAACATGAGAGCACAGTGCTCCATAAAGTCAGTTAATGCTTATAGTAAGAACGTAGCTTGTTTAGATACATAGTCATACAAAATATATAGAGGAACTGACCAAGTGGTAAACATCCTCTATTTGTTTACAATAGCTATTTAAATTTAGTAGAGGTGTTTCCTTATTTTGGAACATCAAGATATTTGATACTGGTTAATTCTTCAACAAATTCTGTAGTTTCTAATATACACTATAAAAATAAAAGGTTTAAAATTATTTACAAAACCTACAGAATTCTTCACAGATTATGTATAGGCACTCTTTCAAGAACAGCTCTGTAATGAAAGAATGCAATGAAGCTATAATTTCTTATCTGTTTGTTTTGTTTTGGGGTTTTTTTTCCCCCCACATTTATATACCATAAAATTTCAGTCTGGAGAGATGAACATTTTTATTCTATATCAAATATAACTTCAAATGAACCTTTTTGTGGTTTCACCCCCCAATTTCTTTACTGACTAATGGAAGAAATATACTAGGTTTAGTGGGAGCAACGATGTAACTATTTAGTAAGGAGGGAAAACTTTGGAATGAAACAGCAAAAATAAAAAACCTATGCTTTCTATGTGTAGAGTATTTGTTTAAATAGAATAGAAAGAAAAAAAAAACAACTCTTATTATTCAAGTTGCAATAAGAGAGGGACACTGTTATTTCACCTATGAGACAAATGGGCAAGTGTCTAATCCAAAGTTCTCTGAAACAACTTTAATGCTACATGCTGCAGACCTCTCTGAGTTAAAGGCCGCTTGTGCTGATTGAACAGCCATTTTGTGATAAAGCAGAATTAAGAACAACATAACAGAAAACTTGTTTGCTTTTAGAATAACATTGTTAGGCAGTAAAGTTAAGGGAGGGAAAACAACAGAAGGGAACCATCCCTTCATTATGAGAAATGTGAAAAATCCCTTAAAATTTCAAGGCAACAAATATCAGAAGCCAAAAGAGACAGTTTGTGCAAAGGCCAGATTTGCATGGATTCCTGGCAGAAACAGCAATATTTCCACCTAATACCGTGTGTGCCCTAGAAAGGGAATCATTGCTTGCAACAGTGGCTGTGTTCTGCATGCAAGCCATAACACTCCTTTGTACAAGGTCAGTTCCTCCTTCCACTTCTCATTATTCTCAAAACAGCAGTCCAGCTCATTGATACAGTGAAGGAGCAATGTCAGATGATTGGCAAGTGTCTCACCAGCAGGAAGTTAGCTGATAAGCTTCTTAGACAGTGAGCTCTGGTAAGCAGGAAGCACTGGAGCCAGCTCAAGGAAGTTACCCTTAAAATTGCTTTGCTCAGACCTCAGCCTCAGCTGCCTAATTAGAAGTTGTTGAAAGGAAGAGTCTCTGGTGTGCATTTTTCTATAGACAAGACTCAGGAAACATGTTGCTTTGGTGGCAGTAAACAGGGAGATAAATGTTTAAAAGATACCATAAAAAACCATCAGTCAGTTCACGAGTACAAGAGTGGAAAAAACAGACAAATATAAGTGTTCACTGAAAGGTTTTGAAGCAGCCTGGGACAGGTCCCAGTGGAAAAGCAGCAGGAAAACAGGCAAGCTATGCAAATGAGTATTGGCAATTTGAACATTTCCTATTTGTGGAACCCGATCAGGGCCAGTGAAGAGAATGCTGCATAATGAGAACTATCATATTTCTCAACATGATCTGCTGTATAGGAAGATCACTGACAGACCTTTTCTTTATAGTGGTTTAATCATATAGACAGGCACTCCAATTCTTTAAGAAAAAGACAAAGAATATTAAATTTGGAGCCTTAGATGGAGCTAATGATAGGATGTCTATGTGAACAGAGAAGGGCTTAGAGATGTAAATGCATGGCTGTTAAGGTTATTAAAATAACATTTGTCTGAGTCTTCTCTCTTCCTTCCCTGAAGTAGTGACTAGGGCTGCATTGTCATAAAATTTTGAGATCTCTAAACTCAATTTATTTTAAAAGCTCTCTCTGTATGAGTATTTATATGTGTGTCTGTGTGTGTATGTGTGTATATATATATATAGATAGATATCAATATATATATATATATTATATGACAAACTCTGATTATGAGATAATTTTCAATATGATTCAAAAGGGATTTTGTTACTTAGGGTTCCTCTTCTTTCACATATGATTCCTACCATGATTCACCCCTTTCCCCATCAAGAAATCTCAAAGATCTGTTCCTTGGGCACACAAATATCACCTAGCTGGGGCTGGTTTTAGAGCTGCCTGCTGATTCTGACAGATACAGCTTTGTTGTTAACACTGATGAAAAATCATCACATGCCTAGTTAAACATCCAAAGCACACACCATTAAGTAGCTTGCTCCACTGTGCAAGCAGACAGGTTCCAGCACCCACAGACAGTCTCAATTGTGCATTTTTATCTCAAACCTAATTACCAGGGCAGTCACATAAGTTCATAATAGATGCTGCTGGCAGCAGGTCTGTCATGTTGTGGTCACTATCATTTCAGCTGCTCTTCAGTCCTTAGAAGAAACGTGCAGCTGCCCCTCCCTAGCAGCTGCCATCTCACCTTTTCATAAAAGCAAGGTGACAAGGGAGAACACAACTGCCACCAGGACCAGCTCCATTAACTCCATGGCACTGATATCCATGATCTTAGGGAAAGCTTAAGCTTTCAAACCCTTCAGGATCCTTCCTGCAATGGTGGGCTAGGAAGTTGGAACTTGCCATATTTAGTGAGTGCTTGATGAGAATGCAGTTGCTCCCTGAGTATTTGTGATATATCAGTGGAGTTGGCAGCTTGTAGTTTAAGTATTAGTGCTACCATATACACCTCCCTTTTTACTCCCCTGCTGATGGCACAGACAAATTCTGAAGCCTTTCAAGGTTGCTTAACTTCAACACATAGGCACAGCAGGGGGAACTAAAGACTGCAAATCATCTCTGAATTCCCATTCTGACGGGATGGATATCTAGAAGGCATAGACATATATAAATGTAGAGGTATGCAAATAAATAAGTAAATAAATAAATAATGTAACAGAAAATATGGATCAGAAATGGAGTTGCACATCACAGTCCCATACTGTAATTTGTGGAGTATAAGTCACAAGCACAATAGAAAGTTAAAGCTTAGAGGCATTATGGACTGTCATGTCAAATCATACTTAGAGAGCTTTAATATGTGGATTACAGATACATTAAGCCATACTCTCCCCTGACTATTATGTCAATGGGACTTTGCATATTTAAATAATACTACAGTGTATAATCCTAGTACTATGCCATGCATGCACAATAGGTCTGGGTATACCTGATATGAGTAGGAAAAGTCCAGGTTCTTTGCCAAAATATTAGTTATTTTTAGTGTATAACCAGAGGGATGGATATGATTGTTTTGTAAACACTCTTTATAAAATAATTAGCAATCACAAATGTGCATGATTATAAAAAAGGGTGTTTCAATAAAACAAAAAAACCCAACATTTTCCCACCCCATTCTCTTTTGTTTTCAGATCACTACCTCAGTGCATTTGAGCTGAACTGAACATCTGAAAACAACTGTGCTATCTTAACTACTTCTCTTTTCCTCTCTGCACTCCAAATGGGTCCTTGCTGTTCCCAATTACTGAACTGTCCTTTCATCTTCTCAAGGGAGATTCAATCTTTCCACATCTCTACCTACCCATGCTCCCTCTTTCAATCAGTTACTGAATTTCATCACCTCTCTTCCACCACAAATTTTAACTCCCCACAAATTTAGATAGCACTCACTTGTGCCTAACTTCCTTCACCTCAACTTACTGATTTGTTTCTTTCGATGTATAAAGAATAGGACATATACTGAGGGAGTGCACACCAAAAAATCAGAAAGGCATGTCTGTGAAAAACTTGATTAGTGTAAAACAGATTAAAGATGGTTATGGTTATTTTTTGCATTGACAGTTTCTTTTAGGCAATAGGAGCATATCTATTGAGTGAAACATCTGTTGCTGAAAACTGATGTCCATGACATGCACAGTTAGTTGGAGGTTTACTTCAGATTGTCTCCAGTCTTCTACCTTTTTCTGGCTTCCACATAGAAGTTAGAATTATTTTGATTAATTCTATCCCAAAGTAATCCAGTTTATGTACTCTCAAACAACTCCACATTGCAAACCAAAGTGGTTACAGTTGGGAAATTTGCTGTGAAGGTCTTCCTCACCAGAGTTAAATGGTAATTTAAATGCACACATATCAAACATGGTAATTTATTACCAAAATTACCACAGCTAACTTCAGGCACTAACTGAAATATCAGAACATTGCAAATGTCATTTTCAGAAATCCTTATCTTTTCCCAGCCGAGATATACAGAGCTTTCCAGGGGAGGAATCAGTAGAGACACCAGTAGAGCATACTAACAGTTGGTGTAAATTATTTGATGCAAAGAACTTAAAAATTTTGAAGTATTGGAGGTTTATAAGAACACCATGAACATCTGGAACACATGTGTGGGATAAAGCAAGACAAGTTTTTACCTTGAAACAATCCCTAACTTTTGGGAAATAAATGGGACTTGGATGGGAGAGCTTATACAAGAGTTGGCTGCTACAGTATTCTTGGATTGTTGTGTCAAAAAAAATATATTCAGTGCTGGAGATGGTTCTGGAATAAAGAGAGATTATTAATTTGATCTCATAACAAAATTCTAATCTACTTGTGCCATTTATTTCTCTTCACAGGAATTTCAACCACAGCTATGCATCAAAAAGCTGCCTTTAGAAAAAAAAAAAATTCCTCCATCCCTTTTGTTTCCTTTTTTCTGTTCTGGTGTTTTGGCTTCATACCTTCCTTTGGCTTTCATATTCTCACAGTCTCCACAATCCTCTGTTTCCTTCCACAGCCCCATATTTATATAAGCATCTGTTCAGGCCTCTTTTTTTCTGTCACTTATCTCCCTTGGTCTCCTTCCCCCCCTCATTCTAGATTTCCTTTCTGCCCTTTCCTAATCTTGAGAGACACTGTCAGTCTATGACTAGCCTGTGGCTTATGCTATAACATTCTGTAAAAAAGAAGAGACATACGTCCAGAATGCTCACTTATTTTTGAAGCCATGAGACATCATCTACTCTTCTGTAGTTTTATAGAAAACTAGAGAATAGTAGTTCGGTTTGTCTTTTTAGAGCCACGCTTTTTTTCAGCTAATTTTTAAAAATACTCAACATTTCTATCTAAAAAGGCACAAGTACTCTGCCTGTGATAGCAGTGCTCAAGTTCAGTGATTGGTTTTTAACAGAAAAATACAGGGGCTAGTTTCCATGCTGTGTTGGAAGGGAACACAAATTTGAATTCTCTTTTCCTACCACAAAAAAAAAAAAAAAAGACATCATCTTGTCTGTGCTTTCCTGCCTGGAAAATTGGAAAATCAGTTAGCTCACTTCTCATGGAGGAAATTGAACAAAATGTTTGTAAATTGAATGACAGCAGAGTTTAGGCTTGGGTTTTGAACATCATAGCAAAAAGGACACAGATGTGAAGAAACATCAGTGTGCAAAACCAACCCACAAAGTAGTGCACCTTCAACTAATGTCAAAGCCCTTAAGGAGCTGCTGCAGAGGCTGAAATAAGGAGATTACAATGGGGAAACAAAATCATTTTTGGTATCACCACTATATTCCCACTAAAAACTGCTTGTCACCATGAATGGGTATGTACAAATTGTCAACAAATCCTAAAGACTTTTGTGACTCAAGAATTGTTAAAAATACCAGCCCATGTTTAACTGATCTATTAAGAGGTACCTCAGGTGACCGAATATGCTTTGGTGTACAATATTGTGCTTCACAATGTGCATTCCTGGCTGGGTAAAGTTTAACCACTTATGTCTTGTTGCTTTGTTTAATTAAGTTAATGTTCTTTCTAATTATTAACCTGAGTTCTTTATTATTTTCCCTTTGTATTGGGTGATTTTACACAATTTTCATACCCTTCCTATCCCCTCTGTAGAAATACAGTCTGAAGGAAAGCTGAAAGCTTAAGCTTTGATGTCTTAAAGTCTGTTTTATTTAATATTAGATTAGTCATTTTGTTATGTAAAGAACTTTGATGACTATTTGCTCTAACTGGGTAAATAATTTCAACATGCTTGTGTGGCTTGGTTTTCTGTTTTGTTTTGGATATTTCTTTGGTATATATAAAAATATGTGGGGGGAAAGTACCATAATAAATCAACTTTTAAGATACTTATGCTGTCAATTTTTTTTCCCCTCCTGTGGAGATAAAGACTGGAAGAGTTTTACTCTGTCCAAAACTTGCACCCCTTGATTTGAAACCACTGAAAAGTACATGTGCTGAATCTGGGTGTGTCCTTTTTTAACTTTGGTTTTGGCTATTTTCATAAATATTCTAATTTATTCCACTAAGTGTTTATAACTCTTTAAATTACAGTGCAGCAATGAAATGTTCAGGCTTCAGGAGAAAACGGCTCCTGGGGAAAAAGTCAAACCTTCTGTACTGTTATGTGATACCAGAGTATAATTAGTATGTAAAGTATCAAATTAAAAAATGTTAGCAGTTTATTATAGCTGAGCAATCACTGAATGAGAAACAGGTTTCCCTTTCATTGAGCATTAAGGACATGACCTGAGGCTGGTAAGCACACTGCTGCCTCAGATTCAACACTTGATTTAGGGCTAGAGTAGTTGCCAGCCAAAAATCAACCAAGGATTTGTTTGTTTGTTTAATCAATAATTTTCCAAGCTGCTTATAGTAAAGAAGTATTGCAATGAATTAAGAAATTAACTAGGTTTAAGTTATGCATTTACATTTATCATACTCAGTTTTTCTCCAAGCCACTGAAATACAAATCAGCCTTTCAAGACAGCTAGACCCTACACAACAATTCCTTATGGTTGTGTATATTTCACCACAGTTCTGCACACTTTTGGTACCCATTTGTCTTCTCTGACACCTCCTCCTCAGTGGCTGCAATATTTGTTGTTGATGGAGAAATTAACGCTGAATTAAGGGAAATGAATGTATTGCCCTTTAAATCTTCTGAGCTACCCAAGGCATCCTTGAGGCTTTTGCCAAGATCTTTCCATGTGTCCGGTCTCCCAGCTATTCCATTACTGTGATCACACAGATTCAACTTCTTGCAAGATGTTGTGTACAGCACCAGGACTGTACATATTCCTGTGTGAAGGTCTCCGCCTGGTCCCATGCCTGCTGCAGGACGACAGCTGGTACAGCTGCCATCAGTGGTCATAGAAGCTTCCACACAGCCAAGTGTGCAGGATGGAATTTGCACCAGCAGGGATAACTGGGATGACAGACATGGGCCCAAGTCCTGCCTGATGGGAAGTTGAGGTGTGTTGAAGGTGGACCCCTGTAAATAATCCTCTGAAGCAGTCACAGCTCCTCCAGCCTCAACCGTACTCTTGACATTAAACTGCTGTTTGGTAGAACCTGAGGACTCTGAGCACTCCCTTCTGCTCAGCAACAGGTCAGGATGTTCTTGGCTCAGGGACAGGATCAGGGCCAGTGAAGGGAAGGAGGGCCAGACACAGCCCTTGGATGGCTGGAGAGAACCATGGGGACAAGGTCTGGACCAGCAGAACAATTGAAGGCAGGGTTGTGAGGTGGCAGGGCTGAAGCTGGGCTGAAATGCAGCTCCCAGGATGGGAGCACAGGATGCTACTCTGTGCCCAGGAGCCTGACCTCAGGATCAACAGTGGGAAGGGGCTGCACTCCACTGTCCCTGGCTGCGACAGCCAAGGCTCAGAACAGCTGGTCCACAGGACCCACAGTTGTTCCTGGGCAGCACATGTTCCTCTCCATCTTGCCTCCACAGGATTTTTCTGCCACTCACATATTTCAGAGAAAGATGGTACACCATACATCAAAGGCAATGTTTTATACACAAATTTATGAGCCTAACAAAGAATAACAAAGTATAAATATACCTATAACAAAATCAAACAAGCAAGCAGATGTTTTCCTTCCACACAGGTAATTTAAAGATTTTGTGAAAATTCGAGTTCAGAATAACCAGGACAAAGCATTCATAACATATTTTTCCTACAATTAATTCATTCTTAGTACTAGGAATTGATGTTGTTTGTAATATAGTTTCTTTTTTCTTCTTCTTGCCTCTAATGGAAATGTATTACAGAATAGAACTAGAAGAGAACTAATATGAGATGCATCATTTGGAAAGGTAAATTTCTGAGAGAGACATTAGCAAGCTGGAAATACAGATTCTGAATAAAATTATCATCTCAGTCTTAATTACATTTATTGACACAATAGTAATATTCTTCCCATTTCTTAGGTTTCATTCCTGACTGCTGCAATCACAATGAACACACCATACAGTTTGGTTGACCACATTTATTGCATTTTTCATGTAAGTATTCCCTATTCTGTTGCAATGTTGTTCTTAATGTACTCTAATAGGGAAGTAGAAATGCTAATACAGAGTAATGCAGCAGGTGGGGGTAGTTTGTTGACTTTTTAATTGTGATTTTGAAGTTCGCCAGTTTCCATGTATTTTTTCTTTTTTTCTTCTATTCAAAAAATGCTGCCTTTTTAGTTTTATCTTACTTTTTCTCCTGCTTAATGCAGCTGTAGATGTATTTATTTATAAAGTAGAAGCATCCACAGACCAAGACAGAATATGTGTCTGAGCGTTTGGGGTTATAAAAACCCACGAGGAAATGGTGTCTGCACTAAAAAAAAAAAAAAAAAAAAAAAAAAAAAAAAAAAGTGCCTAATCTTTTTCTTGTTTCTTGTCCTCAAGAAATAATAAGTTTTTCCAATAAGAAAAGAAATTCTATTTGGGAATGAAGACATCTTGATAGCTCTTCACTCTCCACCTTTTCAAAGGAATATGGCCAAAGTTAAAGCCTAAGTTAAGGGAGTACATATTCTTTTAACTTTATTTGCAATAACCATTCAGTGTTTTAGGGGGTTGTTTTTGTTTTTTTTAAGTCAGAACTAAATGTGTTTTTGCAGAACATCAGCATTCTCGCTTCCCTCTCCCCAACCAAATTCCCTCCCAAACTCCCTTTTCACTCTGTTTGAACCTGGACTTTCATTACCCTGTATGTGGGATGTTGTACCCTGTCTTTGTGGCACACATGGGATAAGAGTGATATTTTGACTCATCCAAGTTCACACACTGTCTCCTCAGACTGTGCTGGACCCTTTTGGTACTTTTTATAAATGTACCACTAGTAGACTGCAGACAAAAAGCACTGCTCTGGCCTCTTTTTCTTCTTTCCCAACTGTATCAGCCACAGTCCAGCCCACTTGTTTCTCAGAAACTGCAGACAGATAACTGTTTTGTTATGCTTGGGTCACTTTCAGAACAGCATTTTTCTTTCTTTGATGCTAGTCAGTAACTTTCTTATAATCAATTAATGTCATGCACATTGGCAGGTTATTTTCATTCATCTTTACCAAGAATTCATTAGTCACTGGAGTTCTCCATAAAACATCCTGATTAATAGCCTCTCTGGTTTTTGGTTGACTAGAAAATTTCTGTTGTATTTGATGAGTTTCTCAGTCATTTAGGAACAGGATCTTAGAAATCAGAGAGCTGAAGGCTTCACCTAGTCCCACCTGTACACAGGCAAAATAAAAATTGTAATTTTTCATCTGATAGACTGTATGAATGCATTTATTAAAACCTTTATTTTTTTCACATTCTCTTTTTCAAGATGCTTTATTAGTCTTACTACTGCAACTTATCACAATCTTCTCTAAACTATGGACTCTCTTCTGGTCAAGGATCCCCTAAAGCCAGGAAGAGATTTAAAAAAAAAATCTTCCTATGTCTTACATACAACAGTCATCTTAATTCATTCAAGAATGAGATTTTCCTGTTTTGCAACAGGATCACACTTGTGGCTTCTATTCCTTTTGAGATCTATGTTAAGCCTTTTATCTTTTTCAATCAACTGCATCAGCTAATACCTTTTTCAAATGTATGTATCTCATTTCTCCTTTCTAAGTTCAATGCTTTTCACCTGTCTAAAATCAATCACACAAAATTCAAGGAACATCTCAAATTCTCATTTTTGACCTCCAAAATGTGTTTGACACCCTTCCCAGACTGAATTCTGCTATAAAGTTTGTATATATTACATGGATTATTCAAAGGCTCTTATACCAGAATAATGCATTGACTTTCGAGAAGGTAATTTAATCAGGTTTATACGATAAACTGGGTCTTCAACAATCTTTTGCCAAAAACTGCTGCTGCTGTGCAATTGTGTATTCACATAAGTTGTTTTCTCAGTTGTCATTTCTACAGACTTCTCACATGCAAAGCCAATCACTGTTTTGTTTGGGATTCTTAGCAGATTCTTTTTCAACTTAACGTAGTGTATTATGTAAGCAGACATCCCTGCTGTTCTATGTTCCCAATGAAATGGAATGGGATATTCAAACTTAGCAGTGAGGGATACATCTGCTGTTGCTCTTTCACCCATTTCCAATCTTACTCCAGCAGCTGTTTCTCTCCAGACCCTCCTGTATTCCATCAATTATGTATTTGCTGCTATCTTCTGCAACCACCTTCCCAAGTGCTGTTCATATTTCAGTACGTTAAACCACCTCTTTGGTTTCTTGGTTATCTCACCAATATCTTGGCTGCTACTTCCTGTGATGAATCAACCTTTGCACACATTATCATTTTGCATCTGGCATCCATACCTTCAGTCTTCCAAAGCTTTGAATTTATTTGGTTCAATGCTAATTTCAATCATACCAAGCATTTCTAATTGAATTTGGGACGCTTTCTGCAGATTAGTTTTCCTCTCTTCCACTTCCATCTTCATATTTGGCATGGTCATATCTAGCAGGAGGACTGACACCATATAAAGGCCAATTATGTACTTCTACAGCCTATTGCAGCTTTTCACTCTGCCCAGGATACAGAAAGTCAAGTGCTGGAATTGCTTGAATAAGTCATTAATGTATATGTGCCAAAAAAATAAGGAACCAAGGTAGTGCAGCAGGGAATAACTCCAGTTTACTACTTGACTTCCAGAAAGGGAAACAGAATTACTTCTGAGAAGAGATTGCATTGAATGAGTGAGCAAATTAGAAATTGGAAAGATGATAAGGGAAAGATTTAGAAAGTCTAACAATGCTTTGAAATCCTCTTAGTGCTTCTGTCACTGACATAACCAGCCTGCTGCTCTTCTACTTTGTTAAATCAGCCCTTCTAAATGCAGTATTTGTCAGTGACACTACTTGCAATTTGGTGCCAGTTCAATACTTAGCAGAATAGGTAAGGACAGCAGAAAAGACATTTGCAGCAGGAAGCTTTCTTTTCATACCAGCTAATGAAGTCCAAGATTATCCATGGCATATTGGTACATTGGCTAATTGTCAATAAAATGAGGGCAGTGTTACAGTTCTTTACAAAGATACTATTTATCTTGTTTAACATCCACAGACTTTACATTCATTCTGCACCATGTAGCAGAGCTAAAATGGAGGGTCTCCCTAGTTATTTAACCTCTATTTCAGTTTCTATTTGCTTTGAGCTTTGTCATCCATTTCAATATCTATTGGCAAGGTACACCCACTTTGATTTAATATAATAGACCAACATAAGTGAAAAAGATTGAGTTTTCCATACAGCAAACAAACAGATTTTTGCATATTCTTAGCTTAGAGACCAATATAGGAGTAACCAATTTTTATTGACTTTCTGCCTACATTAAAGCTTCATGATGAGTTTATCAAGTAGAATCTGATTCTTAGTATTGAAGACCCACAAACCAGTGATTGTATTCATTTAAGGAAACGTGTCCAAAAATGTTTGATTATGAGCACATATTATATTCTATTCAAGTCAATGTGACTTAAGTGTATGCTTAAAATTTTGCTAATTGACCAAGGACTTTCTTAACTCAGTTGGGACCTAATAGAACTTACCAATGAGAAAATAAATCCTTAGTCAAATCTTGTGCTTTGAAACATATTTATAAACAATATGATCATATGCAGTAAGTTCTTATAGAGTTACTGCATTACTTTAGGATTTTGAACTTGGATAATGATTATCGACAATATTGAGATTTGTACAGTGTTCACATACTTTGTATAATCATCTGGAAAGGGGATTTCTACCTGTTTATGGATTTTTTTAACACAAACTTTAAAATATTTTTGTTCTATCCAGAAAAATACATTTTATATCTGAGCCTGTGCAACTGATATTGAGGAATATATGTGGTCCAGGTAGCTCTGCTGGCAAGATGCAGATTGACATCTGGGCAGGAGCCCAAGGTAAGAGGTTGTGAACTGTCAAACTTTGGTACAAAAAACAGGACAAAGGTGGGTGACATCAGTCAGGAGAATGGATACTGAGAGACAGGAGCCAGGAATTGCCAGCATTTTGCATAATAAAGTTGAAGACCCTTGACTGCCAATGAGATGGATGGACATGGAGAGGAAGACGCAGACCTGCCTGCAGATGGATTCTGAGGCTATAAAAGCACAGGGGTTCCTTGGTTGAGGTCCTCCTTGGGGGCACCAGCTTGGGCTGTTCCTGTGTTACAGTGCTGTGAATAAATGGCTTTATGGAATGAGGCATCTGAGACTCAGCTGTGGGAAACCCAGGGGTGAACCAGTGAGAGAGAAAACCTGGTCTGACTGTGGATGGTTGTGTGGGGAGCCAAGGGGGACACGTCAGTCATGGGAGCCACCCACTGTGAAGGGGCTTTGACCCAGCAGTGGCAGTCTCTGGCCTTGGGATGTGACTGCCAGGGAGTCTCATGAATGGTCAGACTAGGAAGTTTCCTTAACACTGAATGATTTGAAAAGCACAGAGCGCCACCCAAGAACTGGTGCCATCTTTGAAAATAACACTGGTCAAATGGTTGTGACAAAAGCACATAAAGAGTTTTGTCCACCTTGGATTAAAAGTCAGTGACACTAGCAGCAACTTCTGTCTCCCAATGTGCTTTATATTTTATGCATAGGAGCAAGAATAATCCACCCACTACTGGAACACAATTATCTCTGTGGGAGAAGTGTGGCATTCCATGATAGCATGTAGCAACCACATGCTCTGCCAAGGTAATTTGATGCAATTGCAACTTTAAACATTTACATCCAGCAAACATAAAAATATACTATATAATGTATAAAGAAATTGCTATAGAAACAAATGAATATGCAGCAGAACACACATAAATATGTCAAGGAGATGAGGGAAAAGGGTGTTTTAAAAATCCAGATCAACATTTAATTTTTCTTTTTTTTCATGGAAACAAAATTTAAAAGTACAAAGAAAATCCATCCAGGTTTTGCATAACTAAAGGTAAGAACGACTTCTAAAGCTGTCATTTTCACTTCTCTGCTCACTTTTGTGTTACTGTGATTTTACTCAATTAGTAAAAGAGCAGCAACAGCTGCCAATAATTAGCATGTGTTCTTTCCCTCTTTTCCTCCTCCCTCCATAGTGATACAACAAAATAGTTAGTAGCTAAGGGACTGTATCTGTATGAAATTATGAATTTTTGTGCAGTATTAAAACTGTCAATTCAAGTCCTGCATATTTATCAATGGCATGGAAGTCAAAAATAGTATCTTGAGTAGATCTCATTAAAATTGTCTTCATCGTGTTTATTGCAATAGCCTTTGTCCCTAAAGGACTCTTGCAATGTCAATCTATGTGGGCACATGAGATAGATGGAGTAAAATTCTGATGTGTAGGCTGCAGAATTTGCACGTCATTTACACGTACTCTTTCTTTTTGACCAAATCTATACTTTTAAGGTGAGAAAAAATTATTTGGTGACAATACATGGTTCTTTTCAATATTGATACGTCAGACTACCTGTTGCCAAAATAATCCTAGGGAATCTGTCTCATCACGCTGTACTTACTTCCATTGATTTCAACCCCATTGTGTTGTTCTGTTGGAAAGGACTTATTTATGGCTACACGTACAACAAAGAAAATACAATTTTAAAAGACTCTTTCTTAAAATTTCCTTTTCTGAGGTTCATAATTTATATGCACAATTAAATACTGCCTATACATATATTGTACATACCCACAAATATATATTAAAACAACTTATTAGGTTGAGTGCTCAATTGCTCAAAAATGTTGGATTTGAGATTCCTATTGCAATGCTAATTTTATCCCTCATACATATGCATTATGTTATAATCTTTAATTACACCATTACACAACATATTTTCCACAGGACCTCAGCCTCTCTATAGGCCATGAATGTATGATACTCATTTAGTGATCAATAGGATGATCAATATTTCCTTTACCCTCATTATTCAGTGTGTGACCCAAGGCTTTACTTACTTCATACAATTCAAACTTTATTTCTGAATAGGAGCTATGATTAATCTCTTAGTGACTTCTCTAAGTTCATGATGAGGGTATCCCAGTGCTTCATTAACGTGGAAGTGCTATTCCCCACAGCTATCTTAGTGGGGAATATGGTGACATTACCCCTGTTTTGAGGGCAGGAAACTGAGGTGCAGAAGTCAAATCCATGCACTAGCTGGTGATTAAATTCAGAATACAAAGCATTAGTGTCCTTCAGCCTTCAAAACTCAATCACAGAGAAACATTGCAAGATTCCAATCCTTGAGCATCTGTGGTTAAGTTGCCCAAACTTACATGGATGGTGTCATAAGGACAAGACTAGAAATCAGCTGATATAAGAGTATTTAAGCTGCATTGTTTTAATACCATTGTATTTTTCCTCCTTGGAAGTAATTCACTGTAATAGGAAGCAATCCTATTTATTAGGGATCTTGACTTTTGCATTTGTGTAAGCAGACTTTTACAATTCCAAACATCTTTCAAGATAAGAAAATAATTTCTTTTTCACATTTGAATAAATCCTGTGATTATCTCATCTGGTTAGACACTGATGCTTGTAATGCCAATGTTGTGGGTTTGATCCGTGTATGGGTCATTCACTTAAGAGTTAGAATTGATGATCCTGGTGGATCCCTTCCAGCTCAGAGTATTCTATGATTCTGCCGATCACTTTACATGAAAATTACTGCTATATATCAAACATTGCAGAAGAGATGCAAAGACGAACAAATATACCTAAAACAAAGTGGTAGTTAAGGTTTGGGGTTGTTCTGTTGTTTTGTTTTTTTAATCTTCTAAACAATTCAGCCTGCAAAAGCAATCTAAAATGACAAGCACATCATGATTGCAAGGCCAGATGCATAAAAATATATTCTCTACACATTCCTTAAAAGCTTGCAGAAGCCTGCAGCTGTATCTTCCAAGCCTTTAGGTTAATTTCTATAGTTTTTAGAAGTACATTAGAAACCCAGTCTCTGCCTTTTTCTTAGATGTCTAATATGAATTGGATTTCAAATCATAAACAGTTAGTAGTCACTAACTATTTTGGTAGATGAAGGACTGTTCTTTATACATTACACTGTTTTTTCCAGTTTGTTGCACTGAGACATGGGCTTTTCTATGTATAAAGCAACTTGGGTTAAATACAATCAGAAAATTTGCCAAATTACTTGTATTTTTTAATAAGTAATAATAAGAATATAATTATGGAAGTGTAAATCTTTGGTCCAGAGAGTTTGTGCATGGCTACAAGAGAAATCTTTTGGACAAAATCTCTGTTGGCAGACTGTTGCAGAGTTACTTCTGAGACAAGGAGGAGTTCTAAATAGCATCAGGCACATAAATGTACATTCATGAATATATAGGTATGATTACAGAAAATAGCATAGTTATAAAGGTTAAATAAACATGCATTGTTCATTTATAAAGGACTTGAACATTTCTCAAGAGCAAAGTCATATCAAGTAAAAGAATTTCCTTTCTATTTTCTGTTGAGAACTAGTTGAAGGTCAGCTATTAATAGTTATCACAAAATAGATTGTTTTAATTAAATCTGTTGTGCTGAAAGAGTCTGTTGTTTATTTGACACTTAGATTTATTTTCCTCTGTTATATAAACAGAAATAACTCAATGACAGTAGTTCTACAAGTTCTCTTAGTGTCAGCTTCAGGTTGCTGAGAAAGCTGACATTTATTCCTCAATAAAGTGAGGTTTAAAAAAGCTCAGAAAGTATTATTTGGGCAACTTACTGTGTAGAGGACTCCCTGTGGTGTGTGGCTCCTTTCTGTGTGTGCTCTGGCTGCTTTCATGGTTTTTGCCAATAGCCAAATTTAAAAAAAAAAAAAAAAAAAACCAAACCAAAAAACATAGAAAAGAGCACTGTCAGAATAATGTATAATGCAGAGGTGTGTGATGTTACTGGCCATAGCACCCAGCTGCATCCAGTTTTATTCCACACACTCATTTCCCTGAAAGAAGTATCACTATCACTAAGCCTGTTTCCCAGAAGGGCAGCTCATAAAGTAGTAGTTTGGCATTGTTTATGTTTCTTTTGTATAACTTCTTCTTTCCACCCTGTATTTCAGTTACTTAAACATCACAGCCTCAGCACGTTGCTGCAGCAGAACAGCTTGACTGAGTTTCCAATCATTGTGCCACAACTGAGTGTAATTCTAATCCATATATTTGAACAGTGTTCCAGAATTTAGAGACCATCAGCTAGAATTCATGTTGTGATGTGCAAAGCATCACTCTGCAGATGAGTGAAAAATAGGTTTTGAAGATTATTGCTTTTACAATAACTACACTAGTGTTTTCTAACACCTTGGATTTTGCATCAGGTTTTTAGCAAAGTCTCTATGTTAATAACATCAGTAGTTTGCAAATAAGCATATTTCTCCCATCAGCACTATTTGTCATCTTAAAATTTGTTCATCAGAAAGTACTCCTCAATGACTGAGCCAAAAGAAGTAATTTAAGACTCAGGTAAAAGAAACTAATATTCTTTTGCTTTGAGGAGATAAATATTCCCTAGTGCATGTGCAAGTGCCTGTGGATGCAGTTGAAAAAGTACTGAGGAAGAATCTGCACCTATTAAATGGTTAAAGCCTGCTCCCAAAATGACTGTGACATGTTGTGCTTAAAAGTTTGAGAGTATCTTAGAAAGAAATTATGTATATAAAAATATATTTTTATAATCATAAAAATAATCTATTTTAGGTCAGAATTAATAAGGCTTAAAAATCTTATCCTTGCATAGTCTTTCCAGTTGCAGTTTGCCATGCTTCCACAAGGCTTTTTTGTGTTGATCAAATGGCTTAGTGTAAGAAGCTCAGAGCATTTAGACCTACCTACATTGATTTCAGTGGAAGAGTGGTTCACATGTTTCTAGATTCTGGGCCTTCCTCTTCTTACATTACAAAAAGGAATTATAGCACAACAGTGCTTGCACCACCTGTCAGCCAGTCACATGGACAGGAATGTGCCAGAAAGTGCTAGAAAGAGCTACCAGCATGTGTCTGAGAGTGCTGCAGCAATTGTGATGTTGTGGAACCTGCCAGTCAACAAAAGCAACCTCAGAAACACCACTGTGTCAAAACAGCTGGATCACTTTCCATCACTGTGCCTTGTAACAGGGTCTCTGCACTAGTTTCATCTTACAAGAGGGTTCAAAAGCAGCACAACTTAAAGCTTGCATTTATTAGCAGAAACATTCTCTGACAAGATCCTGGAGGATTTGCCTTATTAAAAATAATGTTAACTGCTACATATCTAGTGAAATGTTCCTCTTCTCACAGGCAGAAAAAAATATATAATAATAAAAACTCTTGAGGTTCAGGTATATTCTGATGTTCATGCCAGCATCTGCTTGTAAAACTGTGTTATAGCTGGAAATATTTTGACAGTGCTATAAAAACTGATTTTCTGGCACTGCATTAGTTTGTTCCTGGAAGAACTGCCTTCTGTGGTACGGTACTTAATATATTTCAGAAGAAAGATTTTCAAAACTCTTGTTCCATGGACATGACTTAATCACTCAGGCATTCAGTTATTTTAAACTAGAAATATATTTTTTAAGAACTTGTATATAATTCAACACTATACATTCCTCTGTTTAAAAAAAAAAAAAAGAGGAAATGAACTTGCATGATTTTTGGTTTTCCACAGACAAGTTCCCATTCACAATTACAATTCTAACATAACACAGAAATGCATAGATAATATCACCATGCAACCTCTTTCAGATGAAAGGTAAAGTACACTTCTTCTCTACTATAAACCCAAGTAGCAGAGTACACATATTAAGCATAAATAAATCAGCAAAAACCACTTCACTACACATATGATTCTTTTCCTCTGGGAGAAGATGAGGGGAAGCATAGACCACATTTGAATTCATCATCACATTTCTTATTGGAAAAGCTCAAGATGAATGTGACATAAAAACCTGAATACATTACTGCAGTAACTGTAGATCTATTCTGGTGGGAGCATAATATTTAATTGCAATCAGGCACCAAGGAAAAGACAGATCAAGAAAATTCATACTTGAACTGAGTTTTTAAATTAACCAAAAGTTTATGGCTTATAGATCAAGCCATATCTAGAAAGTACATAGTTAAAATTTTTAAATATTTTATGTCCACTTTTTCTATGACTTAGGAGCACCTTCCACCAGTACCCAAAATGGTTGAAGAGGGCATATGTTGCATCATGTACCATCTCTGTCTAAGATATGTGCTCTAGGGTAGCTTTCTTTGGTGGTATCTGCAGCATAGTTCATTTCAGCCCATGGAAGAAACAGAGATTTCTGATTTTAATAACAATGGCCATAAAACATTCAACTGTGAAGCACTAAAGCTATCTTTGCATCCTGAACATTTGTTTACCTGTGAGTGGGTGTAGAATAGGAAAAAATGGTTATGAATAAAGTCACTTAAGCAGTAACAGAATTCTCGGTTTCAAATCATGCTACTAGCACAGTATTCAGCAAATTGCATACTCATTCAGAGAGAAAGCTGATAATGGAAATTAGTATTAATCACATGGCCTTGCTGATTTCTGAGAAATCATTTTAGAATCTTGGTTTTTAATTACAGGATGAACCAAAGAAAAGAAAACCTTTAAATAATTTAATTTTAATTTTCTAGGTATTATAGCCAGAATTCTATCAAGCATCATTTTTCCCAAACACCACAACTTGATCTTTTGGAAGTGTCTGAACTTATGCTCACAATTGCATTCATGTTAATTCCTGACTGGCTGGGGGAAAGTTAATTTTCTTCACAGTGTCTGGGATGGGGCTGTGTTTCAGATTTGTGTTGAACATAGGGTTGATAATAGAGACAGGTTTTTTTTATTGTTGACCAGGGCTTACAGAGCCAAGCCCTTTTCTGCTTTTTATACTACCATGATGGCAAGGAAGCTAAGGGTGTACAGGAGCATGGGAAGAGACACAGTCAGGACAGGTGACCCAAAGTGACCAAAGTGATATTCCAGACTGTATGACATGCTCAGTATATAAAGTAGGGGGAAGAAGGAAGAAAGGGGGACTTCTGTCTGTAGTGATTGCATTTGACTTCCCAAGTAATTTTTACTTGTTATGGGACTCTGCTCTCCTGGAGATGGCTGAACACCTGCCTGCCCATGGAAAGTGGTGAACTAATTCTTTGTCTTGCTTTGCTTTGTTTTGCCTGTGTCACTTTTCCTTTGCCTACTAAACTGTCTGTATAGCAACCCACAAGTCGTCTAGATTTTACCTTTCCAGTTCTCTCCTTGATCCTGCTGGTGGGGAAGCCAGCAAGTGTCTGTGTGGTGTTTTATTGCCAGCTGGGGTTAAATCACAAGAGCACTCTTTCCTAAAACAAATGCTCAGCAAATCCTTCTAAAAATACTGTTTTAAATCTTGAGAAATTTCAGACACACTTTTCTTTTGGGCATCATCACATCCCGGTCTTTTCTTCAGGAGCTCCTATTGTTTTTTAAAATAATGAAAAATGAGTGTTAATGTCTTTAGATTCAGTAAGATTTTCCCAAAAGCAAACCATGGTCTACAAGACAAACTCTAAAATGCCTAATCCCAGCAGTCATCTGTTTCACTTCCATTCAAGTGAAGCTGTGCTTCAATACTCCACACAATTTGTATGGACTTTACTGTCATTACTAAAATGTTCTATTATGCATTGTGACTCCCTGATGTGTCTAATTGTGTTACATTGTCAGCTTTATGAAATCTACTGTAAAAAGCACTTTATTCTTCTGTCTTTTCTGTGATGTTGTGCATTTCTTTCTTGTATTAAGTGTTTTCTGGTTTTCTATTAGATGTTTTCTACTTTAATTAGATGTTTGAAAGTCTTCTGCCTTTAAACTTTGTAGGCTATAATCAAGCTGCAATGCTTGGTTTTGATTTTTTTTCCTGAAAAATATCAAGAATGTGCTTGAGTAATTTGAGAAGACTGTGTACAACTAAACTGTAGAAATGTAACATGATAATAGCTTTCAAATGGAAATGCTCAATGCTCAAATGGTCATGAATTTAATATGTTTTGTCCAGATTTCTCTCTTTTTTTTGAAAATAATTATTCTTAAAGTTAATCTAATGTGAATATATAAGTCTACTTTACAAACAATGATATGATAATTATATTTATGAATATAAATTTCCAAAGCTTATATGGGTTTGCATTTATACTCTTTTTTATTTCTCTACATACTTAACAAACCTCATTACATCCTAGGTTTAGGTATGATGTTTTCCTATTCTTTGAATGACTCAGTCCTCTGATAATACTGAGATTTTTTTCAGACTTTCCTAGATGTGTATTCTTTATGCATTCTGAAGTATTTTTTAACTGTAACATGGAGAAGTCATAAAAAACTGACTATTTTCTAATTTTTTTCCCTTAATAATAACTTTTATACCAATGTGGACAAAATGCCACTTTAAATCAGAAAATAGACATGGATTTTAAAAATATTACAAGGTAGTACACATTAAAATCAACATGATACCATTGCTACTTTTGAAAAAGGTCTTTTATTTTAAAGTTAATGTTTTATAGAAAAGAATAAGCTCAGATTATTTTAAAGATATATGGAAGAAATAAGTATAAGAAAACAGGAAGGAAAAGAAGACAATGGCATTTAAAATATGAAACACACTTTGGTACCAGCACACAGATTAACTGTGACAGGAACATCTAAATGCATCATGAAGAGCTGCATGTAAAGAGCTGCACAGAGAGAATAGCTAACAATGCATGAGGACATCTTCTCTTGATCCAACAAAACCTGTGAAAAAATGCTTTAATACATAGTCTTCTGTAATGTCTCAGTATTGCCAACCATTATTTTTTTCTAGCTCTCTTAATAGTATATGTTGTTTTTGAAGCTTAAACTCCTTTTTGTCAGACAATAGTTTATAAAGGAATCTCAAATGTCTTGAAAAGTTTGTTATGTTTGGGTTTGTAAAGGAAAACAGTAGCTGCATAGATTCTGAGTTTAAAATAAAAACAGAAAAGAAAGATCATCTTCAAATTAATACTATTTTGAACTCATTCTAATCTTTGAATACCCAGAGAAGGTAACATTTAATCTATTGTTTTATCAATTTACTAAACTACACTTTGACACTTTGACTCACTCTTTTGAAGAACTTTCTCACAAAACACAGCGTCTATGGAAATCTGACTCACTTTCAAGCATAAACAACCTTCTCACATTATATAATGCAATTTAGATTACACTGAAACTCTCTTAAAAACTGAAGCCAGTTTTGATCTAAAATTGTCAATCTAGATGCACAGTCAAATCCAGACAAAGAAGGCAGCTATATATTGTCTCTGATATGACTTCTCTTTCTAAATGAAAGTATTAATTTAAAAGGGTTTTGAAACTGCTTTTTAGTGGGATATTCTACATTTTTAAAATTTTCTGCAATGTTCTGGAAGTCCAAACATGAATGTAGTTTATTCTACCCCTATCTTCAGCTGACTGCATCTCTATACCCTGTAGGTTTGTTTTTGAAAATTCCTTTGAGCGGCAAGAAGTGTTTCTGCAGCATTTCCAAGAAGAATAGGAGAAGCCTTTGTGACTCCCTACAAAAGATCACAGGGGAGCTGCTGTACACTCAGATTTAAATCATCCAGAAGAAAGGGCAGATAGGCACACAGAATCTGTAATCAGTTAAAATAAACCATCCATCTATTGGTTCTCACTCCAAGAAAAGGAGTGGAGGGGTGGAACCACTCCTCTGACTTCTGGACAGTGACACAATGTGGGCAGTCTGCCTTCCTTCCCCCTGGAGATCTCTGCAGGCAGGAAGTCAGGAGAACATGCCCTAGCAACAGATTTGCAACAGGATTATAACTCCAGACAACCTACAAAAGATATGTGGGGTATCTGAAAGACTTGTCTTTTGCACATTCCTGGCCTTTGAATTGAGAGACTCTGCCTGTGTTTGAATTTGAGTAGAGGAGACTATTACAACCCTAAATACAGTAGCACAAGAATGTTGTTTACTGAATTCCCTGTTAATGGCTGGTTGTTCTAAAGTATCAGTGAAATACATTTAGCAGTCTTGAAGTAAAAATCAGGAATCTTCCCTTTCTCAAACAACACTCTTGTTAAATTCCAGAATAAGCTGTCAGAATCGTCTCACAAAGATTTTTTCTTTTATAAATCCTCTAAGATTTTTGGGCAGATGGGTGCAGTTTGAAAAAGAAGTATCAGATTCTCTTCAAACAACATTTGAAAATAATTATATACATCAACATTTTTCACTAAGTATCATTAGAGGCATCATTTAAATGTTTGCAGAGATACTAGAGAGACAAACCAATTTTATGGAACGACTAATTCTGTCTCCGACAATTTTATTTGAAACGAAATATTTTTTATTGCCTGCCATACTCATTGTGCCAGTGATTCCTAAATACTTTGCCATATGTGATTTAAAATTATGCCTATCATTGATTTTCTCTTTTCTGCTTTTTGTAGAAAAATAAAAATCAACAAAAAATAATGACATTTTTCAATCCTCATAGAGAAATAAGAGAGAGAGGAACCTACAGATGTTACTGACAGTTACCATGGTTATAAAATGTGTTTTCTTTCATCTAGTTCATTGTATGTTTTCTAGTGTAAGACAATGAGAGACAATTTTACTATATATACAGTGTCCACAGCTTGATAAAATAAGAAAGACAGTACATAATTAACAGTTTATGTTACACTCAGGACAGTATAAAATCCATTATATTCAAATGATTTCATGACATAGTCCAAATATTTAATATTCAGTATGATCATCCGTCAAAAGATTTATGTCAGATTAAAACAAACTATCAGTATAGATAGCAGATAAAATTTTGAAGATTAAGCACATGAAGAGAGGAGAGGAAAACAAAGCAAAGCAAAAGCAATGCAGGAAGCAACAATCATACAAATCATCTCCAGCCAATAAACTGTCAGTTTATTTATCAAACTCAGTCTGAGAAGCTGAAGAATTAGCTTAAGGAATAGCTTTGTGTCATCATCATTTAACAGATAAATATCTTTGTTTGAGAAAATACACTGCAACATAACCAAATGAGATTGAAAAAAAATCAGAAATAAAAGTGTGTGTTTATATATATATATATATATATAAAACCCATACTATATTAAGAAAAACAAAACTCCATTAAAAAAATTACTTTTGGCTGGTTCCAGTATGAATGTAACCAACTTAAACTGTTAGGAGAGTTCTGTGCTGATCTCTGCTGACCTTTAGTATTATATTTTGAGGCTGGTGTCAGAAATATTTTTGTATCAAAATATTTTTATTAGCTCTCAGTAGTAGATTAAACACTATGTCAAAAGAAAGTCAGAAAAACTTTATATACGATAGCCTGTAACCAACCTAATCCCTTCATATGGACTTCAGATTCTCGCTGAAATCTCTAGTGTCTGCTTTCAGCATTGTTCGTCACAATCTTTATTCTTTGCCAAAGTGTCATTGTCACATTACAGACTCATCATTTCCATCTCTCTCTGCTGAGCATCTATCAGTAGCCACATTTCACTCTTCCTCCAATGCTTCTACTTGCCTTTCAGCTTTCATTATCCTCATTAGAAACACATCCATATTTTTGCTTTCATCTTTTCCTTCGCAGAGCTGAAAGATGACAAAATAGTTTTCAAAGGGAGCTGGGTCAGAAGAATAAGACATTTCTGATGAGATTTTTCTACCATGCAAAACACAGCAGAAGAGGAAACAAGAAGAGATAAACTAGACCTATGTAAAATTAACTTTCCTTTCATAAAAAGTTTTCTAAAAACCATTTTTTATGAACCCTAATTTAGAGTTTGGGAAATATTTTGAAAATATGTATTTACAGTAACTCCATGGTTCCAGTGATAATTGCATTGATTAAAACATTTCTGGGGCAGAGACTGTATATACCTATGTAACTCATTTAGCCAATTGGATAGTACTTAATTTCACAGAGGGGTCTTGAAAAGACCTCACTAAAACTGAGTAATTTCTGCTTCTTATCAATAAGGTAAACAATTTTGTTTCTTTGTCAAAATATGTTTATAAAACTTGTCAATTTCTATCTCTCACTATAGTGAAAATGAAGGAGGAAAAGAAATCCTGTAAAGACTGAATACATGAAGAAAAAAATGTCTTTTTTCATGAGTTTTATATAAACATGTTTTGTCAACTCTTTCGCCAATTACAGCAGAGCTGTAAATCTACCAGCATGTGCTAGCTTTGAGAATCTCTTAATTTTGCTCACAGCATCCAAGTGTGGAGCCAGAGATAATTCTTTCTTTCAATCACTTCTTATATCAAATAACGTCTTTTCTATTTACAAAGTTAAAGAAATAATCTGCTTTTCTTCATAGAAATTAAAATATCTGCTTTATATACTTTAAAATAATTATTTTAGAACTTTTTTTTTAATGGAAAAGCAATTAATTGAATCAAGGGCCTATAGAAAATGTTTCCAAAGTCAAACCCACGTATAGAGCTGAGGTACGTAAAAGTTTGTAAATAAGGTTTGTAAATCAGACATGCTAACCACAAGACCTGTCCTAGAGCAGTTAATGTACCTATAGTTCTAGGCCAAAGGTTGAGAAGCAGGTTTACGGACTTCTAATGTGGACTGTTGGATCTATATACATTCCATTTTAGACACCCTTTTTTCTTTCTGTATCTGCCCCCAAATAGAAAACAGCTCAGCACTCCATTTGCTGCAGTGCAGTGAAGATTCTTCTCGATTTTGAAACACTGATGAGTACCTTAAGATATAAAACTTTAGTGAAAATACTGCAATTATTATATTATAGTAACTTCAGACACTTGCCAGTTCAGAGATTGTATTCAGTATTCAATATATGAAAAAAAAAATATCTATATGGGATATAATAAGTAACTCATATAAGTTACATGTTTTATATGCAAATGTAATTGTCTCAAAGACAATCCAATTCTTAAGGTCTTTTAGAGACATTTGAATTTTAATTACAGTATGAATATTTATGGTATTTCCCCTAATTTTCCACCTAATGCAGGATTAGGTTCTTGATTATTGACACAAAAATTTCTATATATTAGTGTCTCCAGTCATTTTTATGATGGCTGCTATTAAATATAGCCCAGCTATTAGAAAATACACAGAAAAAATAATTACATCACCAGAATAGATTTTCAAGTTAGACAGATGGGAAAAAAAGTAAGTATAGTAAGAAAAAGTAAGTGTAGTAACTATATATAAATAAGAATAAGAATGAAAGAACAGTCTTCCTGAGGTATAACAATGGTCCATCTAATCTGTCCTGTGGCCAGGAAAGATGCCTATAGGACACTATAAGGAATGGGGCAAAAATTAGGCAATACTTCTCTCCCATAAATTGTCCAAAATGTCAGTAGCCTGATGTTTAGGAAGTTCTTAAGCAAAAGGTTGAATCTGCTTTGTGGATCTAATTGCTTCTGCAGAATTTTTCCAGCTTTCTTTACTAATTCATATTCTGGAAAGCCAAACATCCTAGAAAAATAAAATCTATGTTTTGAATTTCAGTTGTATGAAAAACTTTCACTTAATTATGATTTGCCTGAACTCGTGTGTCTGTGTCATTCCTAACTTCAGTCAATTATTTTGTAGTCTGAACACTTCAGGTCATCTTTTGCTGCCATTTTTGACATGTTTTCTAGGAAGAAGAAATCAGAACTGTGGGAGCATCCAAAAGAGAGCTGTTCTGTTTAATTAACCAGTATTGTAATTTGATTATATATTTCACTGTTTACCCTCTTTTTGCAATTTCAAATTTTATTTTTGTTCTGCATTTGACAATCAGATACATAAAATAGTCTGCTTAAAAAGCTTCATTTCTTGGACTTTATACTTGATTGGGTATCTGCTTGTATTTCTAAACTCATAGTTGACTTTTTCCTTCATGTGCATTATTTGGCATTTCTGAATCTTGAATTTCATCTACCGTCTTACTGTACTACTGTGAAATCTTACTGCAGATTCCGTCAATTTCAGGTTTTTTTCAAGCTGAAGAGCTATACAACAGCACCAGATTTTAGGATCTTGCTATTTATCCCCAATCCTGAGTTCCACAAGAATATTTAAGCAACTTCAAAAAACAAAACTTGTAGGATATCTACATTACCTTTCCTATTTTAGCAAGTAACTCCTTAAGTATACCTTTTAATTTCTTTTACATATTATTGGTAATGAAATTACATCTTACTCATTGATAGTTTTGTTTCTTTATAAGCCAGTGGTGAAGGATCTAGTTGATAGATTCTTGAAATACATGTAGGGGGTTTCAAGCAGATAACACCTACATGTTTGTTAACATTTAAAGCGAAACTATACATCTACTCCATTTGTGAATCACAGACTTATGTAAATGTCCTAAATTTACTCGTAGTCTAATCCTTTAGCATATGTGTCTGTGGATGATGTTATTTAACATATTTCTTCAACATTTGCCTGAAATAGCAGTCAGACATAAAAATCTTTAATTTCCCAGATGCTTTCATTGTCCTTTTGAAAATAGTCATTACATTCATTAATTCAACTGATACTAAAGCAAATTTAAGCAGTAAGCTATCAATTACAAACAAAATCAGCAATCTCATATTTGATTTTCTTTAAAGCTCTAGAGCTAAAGTCATTTCATCTTGACAATACATAGGCATTAATTAGTTATAAAACATCTTTGGGACAGTTCCTTAGACTTGACACCCATAAAGAAAAAACTTCTTTAATGGCCATCACTGTTAATACCAATGCAGAGAATTCTTTTATCCTTTATGCAGGACCTTATAATCTTCTGATAATCCTTTTACACATCAATATTATGTTAGTTATATGATTTTTTTGGGCATGGTTTCTGCTTCTGACATATTAAAAAAATTATTAATTTTTATGCTGTTAGCAAATTGCTCCACAAAGTGTTTTTTGGCCTGTTTTATTGTGTACTTAAGTTTATGTTTCCAAAGTCTAGACTGCCTTCTTTTATCTTTCAGACATAGGTTTTGCTTTTCACTTTTAATGACTTCTTCAGCCTTCTTGAAATGAAACCATTGGCAGTGAGGAATGCAAGAGTCATAGGACCAGGAACCAAACAGACAAGAGGTGCTTGAACCTTGCTGAGCAGAAAGGGTAGAAAGTGAGCTTCTGATCTCTTATTCGAGAAGTGCTCTGCTTTTCTCTTATGATGTTCTAATGTAAAATGAAGAAGCAGGATCTAGGACCTTAGTCTGTCCTCACCCAGGGGAGGGTAGGGCTGGCTTCCTAGCCTTCTATTTTCTATATGGCCGAATGACTTAGTGAGGTGACCATCACCTCTGTATTTCACAAATGTCTGGGACAATTATTGATTTCTGACAAAGAGACTTAACTGGTACAGAGACTGAGACTTCACTCAAAACTCACATTTCTGGTTTTTTCTAGGATAATATTCTTCATAGATGTTTGTATCCTGCTGTGTTTTGGATTTGTGACCAAAAGTGTTGGTAACACAGGAATGTTTTAGCTTTTGTTGAGCAGGGCTTATATAGCCTCGAGAATTTTTCTGCCTTTCACTCCACTCCACCATCAAGGATTCTGGAGGTGCACAAGGAGCTGGGAGGGGACACAGCTGGGACAGCTGATCCCAAAAGTCAAAAAGGATGTTTAATACTATATAACAACATGTTCATCAATATAAACTGGGGGAAGAATGAGAAAAAAGGGGTGTTTGGAGAGATGGCTTTTGTCTTCCCAAGTCACCATTAGGCTCCCTGCTTAATGATGGAGCCCTGCTTTCCAGGAGATGTCTGAACACCTGTCTGCCTTGGGAAGCAGTGAATTAACTCCTTGTTTTACTTTGCTTCTGTGGGCAGCTTTTGCTTTACTTAATAAACTGTCTTTTCCCTCAACCCACAGTTTTACATTATTGCCCTTCCAATCTCTCCCCATCCCACCGTGGAGAGAATGCAGACTGAGCAGCATTAAACCCCAACAAGTTCTGTAAGCACAGGGCAAGCCCCAATTTTAACAGGCAGGCCTCAAATATAAAATTAGAGACAGGGACATCTCTAGAACAAAAGGCTGTAATTTGCTTTCCCAGGGCAAGCAGTGTCAATTAAATGAAATGGCCTCAGGTTGCCTTCCATTCATGGCTCTGATTTTTGGCTTTGCATCCTTTTGATGCATATCTTTTTTTGCACCAATTTTAAAAGAAAACCGTGGAAAAGTCTTTCCTGGCTTTTAAATCTGCCACTCCCCAGAAAGCTAAATGCTAGAATTAATATATAGTCAATTCTGTAGTAAACATTCATGTTCCAGTATTGGTGTTTCAGTTTGAATCAAGAGTAATGTTTAACAAATCTCCAATTGTTCTCACTAATCACACTTTGCATCACAGCATGCAGCAATCTCAGCACACACAAACCAAGTTTCTTTTACACTGAAAATCAACTGAGGCTTTCAATGGACTCCAGGTACAAATGAGCCTTCAAATATTCATGCACCAGGCTGGTCTGAGTTGGAAACTTTGTAAAATGTTATTTGAATAAGCATCATGTCTTCAGACTAAGTGTTTTGCTCTCCTTATCCTTGCCTTGTGGTACAGACTTGGTAGGCATGTAGGTAGAATCAGAATTGGTAGTAACTTACCCCTTAGTAGCAAACTTCCCCTTCTGACAAAAGAAGTCAAAGAGCTTAACCATGATAGACTCAGAAACAGTGAAAAGAATAAATAGTCATTACATAATTCTTTCTAAAATGTAGGTAAAAAATAAAGCTGTTGTGATATAATACACTGATAAGTCTATATGCATGATTATACCAACGTTTTTGTGTATGCCTCTTATGGCTCAATGATAACTCTGCATCACACTGGGTATCCAAATAAAAAAAGAAAAATATAAAATCCCTAAATTCAAAATAACATGGTTGTACATTGTCTTGATATATGCACTGTTATGCCAAAGAGAGCAGTTTAATTTGTTTTCAATTACCTTTTAGAATGTATATAAAAACAATTGACAGTAAATATATAATACATTCTAAGGCTTGAAACATCAACCAAAAATATATCTCAGTATTTAAATTGTATAAAAAGCATGCAAATAATCTAGTCTTCTTTTTATTGTGGTTTTCACTTATCTTTTACTGTTTGTAATTCTTGAAAACAGAATTTTATTGCTGCTTGCCATCAAAGTAGCTGAGATTTTCTAAGATTTCCTTGTCAGAATCATGCAAGTTATGTAACCAATAAAGTACATTTATCTATGCTGAGAATACCAGACTAAACATTTTTACATTTTATAAGGAATTGTTATTTTACAATACAAGCTACTTGTCTAAAATTTTTTTCAGAATGCAAATATTTCTAATATTTATCTTTCAAACCCTGCAGTTTTCTAAACAGTTTTGTTCTTCTCCAATTACTACACATTCTGTCAAAAATCTGTGCTGTTTTTTAGCCTGGTACAACATCTGCACAGTCAGAAACACACAGGCTTCCCAAATATCCTTTTATGACATAAAATAGTACTTCCTGAAAATATTTCACACAGCCTACCAAAAAATGCAACTTACTTCCATAAAGTGTCCTTCATGGGAAAATCCTAAACATAATAGAAATAAAACCAAACACAGTAAATAATTTAAAAGATAAATAAAACACAGTATTAAATCCTCCTTACAATTGAATAGTGACTTTCATAGAATTAAAAACTATAGAATTATAGAATCACAGAATGGCTTGGTCTAGGATCAGCCCTAAAGATCATCTAGTTGCAATTCCCCCTGCCAGGGGCAGGAGCACTTTTCACTAGAACATCCAATCTGGCCTCCAGGCATTGGACATCCACAGCTTTTCTGTGCAACCTGTTACAGTGCTTCACCACCCTTACAGTAAAGAATTTCTTCCTAATGCCTAATCTAATCTATCCTTTTTTCAGTGTGAAGCCATTTCCCATTGTCCTTTCACTACATGCTGTTGTAAGTAATCTCTCTTCATCTTTCTTGTAGGCTGCCTTCAAGTACTGCAAGGCCACAGCTAGATCACCCTGAAACCTTCTCTTTTCCAGGTTGAACAATCCCATTTGTCTCAGTCTTTCCTCACAGGACAGTTGTTCCATCCCTCTGATCATCTTGGTGTCCATCATCTGGATCACTCCATCAGGTCCATGCCCTTCTTTTTCTGCAGACCCCAGAGCTGGATGGCTGCAGGGGCAGTGTCACAGAGGGGCAAAATCCTTCCCTGGCCCTGCTGCCCACACTTCTTTTGCTCCAGGACATGTTTGGCTTTCTGGGCTGTGAGTGCATATGTCTGGGTCATGTCCAGCCTCTCATCCAGCAGCACCCTGAAGCCCTTCTCAGAAGGGTTGCTCTTGTTCTGTTCATCCCCCAGCCCTTACTGACACCCTACCCAGATGCAGCACCTTGCACCTGGTCCTGTCACACTTAATTAAAGTCTCATGCACCCACTTCTTGAACTTGTGCAGGTCCCTCTGAATGGTATCACGTCCTTCAGGTGCATCAACAGCACTACTCCTCTTGGTGTCATCCACAAATTTGTTGAGCATGTACTCCATCTCTTTATCTATGTCATTAATGAAGATGTTAAATAACACTGATCCAGTATAGACCCCTGAGGTACAGCAGTCACTGGTGTCTACTGGGACTCTAAGCCATTGACTGGAGTTAATGAGAGTCACTAGATGAGATACATCCCCGAGTCCTGAGCAAATTGGTTGATGTAGTTACCAAGTCACTCCCCATGATATTTGAAAAGTCATGTCAGACTCACCTTTGTGCCTGGGAATATCATGGAACAGATCCTCCTAGAAGATTTGCTAAGGCACATGTAGGAGAAGGAGGTGATAAGATAAGCAGCTCAGCTTCCCCAAGGGCAAGTCATTCCTGACCAACCTGGTGACCTATGATGTGTGACTGTCTCAGTGGACAAGAGAATGGCTACAATTGTCATTTATCTGGTCTTCTGTAAAGGCTTTGACAGGATCCCTCATTAAAATTTTAAATTTCTAATTCCTTGCTTTAGACCTGATAAAAACCAAAAAACAAAAACCAAAAACCCATCCAACCAAACAGACAAAAAAAACCCACCCAGCTTTAATTTAATCCTAATTTTTTTTAACAGCTGGGACAGTAGAATCATGCTTAAAATTGTACAATCAAGACTTCTAATAGAAGTTCAATATCACCAAGGTCATAGTCATTATCTGAGGAAGTTAAAAGAGCTGCCACTCGCTGATATGAGCATGGATTATAACTGAGATATCTGTGTTGAAGAACTAATCAATAGCAACTCAGTTTAATCTTTCCTAAGTTCAAGAAATTTTGTTGACATGCATGCTTGAATAGCTCTAAAAATTAAACATGTCATCAAGCAGATGCAGCCTCCCAAGACTGCAAAGACTGGAACAAACGTTCCAGTGAGTTATCAGTACACATATGAGACACCAGGCCATGACAGTGAATGGAGGCAGAACAAGCAAATATAAAGCAAAAGGGAATCCTGAGGAGATGGTGAAAGTCAGGGGGGAAGTACAGGAACTCCACAATTAAAAAAAATTAGTAGAGATTAGTTAAAACAGTAATTCTTTAAAGCAACAAACTGACTTTTACAGAAGGAAAATCTAAACCAGGCCAAGAGAAGAAAATCAAATTAAAATATTATGGCCTGTAGTGTGATAAAGAAAAATAAAGGGGTTTTTTTGGTCAAAAAAAAACTTACCTCAAAAGGAAATATGCATTTCATTCTCAATTCAGAAAAATATCAGGTTGATGAACATCTTGAACATTATAAAAACAAAAGGTTAAATAATTAAAATGCAGATGTTCTGCACAGATCTTCTTTTACGTTGTAACAGTCTTTGTTAATTTAAAGGCTTGAAGAATGAGGAAACCAGCTCCTCTGGATTTGTGTTAAAAACTTTAATGTTGAAATTCTGTGGCCTTCATTATGGGCATGATACTAGTCAATAATGGTTTCCCACCATTGGCTTTGAACTTGATGAATTAAAACTAAGATAGATGTACTAGGTAAAAAAAAAATACAAACAATTCATAAACAATAAAATTATTTTCTTTACCAGAATTTTCTAACTATTCTAGCATATAGTTTTGTAAGCATCTGGCTTCCAGCATATCGAATTTTACAATCTACTCTTAGAACTAATACGGAGGGTTGTTAGGAAATGCTAAAAAGTTTTAGAACTTGTTCTGTCCTTTCAAACAGTGAGGATCAAGTCTGGACTTCCTAAAAATCATTTCTTTTCAGAAATGGTAGAAGAGTAGCAGCAATTAGTAAATCTTCTCAGGATTGGTGTTTATAGAACTTTCATTTAAGGTTGCTGTGAGCATAACTCAGCTGTGTAATACCTTGCTTTATCCTGAGAACCAGATCTGATGCTGACTGTGTCACCTTGTGTAGGACTGCCTATGAACATAGGACTTTGCATAATGGACATCATAGATCCATGTAAACTTTACATGGCATTTTCTTGTGATATTCTTAATTCTTTTTCTTGCAATGGTACCCTACATGAAAACCATGAAATCACTGAAGAGGAATGGTCAAAGTTTGGGCTGCATCCAAAGAAAAGCTATGAAACTAGTGAAGGATTTAGAGCACATTTTTAATGAAGAATGGCTGAGGGACCTGAGATTGTTTATCTTGCAGAAAAAAAGGCTGAGGGTAGACCTCAGTCCTCTCCACAGCTACCTAAAAGGAGGACATATGTGGTCCCCTCTCTGAAGCAAAAAGTGATAGGACAAAAAGAAATGCCCTCAAGTTGGGCAAAGGGAGTATTAGACAGGGTATGAGAAAAAAATTTCTTCCCTGATAGGGTTATCCCCAAAAGGGTTATTA
The DNA here is from genome assembly GCF_014805655.1 of Passer montanus. Lineage (NCBI taxonomy): Eukaryota > Metazoa > Chordata > Aves > Passeriformes > Passeridae > Passer > Passer montanus. Next base: position 1,337,943 of record NW_024368374.1, on the reverse strand, counting down.
TAGGAACAGGCTTCTCAGGGAAGAGATTCAGTTATTACCTCTAAGGAGTTAAAATGCAGGCTATGAAGCACTGTCCTAAAGCACATACACACACATAAGTAGTTAATGTTCTGAGACTTATAATTAAAATATCAACATATTAAAGCAGAGTGAATATTAGTTTCTTGGGTACTGGCTCTAAAATAAGACAGAATTTTACATGATTGATGCAGCAATATCAAAGTTGAATAATTCTTAGATAGTGCTGACAGTCAAATATTAAAAAATAAAATTTTGTAAGAGGAGTGTTATCTTCTCTTATTTGCATTCTGATTAGAAATCTAATGTCTTCATTAGTAACAGATATCTCTAATATTAGGAAATTCCAACATTAAAATACATATTTTGGAGTCAATCCATTAGTTTAATACAACAAAAAATGTACCTTGTCTACACAGCTACTGCTGGAACATGGTTGTTTTTTGTTTGGGTGTTTTGTTGTTTTGTTGTTTTTGGTTTTTTTTAAGGCAAAAGGAAATCCACAGCCTTGAATTTGTTTGACTTTTCCCACTGATTTCTTTTTGGTCAAATATTCATGTGTATGTGCTCTAAAGAGTTTAACACAATTCATCTTGATTAGAATGTTTTTACCTTGCTATTTGATGATTTGCAAATTAGAATTTAAACAAGTTAACATAGAAAATCCTTTCATGGTAAACAAGCACCATTGCTGCTGGCAAACTGAGGCACTTGAAGCATCCCCCTTGAAGCTGTGTATGCCTTGAAGATGTCCATCTGGTTGCTCAATCTCTTCTTAAGGAAAGAATTCATGTCTTCTCCCTAGGGGAGCCCTGTTTGGTTGTTAACAGCTTTAGAATAATTTCCTCATTAAGTCAGACGGTAACCTGGTCAGAATCCCTTGCAGGAAATAACTGTTCAGTTAAAATTAAGGGAGATGTTTAGTTAATATCTTGGTAAATTTGGGTTGGATATCTGAGGTGTTTGGGAACAGGAAACTGAATATTTCATTGCAAGGCCAGAAAATTCAAGATAGTTTTGATAAAAGACTGATTAGCCTCTAATAAGCTGTCAGTGGCATTGCTACATAATATTTTCAGCATTTAAATTTGAACATGATGAAGAACAGAGCAGTTACCAGTTCAGAAATTTATCATATGATGATAGATTTAAGTAATCATCACACCATACTACTAAGAATAAGATCCCAAGTGGATGTCAAATGTAAATGGATATTCGAGTATGGTAAAAAATAAAGAAAAAAGAGAAAGGAAAAAATTAATTCCAGGAAGAATAGATGGGAACTATTAGAGTTACTTCAGGTTCTTTCCCCTAGTTGCAGTTCTCAAACCAGTCCCAGTAGGACTGGCATTCCCTGAACAAGCTAATTTCTTGCCATTTTGGCGCATTTACCACAAAATCCAAGGGTGGAAGGAGTATGAATACAGATCTATCACCTTGCTAAAATGTCCCTTTGTACTAGCATTTAGGACAGGCTACATGAGGGAAGGTTGTTGGCTATTGCTCATTCTCTACCTGTGCTACTTCTATAATTTAAAAAGCGAGCTCCCATCTGCAGAGCTGTCCATCTGTTGCAGCATAGAACCACTAAATTCAAAATGAAACATTAAAACACAAGAGGAAGGCAAGCACAGAGCCCCAAGGCAAAACAGTAGCAGCACAGTTCTTATGGACATGTTGGGTACAACACTCATTTGCCCTCAAAATGAGCCAGAACAAACCTTTATTCCAAAGGCTAATGCATGACTTGTGGGAGAAGAGAGAGATAAGAAATGGAAAAAACTCTAGCTGCTGTTAAACACAGGCACTGAATCCTCTGCATTTCTGTTTCACAGGGATTGAATTCAGAAGTAAAAAACAGATGTCCCCAAGAGCTCTCTTTAACTTTTCTTTTCTGGCTTAGACCTGAAACAGTACTTATTTGTCCTTTTTACAGGTGTGGAAAAATAGAATGACTTAGTTAATTTCTGCAGCCTTCTAGCTAAATACACATGCAGTGTTATACTAATTTATAATTAAATAATAAAACAATTTTTGAAAAAGCATAATAACTGTTCATAGGCATGGTTAGATTTATTACTGTACCTGCAGTTAGCGGTATAAAATAGAAGTCATCTGTCCAAGTCTCTGATCTGATATTGTGGATGTCAGCTCACTGCACTCTGATGTTTCTCTTCATAATATATTTACTGCGTGTCTGTATTACTTTAAAAAATCCTTAACAGGAGATTATACTAAAAATACAAAAAACAAGGAAAACACAAAACAAAACAAAACAAAAAAACAGGCAAAAAACCCCCAAACTTGCTAAAATCTGAAATTAAAAAGAATCAAACAACCTACCCAAAATGTCTTTTACCTCAATTACTGTTGCCTGTGGATTACGTAGTTGAACATGGACAACAGTTTTGAAAAGCAGAAAAGATATGGTAGCAATTTGAAATAAACAAATAGCAAGTAAATTTGATACAAAGAGGGGAAATGCTTTGGGGAAAAAAAAAAAATCATACAGATATTTTATAAAGAAAGGAAGTTCAATAGAGATGGGAGTTTGAAAACACTGAAAACCATAGGGAGGTTATTTATTCCCCGAATCCTGATAATCATATCAAGGTTATATTATATATATTTTTAAATTTTATTTATTGCTGCAAATAGAAAACTATGTAAGAGAAGCATGGTTGGTTTTAAGCATAACATATAAAGAAGTGCTCTAAAGGCACCATCCCACTCAACTCCTTATAGATGACCCCCTGAAGCAAATAGACTTGTATGCAGTGAAGACTCTTTCAGATCCCAAAGGTAGTAATGATCTCACTTCCCTGAAGGGAACTGTTTGGCATCAGTGTCTGAACTACAAGCCAAAATCTTTAACTGAAGCAAAAATAAAAAACCAAAAATAAATAAAAGATAAAAAAGAATAAGAAGAAAGGATTCTGTAAGTACATTGGTCAGAAAAGGAAGGCCAAGGGCAAAGTTCTGCACCTGGGTTGGGGCATGAGTGTGGGAGAAGGAAAAATTCACTGAGACCAGTCCTGCAGAGAAGGACTTGGAGGTTCTAGAGAATGAAAAGCTGGACATGAGCCAACAACATGTACTCACAGCCCAGAAGGTTGGCCTTTTAAACTACCATCTGGGCTACAGTAAAGGAGCATGGCCAGCAGGTTGAGAGAAGTGGTTCTGCCCTCGTTGGACCCCACCCAGAGTGCTGCATCCAGCTCTGGGGTCCTCAGCATGAGAGAGACAAGGACCTGTTGGCTTGGGTCCAGAGGAGAGCCACAAAGATGATCAGAGAGCTGGAGCATCTCTCCTATGGAGTCAGGCTGAGTCAGTTGGGGTTGTTTTAGTCTAGAGAAGAGAAGGCTTTGGGGAGACCTCATCACAGCCTTTCAGCGCTTAAAGTTAGTTTATAAAAATGATGAAGAGTAGGCAGATAGTGTTAGTGCAAGGGTAGTGGTTTTAAACTAAAAGAAGAGAAATTTAGATTAGATGGTAGGGAGAAATTAATTACTGTGAGGGCAGTGAGGTCCTAGAACAAGCTGCCCAGAGACACTACAAATGCCACATGTGTGGGAGTGTTCAAGGCCAGATTGGATCAGGCCCTGGGTAACCTCATCTAGTGAGTTGCTTCCCTTCCCATGCCAGAGGGGTTAGTACTATGTGATCTTTAAGGTGCCCTCCAATCCAAACCATTCCATGATTCTATGAAAAAAATTAAAAACATCCTTCAAAGTATATGTGATCTGTTCTCAAAATCAAATCAGAAGAAGAAACCATTTTGCTGTCTATTTACCATGAGGAAAGTGTAGGATTAATAAAAGTTCTAAGTCATAAGTTTCTTCCTAAAAGTCTACCCCTCATTCTCATATGGCAGCTTAATCCTTTCTGAAGTTCTTGTTCCTTTTCAGTCCTATTCATTCACATTAATAAAGAGAAGTAAAGATGGCCAACATATTGAGCAGTGATGAAGTGATAAATAGAGAACAGAATAAGCTAGATTATTTTTTACCACATCATAAATAATTACTGAAGTGGAATAGAGACTATAATGTCTGTTTCTCTGCATTTTGGATTATAAAGAGTGTTGTATGTATCTAACAAGATCTACAGCACCTTGGGGCACATACATCTTGCCAGCACTAGACAGAAAATAAATTTGGACGATCCATTTATGTGGACTATTTTTATGTCTATATGTCCTAATAGATCTAAGCCATAGATCTATTACTTCTACAGCACACTAGGAACCTAAGTACAATGGGTTTTTTAATCTGGCTTGGTTGAAGTGACCTTTCAACATCTAAACCAAATCTGAGGCTAAATAGGGAAAAAATTTCTTCTGCACAAAGTTCTGGGTAAGCAAATGAGTCATCAAACCCTCTTCCGAGGTCCAAATACTTGTGGAACTATTTCTTTAATGAACTTCTGTTCTGCAACATGATTTTTTTGTAAAAGGAACAAAGAACATTGTTCTTTGATCAACAGATACTTTGCAAAACCCAGTCTATTCGCTCTAGGCTTCAAGGAATCAACTTTCTCACCTCTGAGAAGTAGTTCCCTTTCATATCTTCCCTTAGGTGGTTTTATTTTGTCCTAATTTTGTACTGTAGCAAAAGTACAAAAAGGAAAAACAATTTATGAATGGCAATTACTTAGGCAGAAACAGCTATGTTTTCTATTACCCTCTGGATTCTCTTATTCTTATAAGTTATATAGCAGACAAAAAAGCAATAGAATTAAAATGAATAAATCTTTTGTTGATCTTCAGAAAAAATATAATGATTGTATCATTATGAAAATCGTGCTTCCTTTCAAAATGTCACACATAATTGTGCATAGCCAGACTCAAATGAACCAGTAAATGGATTGGCGTTAATAATGATATTGGATATGCATGCAGTTTCAAGTATTAACTAATAAAAATGATTGATAGTTTTTAGATAATTGCATCTAAGAATATGAAAGAACTTTTAACAAAATGTGACTTGTAGCTTTTTAGAGAAGTTAATTAAATACTTGTTAAACATAATAATCTATTATATCACTGTTGTTTTATGAATAAAATAAAAAGGATAATCTGCATTTTTTTATAGTGATGGAGTGTCACAGGCCTGTAAACATAAGTCCTTATGAGTGTTCTTGTCTTATGTCCATATTATCAATCTGATTTCTAAAATTATTTCTGGATTCATACTCATTAAGCTACAGTGGCAATTTTGCCTTTACTTCTTATCAAAGATTTGTTAGTTAAAATCTAAAATAAAATGAAATAAAATAAGGAAGAAAGTAATAACAAAATAAAATAAAAAAAATACTACAATCAGAAAGTGCTTTCAAGACTCCTGATCCTGAAGACTTACCTGAGATTTTCAAAAGCTGATAATGTTTTCCATCTTGCAACAAACAAAATCATTAGTTTTAACTTAATTTGTTATGAGCTATTAAGTGCTCATCTTAGCAATGTCAGTTACTGAGGCAATAATTACATTAAGCAATGTTTGATTTTTCAGGTGCCCTGGCATACTCTTAATAACACTGCCCAAGTAAAAGCAGGGAGGAAAGGGTCTTTATGGTTAATAATTCAAAATTCAGCTGAATATACAGAGATGTACCCCCAGAATCTCTTTGGAAACCACATTGGCTTACTGATATATATCTATTAAAAGATGCAGCAAGTGAGTCTTTTCCACATGAAACCAGAAAAATAAGTGTTCCTTGTTAGCATTGGTTTGTTAGGGATTTAAAATACCACAACAGGGATCAATAGGAGGTAATGCTTGGGAACTTTTCCCATCAGAGTCTGATATTTGTTATCACAAATGAAAACTCTCTGGACTTCAGAGGTATTATATACCTAAAACAAGGGGAATTCTTGACATGCTGTAATTCCCTAATATGCAGTGTCTCTAACACTGTACCTGGATAAGCAGCATGTGGCCCAGAACATCCCCGCTTATCCTTGTATTTGCAATGTTGCAAGAAAAAAAACCTAGCAAAGAAACATACTGGTCAAGCAGCAGAATCAGGCATTCAGAAGTTAAGAAGTGCTGGAATCTTCATTCATCTATCTTCACACTGTACTTTTTGGTGCAGTTCATAATTATGTGATGAGATAATATTTTTACACAAGTTCATTCATCATTTCTACCAGAGAATGGAGTATGTTCTATAAATGAGATATTGACCAAAAACTTTCACTAAGCTGTCTTTGGTTCCTTATCTTTGTTACTACAGACTTACACAAGTGATAGGAGACCAAGACTCGGTTTCCACCCTCCTTAAAGAAGCATTTGAAGACCTGACAGTCACCTCTAAGATCAGAGTCAGAACCAGCATACTATGGAATATTTGGAAAGGTTGAAACAAGCTTTCAGAATGTCTTCTTGACACAGTTCAATTCTGATAAGCAGTCAAGAGAGAAGGGGCAAGAATTTTTGTGAACATCTTAGTTACTTGCTTAAAGACTGGTTCTCTCACTATGTATTTCAAAGAGCACTGAGTGATTTTAAGTGAGGAACAAGAACTACAAGCACTGAGCTGAAAATAACCTTGCTTTAAATATCCTACATGCCAAAATGTAAGGCATTCAACAAGGAATATTTAAACACTTTAGGGTGTTTATATTTGAGGAATGTAGGAATATTTTTTAACAACTTATTGCTCACATTTTAAAAATATTTTCTAATTAAAGAATAAGAGGAAAATATAAATCTTTTCAGTTGTGGTCCTTGCAACCCAGTTAGTAAGACAGTTGGTAAGATATTAGGTAATGCGGCACTTAGGTTTCAGTCTCTGCCCCAGTGTAAGTTTAGATTTTGTATAGGAAAAATGAGCGATCAAGCAATTAAATCTCTCCAGAAAAATATCAATGACAGAACTTAGGCAACAAAGCAGTCTCTGCTGAGGATACTTGGCAGTGGCATAAACTTCCAGAGGCAGCAAAGGAGTTTGTATATTTGATTATCATCAGGAAATTATTTTCTTTTTGCTTTTTTGGGCATAGCAGAACATGGGGGATAAGGCAACAGAACTGGGGAGATTCTGCCTATAGGGTTTTTTTTCCTATATGGTCTTCTAAGGGAAAAAAATCTTTCTCTTCTCCTGAGCAAAATTCTCATACTTTAAATTAATAAAACAAATATCTCCAATAAATCTCTGACTTATAGATCACATATATATCAGGATCATAGTTATCCTATGTTTTGAAAATAATTATAATGTAATCACATTAAATACAACCAAAACAAAAACATACAAGTAAAAGAGCAAGAGCCATATGCATGCATACATTTATAAAGTTGAAATATTTTAATTGTATTCAGAGTTAGCACTAAAGAGCACCCATACACATTTTTGGGTGTTTGACAATAACTATGCTCTTATTAGTAACAGTACACACAATTACTGTTCAGAATACAGCAACCCTGCTGACCAATAACAATGCTCAAATGCACACAACAGTTTTCCTCATTTTACCAAATGGGAAAAAAAAAAAGAATTGTTCAAAGAAGGTTTCCACTTTTTACCTGTCTTAGCAATAGACAAAATTTAATCCTTTTCCCAAGAAAAAAATTAGACAAATAGGTCTTGGATGACCAATATAGACAAATATAGACAAATAGACAAATATTTTTGGATAACCATCAAATTTAGATTATTCTGGAAAGAAAATGGAAAGAAGAAATTCCAGATTTTTAGGAGATACAGACATTTCTTCTTCTGTACTCTCTCTGTTCTACACTGTATATCACCTAAGTTAAATACCTAAAAGTAGCTTAGAAACTTTTCAAAACTTCATTTTGAGCTACTGGCTTTTTTTTTTCCTAGGGGAGAACTTATCTCTTTAGTTAATGCTGTAATTTACACTTTGTCAAGCACATAACTAACATTACTGCTTTTATTATCAGATATATCCTCAATTTATAATAACTGATTACAGATATATGTTGCACAAGTTATGGATATTTTAACAGAGTATTTCTATTTCATCAGCCAACAACAAACACTTGCCATTGAAGTTAGGGTGGCTATTTCAAATGTACAAACTCAGAAGACTCAAAGCACTTCAAGATGTTTAAACATTAGATCTGTTTTCTCTTTTTTAATTGTATGAGTTGTGAACTCATGAGAGAGAGAAACATTTATACAGCACTTAAAATAGTCAGACTTTTAATTATTATACATATGCATAATCTAAGTTGATCTGATCAGCTACCTTTGTATAAATTTTCAAAGGTCAGTGAGAATTGCACCTGTTTGATAATATTACTTTTTTGCTGACAATTTATCTACACAATTTACATTGTTGATTTTTTGCTATTTACAGCATAAAACAACTGAGCCTTTTCTATCATGTGCTGGACAGAACAAAACCAAAAAGAGTCAAAGCTTTATTTTATGGTAGCTTATATTTCAAGCAAGAACAATATTCTTTAGCAGAAATATCTTTAAAGATTCTGTGACGGGGTTTTACCATATGGACTGAAGGGAAATTTGTTACTCTTGAAACAAAGAACAATGACAAGAAAACATATTTATCATTTTGAAGTAAGATCAAGGACAGCTCCATGGAGAATTTTTTAGTTAGCAATGTATAATGAAAAGGATTTGCATTGTGCAAGAACAGAAAATATCTCTACAAATATAAAGTGAGGATCTGCATAAAAGTTACCGAAAAAATGGAGGTTAAAAATATACTTTAAAACATTTGAGGATTGAAACCACAAAGGTATCTCACATTAGTATTTGCCTGCCTTTAGAAATGAGTCATTATGTAGTCCTGTAATCACTTTACCTGAAGATGTCATTCATCAGAGTTGTCATGACCATATTTAAAATAGACTTACCAATTTAAAATAGACATACCAATACTCAGTTTTTGCTTTTTTATTTTCTCACTTACCTTGATAAAGCATAAGAGTAAAATGTTAGCATGACTCTTGAAAGTTCAATTTCCACCTTGTACAATGTATTTGGCTCAGAAATGACATATACTTGGCACTATTCTGCTTCATCAGTGTTAATCATATTTTCTTTCAGCTTATCTTCAAAGATTTCGTCTGTCTTATACATTCAGTACTTCTGGCTTCAAAGTCATTTTGTATTTCCTTATCTATTTTTAAATTCTTCGTTGTTGGTTATTTAATTTTTTTAACATTGCTATACAGGATTTTAGAAGATATCTCCCAAAAGATATCTAATCTATAGAATATAGAGTTCACCTTCCAAGCATATTAGATCACCCTGTACTTTTAGTTACAGTACATAAAAATGTAAAAATAAAATAGCTAAATTATATTTTAATCAGGATTGCTGCTCTAAAGTAAAGAAAGTCCATCATTATTACCAGAAGTACAGTTAACAAAGCAGTGAGGGAATCAGAAGGATAATTTTTAGGGGATGCATATTTTGAAATACTGTACAACATCCAGTAGAGTGCACAACAATTTAGATCTCACCCAGGATTCTGTGGAACATAAATACCTTTAAATTTATGATGTGAGGTATGATAGTCAGAAGTACACAGAAATTCTGAAATGTCAATGTATACAGCAATTTGTAAACAAGAAACACAGCCAGGAAGTCTGATTTTTTCCTCGTGAAAATACCCAGGGTTAAAAGACTGAAAAGGGAGAGCTGCCATCTTCTGTCTGAATTGGAACTCTGTGAAGAAGGAATATTGGTTTGTAAGTATGACTCCATCAAATTTCAGATTTAATGACTAGTCCTTATGAAATTTGAAAAAATTATATATAGGGAGAGAGGTATATTTTCTTCACATTAGAAAAATAACAAGTGTAACCAGAAGATACACATATTCTCATAATCAAGGCTGTATTTCAACAAGGTATTCCAAACAATGATTTGGCATGAGTGTATCAGAAATAAGTGTTCCTCCTTTTTTTCCTCTTTCAAATATGCTTTTATCCTTGTCACAGCTGCCCTATAATGTCCTAGTTTTCAGGAAAATACAGCTTATTTAAGAGTAATGTACATCTTTTCCATTGATTATAGGATTCAAATAAAATAGATTTAATCTAAGACTTCAACAGAATTGAAGTTCATCCAGACAAGGAGAAATATATGCTTGTACAAGTGTTTTGAACTGATTCAAAGAAGAAAAGTTACTTCCATCATAGAATGATTTCAGATAGGAGGAACCTTAAAGATCATCTAGTTCCAAGCCCCCTGGCATAGCAAAAGGCACCTTCTACTAGACCAGGTTGTTCAGAGTCCCATCCAACCTGGTCTTGAGCAGTGTTGTGGAAGTTATTTAATGCTTATTCATTAACAAGTTATTACATAGGAATCATCAATTAACTCGAATGCAGGAGGCATTTCCCTCTAGATTTGAGGTGCAAACATCTTGCTAATTTCCATCTAGAAAACGAAAATTTTGCAGTAGGTATAGAGTGTACTTATTCTGTCCTCCTCATCAGTCATTGAAGAAACTGACACTTCCAGGAAACAATTCAGACCATTTAAGATGTGATTCTTCCAAAATATTTCAAAGACTTCACCAATCTCAAGTGATTACAGGGATTGCAAAAGGGTGACATTTTCCTACTAGACCTAACCCAGAAGGGACAATTTCAGCTGTGATGCTTTCATTTCCCCAGAGCTACTTCAAACCAGCTATACTCCCTCCTTCCTAAGCAATGTCAGAATGTGATGTGAGTGCTGCAGCAAACATCACTGACTATAAATGACAGGAAGATGTGCAATAGGTAATTTATGAAGCACAAGAGAAGCTCTTTATTATTTTGGTGGGGAAAAAAATGTTCTTGCCTTAGGAAGGAGGGAGAGGTTATGTTCATCCATTCATTTGTACAACATGGAGCACTGGCCTTCCAAGACAATAGCAGCAGTTCAATCCTGCTGGCACACAGATAGATCTTGTCAGGACAAGGCACAAGACACATGGCAAAATTCAGTTGTAAGATTCTTAAAAGTGTTGAAAAACTTAAAATTACCAAAATTATAGCATTTATAAGACATTAAAGTGCTTGTTTCATAATCGAACAAGCTGCTTCATGGTACTTCACCCATACACAATCCTTCCATACTGGAAAGGTAACTGCCATTTTGCTGTGCTGTATTAAAATCTACTATTTTGTCAACCCAGCCATAAAAAAGGGAAAATTGTTATGGTGGCCATATTTAAAATTTATGACATCCCAAATGTAAGGAAAACAGGAGTCAGTTTAGGTCAGGCCAAAAATTCATCTTGCCCAGTATCTTGTCAATGAGACATGTCTGTTACTTGTTGAATGCCTGTTTAGTGCCTAAGGAAGAACATAAGAAAGGGGATGATGTACAAGATCCCAGAACAGGCACTTATCATTTTCCCAGTGAACTCATCTGCCTTGTGGAAAAGACCTGCTTTGTCTTGTGCTTCCTCTTGAATAGTTTATTGTACAATTTCCTCAGGAAATTATACAAAGGACAAACCTGCTATATTTCAGTTCATTAACAAAGGTATGTGAATTGAAATCTGAATTCAGGACTACAATTTTCTTCTTTTAAAAAAAAATACAAACAAACAAAAAACCAACAAAAAAAACCCCCAAACAAACAAAAAAAAAACCATTGCCAAATGCCATGAAGGTATAACAGTCAGCTTATGTTATTTATTATTTCAGAAAAACGAAGACTGCACAGTCTATTTTGCATTGCCTACATCTACCACTGAAAGGAATAGAATAGAAAAGGCAAATCAAGGACAATAATGACAGAATGTGATTTAGAGAAATACTATGTTTGGTTCACTGTGATTTGTAGGATCTTAGTAATTATTCAGACAAATTGTAGGTACCTACAAAAATTCCTGTAAATCCCCAAGATTTCATCTGTTTCACAAAGAAATGGTGTGTAGCCAACAGTTGCTAGTGTTCCAATTGTAAATCTTTGGTTAAAACCTGTTAGACAGGAATCTGGCAGGGCAAGTAATATTGTTTGACTTGTGTCAGTGCTCTCACTTATTTCTAATTCTTTTAATTAAAAATAATTATCAAGGGTTCACTCATATCTCACAGTCTTGGCATATAAAGGGTGTTGAAATTATGGTCACAGATGCTAATTTTGTGTGAGTTTGGAGGCACAGGAGCAAAGCGTGAATTTTCAGGTAATCAGGATTTAAGACTAAATCTGAAGGAAGGAAACAAAATCAAAAAACCTTCAACACCTGAGAATACAAAGGGCGATATTTTCCTACTAAAAGGCATTCTACAGTGCTGGTTGCCTTGGGGAAAGGTACATACCCCTAAATGCATAGGTTCATTTATTGATGCCATATCAAGTATGGTAACGATACCCATAACATTGCTTTCATAATCCAAGCAGAAAGAACCCAGTTCAGGGGAGTGATGTTTTAAATGAAAAAAAATATTCTTTCTGATGATCTTTCTTCTGGGAAGTGCTCAGGGTTGCTCAATACTGTTACTAAAGTTCGTATAGGTGAAATTTCCAAGAATGTTCTAAAATAGTAATATTATTGGAAGGCTGAAGAAGATATCTGCTACACTTTTGTCATAATCATAGTGTTGATGTCTTCTCTCTGATGGAAAAATATTATGATTTTGTTAACAATATCAGGCAAAAAAAGGCTAGATTTCAAAATATATATTTTACTTAACCTTTTCCAGTTATAGACTCTGAGGGATCAGAATTATATTGCAATCTGCCCAAATGTGTACCATTTATATAGCAATCATATTTCTGTTTTCTATTACATATGCCTGCATTATGCTTTTTTACTCACAGGTCTGCAGGTATGTTCAGGATTTGGTAATTGGCAATGGTCTTAGATAGATAATCCAGAATTTAAAAGACAATTTAATTTATATTCTATTATGTTCTCTTCAGACAAGTCATTATTTCAGGTGAAGTCTACTGACTATCATGAAAAATCCAGCCTCACACTGCCCAGAAAAATAGAGATGTCATGACGAAAATGGAGTAATTAATGAAGTACCATTTACATTAATAGCCCAATTTATACAGCATACCAGGCTAAGTTTATCGTGTTACTTCACTAATTGTGTCTTCTGATCTCATTTGGCAAAGGATTTTTTTTTTAATTTTGACAATTTTTTCTGTCATGAGCTCTGTGAAGCAAAAAGAAAAATGAGTAATATCTGAATGTAGATGATGGACCCAAAGAGATTTCCTTTGTAAAATAACTCTTTACAATTACATGTATTGTTGATATTTTTCATCATATTTTTATACTTCACAAGATATTTTAGAGGAAAATAATTCCAGGAACGATTATGCTGATTTCCACAGAGTCACACCTGGGATGAATTTGATCCTTTGTGTTTTCCTCAATACTCAGTTGTCTCTTTAACTCTGAGACACTTGTTGGATTAAAAGAACAAGAATTTGTTGTTCTTGATCTCAAAGCTCATCTACTCCTTTATGTGACTCTTTTTCTTAGTCATGTGAAATGTAATCACATTCTATAGACTAATCATGTTCTCTGTGATGCATACTTGTTATGTAGGAAATCTATTAATCCCATGGTAATTTTGCACGTGATTGAATTTCCCTTAACCACATAAAGTGTCCTTGCTTCTTTCTCTGTAAAAAAATCAAAAGAGTAAATGATGTGTATGTGGATAATATTCAAATAGTTCAGCTTTCTTCTTCTCTAATCCATATTTGACCAAAAATATCATCTTGAATTTCTTTGAAAATAACCAAGAAATTATTTCCCCAAAAGCCTATCTAAAAGGACCACAATGACCAGGATTATAAAACAAGTATATTTTTGAACTAAAAATGAGAAACGTTTATTACAGTATTTCCATTTCTGCTGAAAATGAGCAGGTTTCACTACAATTGTATCTTTTTGGGTGAGTCTTTTCAAATCCAGCCACACAAGATGAAATTCAAGGTCTATGAAGCGATGCTTCTTCAATCCTTTTTTTATTGTTTTATGTTGGCTTTGAACTCTTGCCAGCCATGTATTTCCTGCTCTGTGAGTTCCTTTTTCCATTTTTGTCTCATAAGTTTCCAAAAGAAAAAGAAGAGAGCACTGCATCAAGAGGAACAAAGAAAAAAATAGCTAAGCAGGGGACACATACAAATGATCCTAGAGGACAAGGAAGTGATCAGACAAAAGTTCAGTAATAATCCTTCCTCTACCTGATCATTTGTATCATCAAGAGGTATCTTGATAAATCCTCCAGAGTAAGGTGCTTTCACTGGATATTCAAAGCACCAGAGTAAGGTGCTTTCACTGGTCTTCATTGTATTCTTTCAAATACTGTTTTGCGACACGTAAGATTCCTCACTTTTATATATTTTTGTAAGAAATTGTGCCAGCCAAAAGTACCAAACTACATAAGTCATGCATTAAGGTGAAATATAAGGAAAAAAAATGTGTTAGATCAAATCTACTTTGAAGAATGAATGGTTATTTTGGAGGGCATGATCTGTGTCCCTCTACACAGAAAAAAGAAAAAAAGAAAGAAGGTCTAAAGTAATGTCTAATTGGTTATTTATAATGGACTTTTTTTTTTTTATTTTGCAAAGAATAACAGGGTATTTATAACTTATTTTGCTGAAAGGCATGAATCTTGCCTATATACTGCTTTCCTTACAGGGCAAAGCCGACCATGTGGCTCTGTAATATTTTAGACCTTTGCAGGGAAAAGGAATTTTCTAGCTTGACCTTTCCATGAATCAGTATGAATTCCTCAGGAAATTATAATTATAAAGGAAACATTACAGGAAGAAATCAAGAAACCCTTCTCTCCTGAAGGCAAGGAAGAACAAAATATTTGGTCTACACCAGCAAGAATGTCCTACTCTTCACTTCATTAAGAGTTATACTCTCATCATTGGAGAATATTATGATTTCTGAAACATCAGTCAAAGGACTTTTGTTATACATATTCTTCCTCTTGTATTTTTCAGTATCATGATTATTTATGATTAGTAATAATTTAAATAAATGAAGACTATTATTCAGCATTAAACAGATTATGAAAAACATCTTTGTAGTGATTAAATGTCACATAACAGTGAGTTGAGTTATCAGAAGGTCAAGAGAAGTAATTATTGCTATCTATTTAGCACCTGTAGTCCACATCTGGCTTTATCTTTTGTTGAGCCCTTTGATTTAAAAGAGGCAGTTACCAAATGAAGATAATTCAACAAAGCAGCACTAGAATGTGTGGAGAACTGGAACACATGATATGTCAGCAAAAGCTGAGAAACCTGAATTTGTCTAGACTTAAATAAAAAAGGCTTAAGGAAGATCTAATTGCTCTCTTTAACTATATAATGGTAAACTACAGAAGAGGTTGTGGCACACCCTTCACAGAGATGCATCATGAAAGAAAAGAGGCCATGATCCCACAGGGAAGCAAAAGAGCTCTCACTAAATACAAGAAAAACAAATTTAATTTTAAGAATGCTTGAGCACAGGAATGAAACAAGTTGCTGCCGGATGCTTTTTAATGTCCACCTAAAGTTCCTGAGCAGGTCCTGAACAACAGGATTTAATTACAAAACTAACACCACTTTGAGGAGGAAGTTGGACTAGAGGAGCTACAAAGGTCCCTTCCAACATAAAATATTCTATGCATCCATGAAGTATAAGGATCTACATTCTGAACACCCAAAATGGCCATTTTGCTAGCATTCTCATCAAAATGTATTCTTCCTTCAGCTGTATTTCCTAATAATTCAGTTGCACAGCTCTCTAATTTTTTCACAATGAACTTCAATACTGCAAAACTTTCCCAGATCTAGACTGAAGCTTCTCTCCAGCTTCATCAGTTGGTTTTGAAAATAGCATGATGATCTACAAAACACAGCATGAATTGTCCCTTATTATTTTTAATTAATTAAGTTCTCAGTTATGCAGTTTATGCATAGTCGCACATCTGAGACTGTGCTTCCTGGATCTCCATGCTCATAAGAGGTATTTGTGTCCCATTAGTTATTAATTTACATTTGCATTACACCTGCAGCTTGAGGCTCTGTGATGCAAGACTCTGTCTGAGCACACACTTTTGGGATCATCTGTCCCATCCTTAACAAGTTGAAAGTCACAGGAGAGAAGACAGGCAAAACTTATGAAAAGGAAAGTAAAACTCTACAAACAGGAAAATGTGTCTTGCAGTGCTGCTAAAAGACACAAGGCATTTATGCAGGTAACATTTTGGAGCCAAACACATATTTATTGACAATATTTTCAGTGATTTAATCACAGGACCTTGTCTTCCTTTTTCCTGCCCTTTTACCAGCTGGCTTCTTCGATGAAGGAAGTCATAGCTCTGCCTATCCTGCACTGGCTTACAGTAACAGGCATGACTGCTCTCTTTGGTTACGTCTAAAATAAATTCTATCTACTGGAAAATGATGACAAATATCTTGTCTTTGCTTATTAATCACAAATGTGGCAGAGTGGTTTCTTCCTGAACAAAACATTTACCTATTTACACCTCTTCATTGGGACACTGTGAATATAATACTTTTAGGAGGCAGTTCATCAAAACTAATTTTAACCTCTATATTAGAATGAGATAAATTTAATCTTTATTTATGTACACTACAGAAAGAGTTTGGTTAGGGTATCTAGCACAAAAATAGACTTTACAGGTGGATCTCACATTCTCAATTAGTGGAAAAGCTAGTTACAGATCTACCAGTCGAATATTAATAGCAAGTGGCTGGAAGGGACATTTGTAGATTCTCTAGTCCAACTTCCTCCTCAAAGTGGTGCTGGTTTTGTAATTGTTATAATTAGAAAAATCTGTCTATTTTCTCTTGCTTCTGGGACCCAAAACCTTTTGTTTACTGTTTGAGGTAGACTGCTCAGACATTGTTTGTGTTGAGTGTTTGAAATACAAACTCCTTTAAGATAAAATATCCCAACATACTCAAAAACTTTTAACCATAAACCACATTTAATATTAGGTCCATGGCATGGTGTATCATATTTATAACTCTTTATAGTTGTGACAAGCCTCAGACAATACAGTCATTTCTGCAGTGGTTTAAATCAAAAGAATGGTTTCCAATCACTTAACAATTCATTTTGAAGCATCTATTATGCATTCTTCCTCAGTTGATTATCTTATTTATCTACTCAACATCATTTAAATTACTATCATTATATGAATGACACACAGCTGCTCATGTCCTATGTTATAAATGACAGATGCAATTATTTCCATGTCATCCTCCTCTAATAACACAGTCTCTGGATTTTGTTAACCCATTGAACAGAAATCTTTCTTTGTCTGTATTATCAAATAATCATCACTTCAGTGACACAGATACACCAAGTAGGTTTTCTCATCCTCAGATCTTCATGTTAATTTTCAATCCAAAATAATATAATCAAGTTTAACATAACAAAAAGCACCACAAGAAGAAAATATCAGACTTACCTAATATTTGTAGGTGTTGCTGTAGATAAAAATTGGCTGGCTGTCTTATAAAAACCTTTGTGTTCTCCTCATTTATGATGTTGATAATAATGTTCAAAACCATTTTAGGAATCTATGTCCAAAACCTTGATTCAAAACATTCCACAATAAACTGTGAGACTCAACAGTAGTGTGTAGGCCCACCAGTGGTCAAATCTCTGTCAGTTATCCACCCCTTGATCACCTTTAAGCCATCAAACAAACACAGATCCAGGTTCATCAAAAATAGGAAAAAAAGGAGTTTAATACTGTTCTAGATACAGCATCATGTGTGAAGCAGCAGTTAGTTCAGATAGCAATACTAATACCCATGCATAGATTAGGCATTTTCCTACCTCTCTTACCTCCACAACCCAATTCAGTAAACATTCTTCAAGATTGGTTTATTCATAGGAATTCCTGCATAGTAAAAATAAAAGGATACAACCTTATGTTACAATTGGACAGTGACAAAAGATGCATGCAAAATGTAGACAAAACATATTCATTTTTCCCTCTCTTTCCAGAAGAAAAAACAATTGAGACATTCAGGAGTGTTTTTTAGAGGTGATTTTTTTTCCATTGGAGACAAATTCTGAATGGAAAGTCTGTTTTCAGTTTTCGTTTGTATGTCCTTCACAGTGAACAACATGTGTGCCAGCAGAAGCTAGCATTTTATGGGTATTATGACAGAATCTGAGTAGGAAATTCATCAGCTTTTACCCTATTCCCTAGCCCACATATCCCAACAGAATGGTTATAATTGTTGCTACCTAAAAACCTATTACCTGAAACTTCTCAAAACTTTTAAATTCCAAACTAATTGAGGAAGAAAAACTTTCACAAGATCATCTAATCCTGGAACAGCAACGGCTATCTGCCACTTAAAGCAGAATTTGACAAGTACATGCCATTACCAGAAGAACTCTTGAGACTGTTGAATGTTAGAGTAACAGATAAGTTTAATTACTTAGGTAACATGAAATAGAGGAAGGAAAAAGAACTTCATTGTCTGAAAGACAGCTTCATAACACACAGAATACAAACTCAGGCTTGAAAGGATGACCTCTTCCATCTGCAGTTCACTGGCAGCGTGGGATGGTTTGAGAATGGAGAAAAATAAAGCTTGGGTCAAATAATATTTTGCTTCATACTAGGGAAGTCTCATGTCCAGAGAAAGAAAAGTTATATAAAGCAGAATTATAAAATTAGCAGATGAAAGATATATGAATCTGTCATTATTCTAAGAAAGGAGGAACTCAAATGAAACAAGTATTTACCTCATGGGATAAAAAAGAACAAAGCAAATCACTGCCAACTGTTAAAAGGATTGCTGAAGAGTTGCTACAGCATGACCCTGACCAAATCAGTCAGTCATGAAAGCATCCCCAGAGAAAAAAATCTTATGAAAGGTAAATCTCATATGAAAAAGAAGAAATTATACAGAATGCAGGGAGCTGAGTGTTGTAGAAGTTACAGGTTTGTCACAGATACGGTATTATAAAAGCAACATCCTTGCATTTTAATAGAGTATTTCTGATGTTCAAAGTCATGACAAAACCAGAACCACTAGAAAGTGTTATTGTTATGTTTCACAGAGGCTCACAGCAAGACCTTGGGTGTCAGTAATGCCCAGGACTAATGGTGTCACCCAAGCCTGCCCTGAGAATGCATTTGGCTGGGAGCCATTGAAACATCCTAGCACATTCACCTCTCTCCCCATTCATTTTTCATACAAAATAAATTTAGGTATTCAATAAAAAAAGGGGTTGTGTTTGTGAAACACTGCAGTTGCACAAAGTTTCAGTTTTATATTGTCAGGGGACCAGGACCCTGCAATGATAAAACACTAGTGCTACAAAGATCAATTTACATGTGGCATAGAAAAAGTAGATCTCTCTCAAGTCACTTGGTCTCTGATGGAGTAGTCAAAAGCTGGGTTAAAACTGATATTCCTGAAAAGGGAGATGAAAACAGAAAGTTTAAAAGGTAACAAATCATTTGGTTTCTGCAAGCCATGGTTACCCTGAGAAAAGACAGGGGAAGTTGCTGGCAACAGCTGGTCTTGAATCACTTAATGTTCATAGTATTTTGTAGCTAATTCAGGTAGATGAGGCTCAGGCAGAGTAGACAAACTGCAGAGATTTAATACAGAGATTTGAGAAGTGCTGCTCATTACATAAAAATGAAACACATCAGCAATGCATTTACAAGCAGAGGGCACAAAAAACCTGAAAACGTAGAAGTGCTCATGTGTAAAAAGCTAATGTAGCAATCCAGGGATAAACCGAATCCTTGATAATATTAGATCATGATTGAAATCTGGAACAAAACAGCCTAAAGGAGAAATTAATGTAAGCCTAAGATTTAACTCTCGATCAGTTATCAGAATTTGTCTAGCAAAGAGAGCTACAAAGACCAGACAAATCCATGGTCTGCAGACAGTCCTCAGAGACTTGCAGACATGATAGAGAATCCAGAATACTGCAAGAAAGAGCACCTGAGGCAGAAATGCATTCAGAGGTCAAAGTATGAATCTATTGAAGCCAGAACACGATGTTCCACATGCTGGGGTAAACAGCTAGAGTCAGCTGAAACAACTGAGCCCCAGGATATGGCAAAACCAGAACTAATAGACTTACTGCTCTCTGACAGTAGTCATCCTTATTTCCTCACAAGAAATGCTGTCCCCACTCCTACATTGTCCTAGGACTGCATGCAGGGCATATCTAAGATTAAATCACACATTCCTATTTAGTTGTAATTAGCAACTGGGTCATGGAGATTTTAAATTTTTTATTATGCTACATTGTACGTTAACTACTTAGCTGCTGTTGTTAAATTCTAGAAATAAAGAAGAGAACATGTCTTTAAGTAACCCTGATACTAGCTACTTAAAACTATATGTAAATATAATCTAAATGTGCAAAAGGTTAAGCAGTTACAGTTTACACACTGACGGATCCAGTTTTAACTGCCTAGCTCTGAGAGGTAATGCTTGACCCCCATACTGGCCCTGTTCAGTTAAATTACTGCAGATGCAGATGACTAGACTAAACTAGTACTCACAATCTGAGGAAAATTTTGTCTTTAAGATAATGTTCCAGACATCTTCTCTTGTTTCTGAGACCTGTACTTTTTGGTTAAGCTAAGGTCTGGAAGAAAGGTGGAATGTGGGCACACACCAAGAGATAAGACAGCTACAGATTGAGCGTATCATTCTCACAGATATCCGCATCTGACAGTAAAGGGGTACTTTGATCTGCAAAAGAGCTTGACAGACACCAGATAAATTGTGAAAGAACAGGCAACACACGCACTGACAAAAATTCCTTTAGATAGTCCAGGAGGACTGTGTCCATTTCTCATTTCAAAAGAAGAACACTTTTCTTAAGAAGTAATTTGGTGAAGGGTATCTTTGATAATTGAACAGGCTGTATCTTCAGAGCATGTTTTCTTCTTTTCTCCACAACTGAGTTCTCTAAGTAGGCTTTAAAAAACATCATCAGAAAGTATCTTTGAAATTAAAAAGCTACCTAAGTAAACTTAAACTTAGAAGTTTTAAAGACTTTCTTTCAAGTATGTATGCTTTCTTGAAGCTTGAGATCTGTCAAAATTTATATGGTATGATGAGGAATATCATGTAGCAAATGAGGCACTCTCAAATGAGAAGTTAAACCAGATCCAGTATAAAGGCCTTTATGAGGCACACACAGCATTATAAACATTCTTAAGCTGAATAAACTCACATATCCAATGTGTTTGTCCCTGATATTATTGGTATAATTTGATATAAATTTAATGTTATTTGCCATGATTCCCAATTCATTTTTCAAGCCTACTCTTTCACAGTAATATTTTGAAAAAGAAGCAGCATTTAAAAAATATGACTGCTTAACCTTGATGTTCACTGACTTCTACAAAAGCGAAAACCATTACCAGACTAGACCATATAAGAAAAGTAAATATATCATCATGGTTATACATACCAAATATACAGTGTATGAGGAAAATATATTCTCTATGCAAAAGAGACATTCTGCTCGATAATTTCAAACCAAATACTTTTTTATCTTTCATTTTGGAGAGCTTTTATCATATTCACACTTTCCTACTTTGCTGGGGAATAATGAATAACTTCAAAAGGTTATATTTTAGTTGAAAAGACTTTCATCTGAATTTTAATTTTAAAAAAAGGCAAGAAAGAAAAAATTGAGAAACAAGGAAAATATATAACAAAGTTACAACACATCTCCTTCTGTCTCTAAGTGAAGACTTGTTTTCTAGCATGGTGTAAATGGCAAAAGGTATACAAAACCACTTTTGGTACCTGTGAAAACTGTATAGAAATATGCTTAACACCACATAATAGAAAAAAAATCATCAGCAGTTAGATTTGTCGGCTAGCACAAAGAAGCAAAATAAAACCTACTAACAGTCTCAGTAGAGCAGATAGAACATCTCAAATGCTAAAAAGCAGTCTTCCCCATGATGAATTTTTAGACAGTTGAATAGAAAATGCTAAAGCCAGCCTATAGTTTCTTCTAGTTTTGTTTCTTTCATAGAAAGACCATTTTTACACTACCTCAGTCTCTCCTATAAATTACTCCTACAAACACTTACATGCGAGTAACTTTGTGTGAGCCATTCTCTTAGTAAAGCTCTACACATATGTACATAATTATTTGTGAGAACAGGCTACTGAACTGTGTGTAGAGCACAGCAAACATTGTCCTCTGGTCACAGACAGAAATTGAGCACAAAACAGAGAGCTGGAATAGCTTGTCATTTGAGAAGAATAATGCCCCAAATCCATATACAATATAATGAAAATCCTCTTAATATTACTAAGCACAGTATGTCTGCTTATATATTTCCATATATATTTGAAGCACTATGTATACAAAGCCCCTAAACACCTTTCAGACCCTAAGTAGCATAATACTGATCACAAGAGTGATTATTTACAGAACACCTGAGTTGGAAGTCAGCAATGGCTTACAGTGAATCTATCATGGTCAATTCAAGATCTGAAAAGACTGGTTAAAATTTAAGTTAAAAATTAACAACGGTCTGAAATAATATTTAAAAGTGGGTATTTCTAGGCTATTCACTCTCTTCAAAACACCTGAGCCTTAAAAAACAATGCTTTTTTCAAATGAAATTTCCCCAGTGAACCAGCTTGCCTTTTTTCTCAAATGTTTGCTGATTTATGGATTCCTTCAGTATAAGGATTTTGCTTGTGTAAAAATGGAAGACCAAAAGCTGACTAATGCTCTACAGAATTTTTGAATGGATCTAGCAGTAGGCCATGGTGTAAAACAAGCCAAGTAGGATTTTTGACTGGCTGAATTGCATGCAGACAACCAGAAGAAAAACATAAGATACAAATCTGAATGAAGGACATGAAGTCAATGAAGAAAATTGTGCTTCTTGATGAAGAAGCCAAGATATCATTACAATAAAGATGACACTGTTAAGTCATAACAAATAGAACCAAATTGCATGTAGCTCTGCAAATTTTCACATCACATCTCCCACTGAGTTAAAGAAACAACAATCTCAGGGCCAGAAAAATGTAACCAAGACGTGATGTGGTCTGCTGAGTTCAAGTAGAAAAATATTGCAGAGCTGTTGCTGTAAATTTTAACTGGTAATAAAAGCAGTAGATCTGTCTGGACCAGAGAAGAAATTACATATAAAAGACTGCTAAAATGTCTGGAGAACACAGGGGCACATTTTTCAAAATAAAAAATGAATGAAATATAGGCACTATATCCTGCAAGGGTCTTCTGGAATGTGTTTTGACTGACAAACCGGTGTACTCTTTGGCAAATACTAATTTATTAAGAAATAACTAACAATGAACATGAACAACTGAAGTTTCTTGTGAATTGTAGCCCTCCACTGACTTCATAGTACCAAAAACTTTACCATAACAGCAACCAACCACATCATTACATGTGTTTTTAGACAGTGGTTCTCTAGAAAAATAACATTTGAGCTAAAATTCTCCTTTTTTACTGGTGCCTTGCACAACCTTACAGAAACCCTAGACTTTGAGCACTTTATTAGCATTTTGGCTTCAAGCAGAGTGACTCTGTCATGAACTTCACCCCATAAGTGCAAAATAAAAATAAGAGATTCTTTGCACTGTTTCCTTAAAAAAACCCAAAAGTGTTAATTCATTAGTCTTGGACCTAAACGTATGTCATTATCTTCCAAATAACTCTATATAACAGCATAACTTTATAATCACTGCTGTAATTAGTGACGTTTTCTTTTGTCTACTGCACTGTTCAATTAACACACAACGTAAAGGAAACACTCCACTGTCATTTCAAGGCATGTAATTTTTATACTTGATTAAACTTTTTGGTAATATGGGAAAAATCAATTTCTTTCTATTTTCTATGTTATGGATTGTTATTAGTGGAGAAGAATGTTTGCTTTGTTTAAGTAAACCCTTTATTTTGCATTTCTATGAGAAAAATATTGCAGAATAAAACAATGAATATACCACCAGAGAATAAAATTCATGAAATAAACTCAGTGACAGCATCATACTGATAGGAAGGCGGTTTGAGATATTGACAAAAAATTTGAGTCAGCATCGAAAGATGAATATTTATATTTATGATAAATGTACATCTGATTCACCCAGGGATACATTTCTCCCCAGGGAAAAACCCTCTTAAGAGTTTCACACCTTCAGTTAACAGACTTTAGGCTATAATTCAATATATTCAGTAATACACAGGGGGTAAGTCCATTTCCATGTCCTGAGATAACAAACATTTGCTCATACTCAAAATGGAGCAGAATTTTTGAAAGTATTTATAGCAACATAGAGGTTCATTGTATTGTTTAATTGGCTGATGATTTTCTAGTTATGGCTAAAGTAAAAAAAAAGCTAGAAGAGGATGTGGTTTTAAGTCCAGAAATGTTGCTATTCCAAAATATCCCTCATTTCACAAAATGCATTGAGAGATATTAGTATGTAAGATGTATAAATAAATAAATTAATCAGGGTCTTCTGCTTTTTATGAAGAGTTCAGTAGAAGTAACATTCATTAGAGTTTGAAATTCTCAACAGTTTTGAGATTCAAAAGAACTTAAGTTATATTTTACAGAAATCATTACACTACATACCTGCAGATTGTATTACAATATATTGTGCTATATTTGAAATATATGCATTTATAGATTTATAGATTTATATATATATTTTTTGCTTTCAGTTTTAAAACTGCATAATGCTATTGTAGTATTACATATCTGATTTTTTTTTCTGCTATGGTAATGATGTGACATTTTATTGTGATGTTTAATTTAAATATATGTGCATTTATACAAACCCTTATATAAGTACCTCCTGGAGTAAGTATATAACATTAAAAAGAGTATTCAAAATGGAAAAGGGTCATCTATTTTTGTTAGGAAAAGCTAGCCTGCTGCAGGTAATTTTTTGTAACATTGATATAGGTTAGAGGCATTTTGCTGCTTTAGAAGAAGACAGCCTATCTCACTATTTGACCAATGACACAGCCAACCCTGTTACATATCCTGTAAGACTTTCAAAAACTTCTGTTATAATTTTTGTTGTCATCTGTCCCAAAACGAAAAGCACCTGTGAAGGAAGTCTTATGGCTTTTACGAATTTAAAATAAAGTTAAAATCTGGAAATCAGTGATAGAAAGAAACATCTTTCCAACTGTTGAAAGGTGATTGGATTAGAATAATGACCACATATTTCTGTTTGGTAATCACTTTACTTCCCTGAAAAAACTGTTGTGCAAAGGTAATTGCAGTGGAGGTTTTCAAAGTCAAGCTTTTATTTCCACAGATACTGTGTTTTACACAGTGCAGTTCTGATAATATAAATTAAATTTATTACAAGGAGATACAGATATATTTTATAGAATATATTATATATTTTGACATCTAATCTATGTAGCAATACACTGGGTTCTTTCAATGGAAATGTTGAAAGAATGCATGTAATGTTCTTTCAGATTATACTGTGTGGTGCAACTTGTCCAAACAAGCCATGGGTTTTGATTTGGGGACCCTACAGAGCCTTTTTTATGAGTCTGGTGTATAAGCAGCAGCACCCTCAGATGAGTGAATGCCTGTAGGCCCTGGACTTGCAGCTTCAGGAGTTACAATCTCACAGGCTTGATCAAGCTGTAGAAGTTTTCCTCCTACTGCCTTCCACCATAACATCAAGGAACCTACACAACCAAGGCTTTGAAAACCTGTCTGGAAAAATCTATGCTCTAGGCTTAAGATGCCTGGTTTTGACTTGTGAGTGAAATGGACCATAAACCACAGTGATGATCAGGCTCAGGCTAAGGTGCAGTCTGTGTGTGTATACTTGGGGACATGACATTTCTGAATTCCCTGGTCTGGATGCTCCCAGTACTTTGATGGCTCGAAAACCCTACAGATCCCCACTTTTAACATACTACCTTTCACTGGCTTGAGAACCTCAAGTTCTAATTTTCACAGGACATGAAAAATAAGTGAGTGCAGAAATGGGACCTATGACAATATCTGAACAGATGCACAATGTGGAGCCTAAGTAACCCATTGCCTTGCATCCCACTGCACTCCAGTTACTGGGATCAGATTAGCAGTAGTGTCCTTGCCTTGTAGTTAACTCAGCTGATCAAACCCAACTGAGGCTACAAGCAAGCTGTCACTTGTAAAACACCCATTAGTCTCTTTGCTATTACCTAAAACCAACAGCTTAGAAACCCTAGGAGCAAAGAGCATTTATGTATTGCTGACATTCCCCTTTGGATAGTCTCCTTAGTTGTGTCAAATTCAGATTGCCTCCCTCTGTAGATACAAATTCAGGAGTTGTATTTTCTCTGTGATATATTGTGGAGAATATTTAAACTATAGCAAAAAGAGTGTTCTCCTAGGAATAGCCTCTGTCCTTGTTGTGGCTCGTACCTGTTAGATAAGATTGCTTTCTCAGTTGATGCTGGATGTAAGTGTAGATAAACAGAAAAAAAAATTTAAAAGACTGGTTTTGGACTTTTCACTAATCTGTTACTGATGTTGCATTAATTTTAGAGTTTCAAAGTTTATATCAAAGTCAACAAGCATACCTTGTACTATCAAGAAGTTGTTTTGGAATAGGAAGAAAAAGTATAAAATTATTTTTGCTTTTTCTCTCAGTGCACATTATTCCTTCTTTAAGGACATGGTTAACAGGACTTAGTAAACATATTTGCAAATTCCAGTAATCTTGTGTATTTTAACCCATTATTTTCCAATTAATATTTTTATTTTATATATTTTTTTTCAATTTTAAATGTATATTTCATTCTCTCAATGAATTTCAAGTGATCAGGTATGTAACATGGATAGTATAGTTTAATTATATTTATTAATACAGAGATATATAAGTATCTTGACTGAACAGTGATATGATAAATTACTAGCTGTTTGAATAAATATGATTACCTGGATTTTCCTATTACATTAAGCGTGCTGCAGTTTAGGTATTTGTACCTATTTCCTTTTATAGCTGATGGGAGAGAAACAGTCATTTAGCATGCAGTACAACAGACCCGGTTTAGACGCCTAACTCAAGAGAGCTCTTTGAACTTCTCCTTAGAAGTACTTATTTCTCCTGGATGATTCACTGTACATTGCACATTTCTGAATGCAATAAGTTGAATTTCACCACCAGGCATTCCTCAAGCAGTGTGTCCAAAGCAAAGCAGCCATTAACTGTGAGGCAGACATCCCCACAATAGTCACCATTTTCCCAAGTACAATTTGGCCATAATTTTCTCAACATCAGGCGAATGGTTAGGTGAAACTAGATATGACTAGGCTAAGAATATTTTGTTCACTGAGAATTTTAGAACTTTATGATAACTTGTTTTTGGTTTTGGCCACCCCGAATGTAGTCTCTATATATATATTTACATGGCACAACTGGCAAAAACCTGCCAGACAGAGCCCAACAGGCTGGGATTTTTCATCATATATTTCTATTTCTGTCTTCATACATCTTGAAACCAGTTCTATATGACAAGGAGGGGATTTTTTTACATTAACTCTATGTAAAAGTCCTTAGGGAAGAAGGAAAGATGCGAGTCCGTCTCCTTTCAGGCCAAAAAAAATGCTCTCTGTACCTAGAAAATTCCCAATTCATAAATGTCAGTTAGACAATCCCACCAAATTAGGCAATTGTAGCTCCTTTTTCATTGCTACCAGGAAGAATCTTGACTCATTCTTTGAAGAAGAGCTCTAAGTAAGCAACTTACCTTCTAGGCAGGGTACAGTGTCAGGGATCAGAAGTGGCTGGAGGCATCTTCCAATGAGCTTTCAGTCAGCCAGCAAACTTCAGAGGTGGTCAGTTTGTTAGAGGTACACCTGTCATCACTGATTCCTATGCTTATATCAAAGTAGCTCCCCAGGCAGCCTAGAGGTTTCCTGGATTCAATGCTGAGTTGCTCAGCTCTCTCTAGATCCTATGAGAGAAGAATACATATATCTAACTCTTGAATCTGTATCCCACTTTGTCCCAAGGAAGACAACTTAAAGCGGAAATTTATCAAATCCTTATTTTTGATCTGGCTCATTATTTTTCTTTCTGTGGCTCAATACTATGTAAATTATTCACTCCAATGGCCTCAACAGAAGATAATCATTGGCAACAGTGGCTGGGCCATGTAAACACTTAGTTTCACCATGTGAGAATATCTGGCTGATTTGGCAATCCAGACAGAAACTGCATTTATTCCTGTTTAGTCAGGTCTTCTTAAAATTAGACAATACAATGAATGCCCATTGAAGACTTTGTAAAGAGGGAGATGGAATATGGGGTTTTAGAATTGCCAAATGTTATCAACTATTTTCAGTGCACCAACAAAAGTCAGATAGCTGGGCCAAAAGACAGCAGTTAGAAGTAGATGAGGTGGATAGATTTTTCCTTTAGATTTTTGGTAAAACATGTGAAAGCCTGCAGAAGTAAATAAATAATGAAACTGTATAGTACAGATAAAATGCAGAAAGCACTACTCTTAAGGAAACTGCTACAGGTAGAGGTATTCCAGAGTATACTTGCATTAACTGAATAAAACTGCTTTTTTACCTCAAAAGAAATTCTGGAAAGAAAAGGGTAGCCATTTGAGTTGAGGTAACAGTGTGATTGAGTGTCTTACAAGTAGTTTTGATGACTTCAGAAATTAAAGATCAGGAGCTAGATCCTGAATTCCAGAAGGATGCTCAATAGAGCATCACAGATACATCCATATTACATAGGGAGCAAAAATAATGGCAGCAACAATTTTCATTAAATTTCTATTATATCACCCTGACCTTGAACACTTCCGGGGGTTGGACATCTACAAATTCTCTGAGAGACCTGTTCCAGTATTTCACCACCTTCATCATCAAATATTTCTTTCTCACATCCACTCTGAAACTGCTCTCTTTCAACTGAAATCATTGGCCACTGTTCTGTCACTACAGGTCTTAGTAAAAAGGTCTCTCTCAACCTTTATTGTAAGGCCTTTTAAGTACTGGAAGATGCTGACCTTTCAGCATCTGGAATCTCCCTGGAATCTGCTCTTCTCCAGACTGAAAAACCGCAACTCTCATCATGTCTTCATAGAAGAGGTGCTCAAGTCCACTATCATTTTCACGCTCCCTCTCTCGACTGGTTGCAGCAGATCCACATCTTTCCTGTGCTGAGGACCCCTGAGCTGGAAGCAGTTCTCCAGGTAGGGTCTCATGAATATGGAGTTAAAGGGGAAGAATCAATTGGTCACTCTTTTGATGCAGGCCAAGATATGTTTGGCTTTCTGGGCTACATGGCCAGCTCATGGACAGCTTCTCATCCACCACTATCCCCATGTCCTTTCTTTCAGGGCTGTTTTCCACACATGAATCTCCCACTATTTGCAGGCACTAAGGATTGCCCCAGCCCAGGTGCAGGACCTTGCACTTGGCCTTGGCAACTTTCATGAGCTTCTCATGGGCCCACTTGACAACCTGCAAAGGTCTCTCTGGATGCCATCCCTGTACCTACAGAACTCATATTTAGATCTGATCTTATAGGTGTTTAAAAAAACAATAATATGATCAGTATTAAAACATTTAATGTGCTTACAGAAATAAAAAGAAACCTACCTAGATGTTCTTCATTGCTAAATCTGTGTCTTCACTTGAACTAAAAAAAAAATAATGCTTTACTAATAGCAGTTACTATGGCGGCCGCCCCCCCCCCCACCCCCCCCCCCCCCCCCCCCCAAAAATCAACCAGTCATTTAATCCAGTAACTTCTGTCAAATATTTAATCGATTGGAAGAATTTTTCATAATGAGAACAGATGAAAACCAAATAAAAACATTTAAAACTGACTTTTGGCAGAACATGAGATTTAGGACTGAATATATTGAAAGACAGGGAAGTGAAACACAGAGCACTTTGTGCATTGTACATTTCAAGTAGATAAGTCTCATTGACAGCTCAACCCAGAAGTCAAGTAAGTTTCACCTACCTGAAACTCATCCATGTCCCTAGGATCTTAGACACAAACAAAATAGTATGAATACAACATGAAATTAAATGTTTCCTTTTGATTTTTCAAACAAGGAAAAAAAATAGTAAATCAAAATATTTTCAGAAAATCTTTCTTTTTTCTTTTATTTCAGCAAAAATTCTTGATCTATATGTGATTTATATGTGACGCAATATTTATGACATTTTGGATAAAATTTGTGTGCTAATAAAACAGTGATGGATCATCAGAGTAGAAAGCTTTTATAATACACCTTGTATACAATGTTCTTGGCCAAAACATACAATTGCCTTCCAATTTTAAAGTGTATCTGCTATTTTCATTTTATATATTTAAGTTACTTTGATTTTAATAAAAAGAAGGAAATTGAAGGTGTTAGTAACTCTAATGCTTTGCAAATGTGCTAAAAGGCACAAAATGGAGCAATATATGCTGCTTTCAGTATTTCCTATCCATACAAATTGGCCATGTGGTATGTTGACCTATCCAGATGCTCCCCAGTTCTGAAATAATTCTAAGCAGACTTGCATAAGAATGGAAAAGAGTCAATGTAAATCATTTTTATTCCCAGTCTCACCATTTTTCTTTTTTATAATGTCCCATCCAGACTGAGGTCACACATACTAAGAAATTACTGCAGCACAATAGCAGGTTATATTAGCTAATTTCTATCTTAATTCATAACTCATCATCTTGTGGGGTTTATTAAGGTAACCCTATAGAATCCTGATTAAAGAGAGGTTGGTGAAATCATAGAATCTTTACCTTTCTTCTGCTTTACAACAAAGCCCAGAAGTAACCAGTGGTATTTATTCACATGGTGTGCAAAGCAATCTGGAGAGACAGAGTCCTCTGTCATCTTTGATAGGTTATGTTCTCCAAATTGAATATCAAACAGCCTGTTGGAGCCATCAATCATGAAAAAGGTATCTTTTCTCTTCTGTTTGGAGACTTAATTTCTTTGGAATAAGAAAAAATAAGTCCTCCTAGTATCCGTCCCTAAAAATTCTGCCTTTAAGCTTCTAAGTCTATATAGACTAAGTAGAGAGGATTTTGCTACTTCAGGAAAAAGGTGAATTCTTTGGCCTTGAAACATTACTTGGGTTTTTGCTTTTTTTCTTTCCTTTTTCTTGTTTGTCTGCAGAGACAATAGTATCACTTTGTGAAGACACTACAAAAGAAATAATTTTAGGAGTCATCTTGTCATCTACAAGAAGGATTCACTGATGTTTTAGCGGCAGGTCAGAGTGTCTTTTTTGAAACCACTAATCTACTAAACACAAAAGTACCTCTCTCTATAAGCATCTCTTCAACATCAGCAGTTAATCTGAAAACTTTTCTGCTTTTAAAATAATTTCCCAGATACTCAATTTTAAAAGAAAGTGACATACATGGTAACAATTACTTTTATATTAGTGCAATTTTCCTTGAAGGCATCAGACATTGAAAGTGACCCATAGTATTTAGTACCATTGTTTCTTAAAATATTCCCATCAGCAACCAGAGATCCTCAAATACTGACTCTTATATTTCTAGATTTGTTTTTCTTTAAAGGAACAGATACAGTATTATTTAAATTATTGGTTTAAGCAAATTCTCTTATGTTTTGTGTTTTTCAATATGAGCGTTTATATGTGCCTCCAGGAAAAAACTGTCAAAACTAAGCCACTTTTTCATATGTAGGAGAGGTCTTAAATGGGGCAGAAAGACGAATACTTTATTTAGTAATGAAGTAATCTCCTGTCAGTTCTAATTAACCCTGGTCTATAGGCAAGGGTTGTACAGAACTGTTGCAAAATCAAGGGTTTCCTGGACAAGCCAGTCCTTCTATGAGGTAAGAACTCTGATACATACCTCCCAAATATGGATGACCACTCTCTCTGCTTTGACACAGGTGGGGTTTATTTTATCTTCCTGCTACTGTTCATGTGAAGCTTCTGGTACAAATCCAGAAGTTTTACTAGGTTTTGCTTTCTGATACTGCATGCAATCTGTACTGCAGTTTCACCACAGTGCCTGGAATCCTGAAATTTGTGAGCCACAGCTTTAAAAGAGAAAGCGTAAATACTTGCTTTGTAAACTTATCTCCATCTCCAAAATTGAAATGTGAGAAAGACAGGAATTCCCCTAGGGAACAAGTGTACAGCCCCCTGCTCCAGCAATACTAATCATGACAGAGAAGTTGACAGTGTCATCCTAATTTTTATCAGGCCCCAGTTTTATTGTTTCAATTCCTCCCAGTGCAAATAGCCAGAAAAGGATTATTTACACTCACACTCCTCACAAAATAGCAGGTTTGCTCACTGGGGTAAGAATCCACAAATGTATTTCAAGTGCCTTGTACTCTGCATTACACATCACTGTCATTAGATCAAATAGAAATAAGAACAAAATCTTATAAAAACAAGATGAAGATTTATAGTATATGGATAAAAAGACAGGTATTTTCATTTTTACCATGATATCAAAGTGCACTTCTTTCAGTCCTCAGAATATTTAATACACAAGTAAAAGAAAAGTAACTCCGTCTGGATCTCTCCCAGATTTTTGTGTTAGAGTAGGAGAGGAGTTATATGATCTCCTCATACAGGAGTTTACAGACTCTTTCGCTTGCTCCCTGTGCTGTAAGATAGCTTTCTTCCCAGTCAATCTAGGACTCAGGCCAGGT
The DNA here is from genome assembly GCF_014805655.1 of Passer montanus. Classification (NCBI taxonomy): domain Eukaryota; kingdom Metazoa; phylum Chordata; class Aves; order Passeriformes; family Passeridae; genus Passer; species Passer montanus. The sequence continues at coordinate 1,305,281 of NW_024368374.1, read as the reverse complement.
CATAGGAATTACCTGTGTAGAAAAATAATCCTACAAAAAGATCAAGCTGGGAAAGACTGAAGCAGGGGAGGGGGAAAATTTCCACAAGCATTACTACTGAAGCACATGAAGTTGCAGCTTGAAAAACCCCAAAACTTCTTCTAATTAATTACACAAAGTAAAAAACAGGTGTATACTTTTATATCTGCAAGAGCAACTTGAAGAACACTAGACTGAAGCAATTCCTTTGTTGTCTACTGTCACTGGGAATATGGCCAGAAAGAGAACTCGTATTGATATTAAAACAAATTCTAGTTTTTCTAGGGAGATGAAAAAATCCTTCTTTAGAAAATACAGATGTGATATGAAAATACAAAAACTACTGATGCAATTTCCAGTTTTCCTACGGGTTCCTATGATACAGGCTCTATTAATCATGTATATCTCTCAGCTAGAGCTGGCACCATTTGGTCATTTTACTTGTAAAACTTTTGCCTCACTGTTAAAACAGAAAATCAAATTAAGAGACCACTTTCCATCAACTTTGACTCCTTTATTATGCAGGCCCGTATCCACTGATGTGACAATTTTATTTTACACAGAGAATGAAAGTAAAACTGCAATATCTTGGTTTAAGCCTAAGTAAACGTGCTCTTTTATTCTATTTCCTTTATGATTATTTTATCTAATTTTTTGTTCCTTTCCCTTAGAACTGATACTTTTGTGTAATTCTTGAAAGATTCCTACAATTCCTAGACAGATAATTTAAAAATGTAATAGGTTTTTTCCCAAAACTCTTACTTTTTTATCATGTTATGTACTTCACAGACATCGTACTGAGGGTCAACCTCTTTCTGCTTTGGTACACAAATAATTGCATTATCATTTTGTTATCAGGCAAAGGAGCAGCTAACAGTTTAAAGTTTAGGGTCAAGTGAAATCTATCTGTGGTTTTATGGGTAATTAGGCTAGGTTACAAGAGTCAAGTGAATATTCATTAGTTACAGGATGAATACCCAGCATGGAGTAGTAATTTGCATTTCCCCTTGCTTCCAAAACTCATTCATGACTACTATTGACATAGCAATCACATTTCAGGCATTATTTCCTTCCAGACAAAAGAATAATTGATTTGTAATAATCCTTAAAGTACACCATCAAAACTTTCTAATTTTCCTTTGGAAATCTGATAAAATTAATGCTACTTTCTGCCTCTGTTATTGCTGACCTTTCTCTACACTTTTTAAAGTGGACATACATGAAATAGAGGAAGTTATAATAATTGACATAATTTTATTAAGCAACCTCATTCCATTTGGTACAGAGCCTGATTGACGTATTAACATCAGCAAGGTTTATATCTCAGCAGTGAGTTATAACAACTTTAAAAGCCTGAAAAGGATTGCCCAGGACATTACATAATATATAACTGGAGCTTAGATACATCTGTTCTATCAAAAAATTTATTACATTTATTTAGCATCAGACATTCCTCATCACTTTTACCCATTATAGATTTTACTAAATGCTTACCCAGGTTTCATTAGTACAGCACCTGTGTTATATAACAAAATTTCCCTCCTAGACATACTTTATTCAATTGAAAGTATTAGATAAGGAGCAATCAAACAGTATAGGGATGGCTACTAAAACTACGTTGTGATGATTGCATATATGAAAGAATCTTCCCTTCTCAGGAGCTACAAGTAGATTGATTCATCAGCATCTGTAGTAGTTGCTGACTTTTGCATTGAGTTCCAGTCATTTCTATGGGCTCTCTAACTCTTCACATGTCCTGAGCCAAGCCAGTTAGTAAAGAGTTTTTAGTGCTGAATAGACAGGCCGAGGCTCTTTCTGTTCTTACCAATCCATGAAATAGAATCAAAAAGTCAATAAAGCCAGACGTCTCTCCATTGCTTTGGGGAAGGACTAAATAGAGCAGGTACTTTTGCTTCTTGTTTTTAATAATGGAAATTTCCACTATAGATATTATTATAACACTAAGTAGATAGCAAACTATTTCTAAATTCGAATGAACAGATAGTCACTATACACACGCAGTTTGAAAATTTTAAGTCACTGAAATCAATAATGGGCCAGTCATTGAATTTCATGAGACCATAATTTTGTCTATTACATTTTGCCATCAGTTTAACAGCAAAGGATTAATGAAAATCCATTAAATGTGCAGGTCAAATTTCTTCAGAGATTTGATGATTATATATATTTTTTTTTAAGTTATCACATCTCACTTTAAGACACAGGTGTATATCTACATATATTTTATTCCAGGATCCTTATATTTATCTTTTCAGAATTATATTGCCAAGAACATTAATTCCAGCACAAATATTTCTGAGAAAAGGTGTTAGGGTTTTTTTTAATCTGAATCAAAATAATGGCCAGAAGTGTTCATTCAGCCACTTTCTTTGCATCTACAAAAAGATCCATATGTCAGAAGTTATTTGACATAGAGAGACAAAAGGTGATTGAGAAGGAAAGTTGTTTTTTTTTTAATTTTGCCTATAAATTCCATTAACTGAGTACCTTGCATGTGCAATAGTGAGTGAAGGAGAGGGAAGTGCATCTTGGAATACAAAAAAGGAGGCTCTTTCACTAAGGAGAATAGGTGTTTGCAAAACACATGGTTTACACACTCTGGAGGAAGATGCTAACTATATATCCCACTGGAATGTGGAATATAATTTATGTTGGAAAATACCTATGGTTTTGGCAACAGACCTGGTTATGGACTGATTGTGTGCCCATTTGGCCTGTATCTAGACTAAAAAGTTAAAAATAAAGCACCTCGGTAATAGATTAGCAAATTTCAGCAATTTGGCATCCACCAGCTGCTTGCAAAATACTCAAGGAAGCCATAATATCTCTTGTATTTTTTTTGTTTTCCATCAGTAGGAAAGAACCCAGAGCCTTTGCAAAACTGACTGAATGTAAATTTTCTCATGTAGAGGTAGTGAGGAAATTAAGCTACCTTATAGGTTAATTCCTTGGCTTCTTTATCAATTTAAAGATTTTTCATTGTCTCACAAGACAATTTATCACTCCCATGTTTTCCTTGTGCTCTGCTTCAAGCTACTGAAAAACAGGTAATACACTGCATGACTTGCTGGCCAGATGTACTGCTCAATTAGCAAATTTTGCATACTGAACATGCATAACAGTTCATGTCAACACCCATCACTATAGGATCTAAATACCCCAAAAGTAATTATTTATTCTCTGAAGTTATCAACCCAATCTATAGAAGTAATATTGCTGCTGTTATACTGACATACAATACACAGAGAGAAATTTCACAGAAAACCCACTCTGTGTGGGACAGAAGACATTTTGATAAACTTTTTTTTTTTGCCCTCAACTTTATTTTCTTTCTGTTCCCCAAACACAGCCTGGAACAGGATAAGAAGAGTAGACATTTTCTGGTATCTGAACCAAGCTTCTCAAGAGTCCTTGTTAAGAAGATGGCTTCTCCTAAACCATCCACTTTCCATGCAGGAGCCCAACAAACTAGTGCAGAAACCCTATAGGAGAGGAAGCTACTCAGCAGCTCCTCAGGCTTCCTACTGGGGTTAATAACTCAAGACAGCATGTGCAGCTGTTGTGAGAAAACTACACAGCTTGGATAGATAGTGAGGCATGAGAAATCTGGTATTGACAAAGAAAGTGAAAGGCCTAAAGTGTGTTATTCCTCTCATGGCCAACTAGAATATTTTAAGTGGAGAAAATAGAGATTCAGAACTAATTTAAAATTATTTATTAAAAGCAATATTTGACCTTTCACAAAATTTTCTTTTATATTGTATCAGATTTTGAAATGTGTTTTCCTCGAATCCTATTTTAATTTTACACTGGTGAAATACAGAGGAACTTCTTTTGGTTCACATCAGTGTAACTGATACCAGCATCAGACCCACTGTCTCCATTGTAAGCAAGTCATGAATGGCCATTCTTCATGGTCATATAAAATGATACAGAGGTCTCTTGGCACAATCATTACTTTTTCCATTTTCTGTAGACAAACAAACCCATAAAACAGAACTGACAGATGTTATAACCCAAGAAAATGAAAGAGAAAAACCCACAATACGGAGGAACTAAAGAAATTCTAAATAAAGTAAGACTGTGACAACCTTCTGGAATACACCTACTTGTATTTCAGGATTTGGAAATCATAAAAGGTACATTAAAAAAGTTGCTACAGTTGCTGTCCTTGCTAGATCAGGGTACTTTAAGGAGCAGCAGCAGGATTCCAAAACACTTGTTTGGGATGTGCAATACAAGTTTCTTTCTATTTGTAATGCAACAGGTCTGTATAAATCTACTCATTTTATGTGGCGTACATTTTTTCTTTAAAAGAAAAGTCTGATTTTGGTTTTTGAAGTAGCTTAGTATGTGTTTTAATTCACTCCACATCCAAAATAAAAATGTATACTTTTCTACATAATTAATAATTGATAGTTAATTAAAATTAATAATTTCAAGTAACTAAAGTTCTCAGACACTGAAAGCTTCATTCTTTGTTGAAACTATGATCTGAAATTGAGCCTCAGTCACATCAGATGGTAGTTGGAAACTTCTGAAGTACCAGCTCTCAGACTGAAGCCACTATCAACCTAGTGGGGAAAAAAAAAAAAAGGCATTTCTTTGAAAATATTCATTTTTACATAAATATGCACAGGCTGGAGATTTAGCAGATTCCATGATTTGAGAGTGGTTTCAAATGTAGCAATTTCAAGGATCTCACTTAATAGATACCACGGCTCAGGCTGCAGTTGAAAGTGTTGGTTTCAACATTGCTGGAGGTTTTAGGAATATAGAAATTAATAATGGATTGTGCTGAATAAAACACAAACAGCACATAAAAATCCTCACACTGACAAAGAGTTTTTTCCTACTTTTTCCCTATCCTGGGGCACATGGAGCTAAGGCAGACAAATGTAATGCATATTACCACCAATGAATTAGTGTTTTATAACACCATCAAACCTCATCAGTAAAACTGAAAGGTGGATTTCAGTAGTTTAAACTCATTTTGCTCCAAGCTCTGCAGTTCTATAATATTCTGACTTTGGATTTCCTCAGATTCCAGCACTGAATCTGGTATTTTTGAAGGGAAATGTGCACATACATGAACACATCCATTTCTATCTGCTTGTGTTTGTGGACATCTGTCTTTACCAGTCATTCTGTATACTTAGCTGTTTATTTGACTAGTGACAGTAATTGGAAACCAACATCACAGAGCTATAACTGCAAATACAGAATTAACCAAGCAAGATGCCTTGGTCCTTTTACAACTGCTCATTGAAGCATAAAGCAGACATAAAGTCCTTCCAAGTAAAATGCATGCAGAACTATGGTAAGATTCAATTAATGGTTTTTAAGTGGCTTAGGACTCTGAATAAAATGAAGATAAGCACAGGAGGAATGGTGCATACGTGTTTATATGTGTTTAAAATCGGTCTCTATAGCTTTTAGACTTCATATGTTCTGGATGTGTTCCACTAGTTGAGAAACACAAAGGAGCTATAAAACTGACTTAACCAGCCAGTTAAGCTACATTAACGGGTACTTTGTATCCTTGTAGTGGATGCCTTGGGTCATCAGATTAATTCAAAGCAGTTGGAGTAAAGGAGGGAAGGCAACCTTTGAAGTAGGTGAGATCCCTTAGAGCTTGATCCCCAGCCAATTGACATCAGTAGTAAGATTCCCATTTGTCTTAAACTGCTGATCATAATTAGACTAATTTAATGGATTGCATCAGCCATTTCCCTTGCACTCTAGTGTTGACCTGAAAAAGTGTTTGTTAGCCCTTTTTTCCTAAATAACAACCAGGGACTTCAGTGCAGCTTAAAACACACAGAATTAGCTATAGTGAGTTTTTAAGGTGAATACAAAACTATGGTTGTGCTGTAGATAGCATTTCTGCAATAAAAATCTGAGCCATATTTTTGGCTGCTTTCAATGCCTGAAAAATTCTCTATTACTGATGATATACATTAAATTATTTGGGTGTTGTAGTAGTTTCCATGATGAATGCTTAATCTCTTCACTCTAGTTTATGTTCTTTCTTATTCCCTCTCTGTCTCATGGCTGCAAAAACATCCTTTGAGAAGGCCTGCCAAAAGCTTAGTGAAGCTGACACTGCTCTTCTTTCCTCTTACCAATCACTAGAATCCAGAAAGCTTATTCAGAATAGCATAAAAACTGTAAGAGTTAAGAAAGCAGAAATTATGAGATGCTTCTGGTCAAGTTTCCATAAACTTCAAAAATCCCACTGGTGTTTTCTGCTAGGGATTTTTATTGATAACACCCAGTCTCTAAAACCTCATGTCTAACATGTTTCTCTCACACACATCACCTCAGCCTTTTCACTTTCTCCCTGCTGCTTCGGTATCACATATGTCTCCACTGAAATTGTAGCTGCTGAGGATGGTTTTCTACAGCATTTGTTAACATGGTTATATCAGTTCTTATCTTTAAAATTTCATAAAAAGCTAAACTCATTTTTTGTAATATTACTAATTTGAAGGGGGTTTTATATATAAAATTAAAGATACAAGACACAGTAGGTGTAGGTAAATACTACAGAAAAGACAGATTACTGACTGGCAGTGTTAGCTTTTAAAAACAGTGGGGTTTTGGTTTCATTCTGGACATTTGCTCATCTGTCAATCAAAAATCTTGTTATACATGAATCTGATGTCAGATCAATATCTGACAAGACTTTTGACTGTCAGGACAAATTGTTAGACACGGATGTAATGCCACATCCATGTATAACAAGGCCCATGTAGAACAGCTGCCAGTGATAGAATCCTGTCATTCATACATTATCAAAACAGTTAGAGCGGCTCCCTGAGATGTCATGTATTAAGTAACTACATCAGAGCCTGAATTTCATCTGTAAATCATGTTAAAAACTCAATAGAATTACAGGTTCAATTAAAGAAGACAAGAATCCATAACTGTTTGTGCTTTTTGATTCACAATGATAAAAATGTTGTGGGGATTTCTTCTCCCCTGTGGTCTCTTCAGTATAGTAATGCTCATGTTTTACTTTCCTCATATCAAAGACATGAAAATGTGTGGGATTCATGTTAGTGTGCTTAACCAATGAAACATTCTGCAAATTACACTGACAGCTGATAGAATAGGAGGGGTGGTAGCAAGAATTGAAAGAAGGAGAAAAGGAATGTATGTATATTACACTTAATTCCAAAGATCACCAAGAAAGTCCGTATGAAACGTTTAAAGTTCATTAGCTGTACAAAAGCATTGTTATGCAATATTTATTTGGAATACTAGCTTATTTTCTAGATTTGTCCTAATGGCACCAAATTGGTGCACTGATTTCTACAAAGATAGCAGAGTTCTGAGACATTGTCTGGTAGTAATAATGTCCACAGCATATTAGTGTAGGTGCAAAAGAGTTCAGAATCTTCACAGTCTGCACAGAAATTAAAGTGTTTTAACTGAAAAGCAAGAGGAAATGCTGGAGGAAACATAACATTTTAGAAAGGCATTCACAGTTAAAAGAGAAGCTGAGCTGTACAGAAGCAGGAACACCTAAATCTGTAGGACAAAAGTAGTGAATGAGTCTGATAGAGCTAATAATTTACCTAAATATAGGTTATTTAAAATTATCTGAGTTGATATAATGTACCTGAGGTCTAAATGTGGAGCTGAGAGGCACAACGCATAAGAATCCCATACCTTTCTGATGCAATAGCTGGAGATTAGGAGTGCCTTATATATCTAGGATGACTATATTATTCTAGAGTCAGGTGAATCACACCCTGGCTCTGCTTTCATTTCTCTACCTGAGACATGTCTACTCTACCTATTGCCATGGCAACTTACCAAGGACTATTCCTTTCTCCGAGCACAGACCATAAAGGGCTAATGTTAAAATACAGACTAAGTCTAAGCTACTGACAATTACATCATACTGTTAATATTCAAAACATACAGTGACACTGTATTCAAGATAGATGCCTTCCTAGTACATGTGCATCCCACATATACATAACCCTTTTCCATCTTTAGGTATTGTAGCTGTAAATCTGTCAGCCTTAAATTAGTTGTCCTTAAATCTATCACCAAGGCAGGACTAGTTATTTCATGTTACAGGTATTTTGAGAAACCTGTATAGAACTCATCTCTTGTACTGGCGTGTGACTTTTTGGAAAAAGGGAAATCTTTACAAGCTCACAGCAATGCTGCAAACTGAGATTTGGAAGAGAAATTAAGTACTCTTGGCCCAAGTAGTATTGTGAAGTATCTTTCATAGGATAAATATTACTTTTAGTGCTAGAAATAAAATAATTATTTAAATATAATACCTCTTATATTATAAAGGGTAATTTGACCTTGCATCTCCCCATATTTTGTGTCTTTTTACTTGGTTCAAGACCAGATCTCATTTGTGCTTCATTGCATTTAGAAGACAACTGACAACATAATGTTTCCTGGCACCAAGAGTTTTAATTAAAACTGAATTGGAATACAGTCTCTTTTTGGTAAACAGGATCAGTTTATTTTCTGGAGGACCCTTGAAAAACCACTGATACAGTCAAACTATGAAGTCCCTCACTGTACAAACAGCTGTATCTATGGAAGACCTGTACCAAAACTAAGTCATTCAGAAGGGATGACTTGATGATTGAACATCATGACAGGACTGGAGTAAGAGCAGGCAGTGAAAATGCTGTGATTCCATAAAGATAAAGCACGGAGACATGTCAAGCCCTTCTTTTGTGGCATTCAGTGTCAAGCCCAGATGTATTTGTTCTCTGATCTCTTTCTTTAAAAAACAAAAGGGCAGGGAGCTAACCTAGTAAACACAGCTTTACTTGAGAGACCTGAATTTCTTTGCAGGATTACTTTATAGTAATAGCATGCTCTCAACTTCGCTTTACCCATATTTCTGAATACTATACAGTTTAACACATTCATTTTATTATTCTACTAAATTGTGTATGATACATTGACAAACCTGTTTTCACTTACCATACCTTGTACTTCTTCTGTTTGCTGACAGTATATTCTATTTTAGTAGTTGGTTATGAATTGCCTTAAGTCATCTGAACTGCATGATCCAAAGATGTTCATATTTCTTTCCTTCCCTGATGGCAAAGAACTACTTTCCTTTCACAGTCTTTTTTAAAAAATTATAATTAGTCTAGAGTCTTGCCTCTACACTCATTCATCATCCTTTCCTATTAGTCATATCATTCTGTAGGGCTTGAGAGAATTGGCTAGTAAAATCACCAGTAACTGAAGTTTGAAATAAGGCTATCAAAACAGATAGGCTTAAATGCCAACTCCTTGGACAAAGTGTAATTGTAAAGAATGGGACAAAGTAGTAATGAAAGGGAAAGCTTCCACCTTTGGGACTCCTGCTGTGCTTCTGCCACTTTTCCATACTTTTATGGGCAATTTTTTGTAGCTCAACAAGTAGAAGGCAAAACCAATGATAAGAAATTTCAGTAAGTCATTTAATTAATGCTATATTTGTCCTCTCTTGGTTATTATACTAAAAATTCATATTACAATATTTTGAAGCAAACATTGTTGTCCAGCATTAGGAATGGTATTCTCCAGTTTAGTGCTCCTGCTGAAACCATATTCCCACTCCCTCACTCCCCTCTCCCCACTTAAGCGTGGCAGGAGAATTGGAGGCACAACAGGCAGAGATCACAGGTGGACATAAGAACAATTTACTGGAGAGAAGAAAATAAACAGTAACAGCAATGATATTAAAAACAATTGCACAAAAAAGAGTGATTCACATAATTCAAAAATTCTCACTGAAGAACCCATGACCTTACTGTGGCCACGTCATGCCCAGCTACTTCCTCTGTCTCAGGACCCAGGACCGGTGCCATGCTCACTCAACCAGAAGGAACTTTCATTTTCCCTGAAAGAGAGTCCCTTTTCCCCATCCCCAGCAATTACATGTGATGTTACAGAATAACCTCTGGGCTGCAGACTTGTCCCATTCCAACTGCAAAAATCAACCCTTTCCTGTCCAGAACCAGAACATTTGTGTTTACATTTCTACACTGTGATATATGAACCTGATGGCTTTTAAGAGCCTCCTCTGCAAATAAATTGTTACTTTTTTTCTTTTTTTTTTCATAAAAGTTTTTCTGTTGTCAGGATCTGCAGCTTTTAATGTCATGAAATGGCAATAGGAATGGGGAGGTTAGAAACATCTTCTCTCTCATCTGGTAGTTCAAAAAATACAAGAAAGTGCTTTTTGTAAACTAATGGTGCATTTAAGCAACAGAGGCTCTAATAATGAATATGATGATAATTATGGGATCGCAGGTGCTTTCCAACAAGCTATTACTTAGTTAAGGTACAGTGTTGCACAGTTTTAGGAAGCCAACTTTCATACCACAAAACAACCTCAGATCTTCTAAACTTTAGCAACTAAATCTGAACCATTCTTGAAGGCTGAAGGGATACCCATAGTTGCAAAAAATGAATGTATCAGCTTATACAGCATGGTCAGACGCTATATCTTCCACAAAAGATTCAGGAAATTGATTTTTTTCTTTATATTTTAAGGTCACATTTTTAGGTATCTGTAACCATATTCAGAAAAGGGGACTGGAACTACTAAAAGTATGCAGAATTTAAATGGTTAAATCTAAGCTAGATTTTCCTTATAAATAGTAAAGAAAATTGTCGTTTCTGAAGTGTGAATCTTCTGACCAAATGCAGACAAACTAAGATAATTGCACCTTGAAACTAATTCTCTCTATTGACTACAGAGATCCTAAGCAGACTGGCCAAGGTGAGGGGAGCACCACAATGCACTGAAAACTAAAAGCTTCAACTCCACAGGATCATAAGAAATGTTAGAATTAGGTACTTAGGCTTCTAGTGCATACTAAGAGAAAGATAGATCTCACAGTTATGCTGATCAGGACAACTTCCAGGAACAATCAGTTACAAAAAAATCATGTTTGAACACCTGCCCTTTTGATGGATTTAAAAACCTCATTCTAACAACCTTTATTAGACTTAGGTTATACTTTCCTTCAAGCTACAGAGTCTAAGGATTTTTCCCAGACTCTAACAAACATTTCTACACTCGCAATAGTTCATCTTCAGCAAATTCATTCAGAGATTTGCCATTCACACAATTAGAAATCGTTAGTGGAGTGGAAATACAGTCTTGAGGAGGTTTAGAACTCATGTTTCTTGCTTGGTGGTGACTGTCCCAGATATTTGTCTGATATGCAGAAATTATACAGAAGTAGGAAGTTGCTCCACTGCCAGCTTTGTTTTGAGAAACTGGACAACTGTGATGTGTTTGCATGCAAGTCTTGTTTGTCCAGAAGACCCACTTCTGGAATTTAGCAAGTTTAAGTATCTTCTTTAACAAAAGAATGTATAAAAGTAGATCTCAAAAGGATGCTGAATGTTTTGCATCTAGCAATGCACCTCTGCATGCCTGGAAAGCACAGATTAGTTAATGTGAGACATACCTATATCAGCCAACTAAATGAGGCCAGAACTGTTCTATGACACTGGATCCAACAAGCACAGGAATGCTGGATAATATCCTTAGTCTCCTAAAAGAGGATGCTTGACTCTAGCCTTACTTCTGTGAAAGGTACCCAGATTCTCTTAACTACTAAACAAGCCTGTGAGTTGTATGGGAGAGTGATGTTTAACATAATTGAGACATCATTTCTTTTAAACAATAACAATTAAATATTACTAAGTAATCCAAACAAATATATTGTGCTCATATACTATTATCAACACAACCCAAGGGAAATCTTTGTTGTAAAATGAAAAAACATGGACTTTTGTGTAATTCAGATGTTCCTAAAGGCAGTTCTATGAGCTGTTCTTTTGCATTTAAAAGTGGACTGTTTGAATCACTTTCCTGGACACCAAACTGTTTCTTCTATAATTTGAAAAAAAATCTTCAGGTTTCACCAGTAAACCTAGATTTCTAAAATCATTTGACTCAGCCCCAAAGGGAATATTAAAGCACACTTATCAGTGAGAGTGAGATTGAAGAATAGCCAAGAAGAACTCGTTAAAATATGTTTATGAGCTTTAGATACACTGAAAGTCAATTTGTCTTAGATTGCTAAGTCACTCAATTTTGCAATAGAACAGAAAAAAGTGGATTTTATTCCTGCACCTCTTAGAGAATGTAGAAAAAGGAAGGAGAAATCAGTGGGCGTAGATGAAGATGAATGAAGCTATGAGATTAGAAGGTTTAGTATTATGCTAGAGTCTATCTGTGAAGTGTAGAGAGCCTTAATTAGCAAGTCATCTGCAGCAGCCCATAAAGTGCAGTTTTATAGAAGTATGAGATGGCTGGGCTAATATTTATTACCTATTCTGTGTATCTCTCTTATTTACTTAGATGACAAGATCTTTGGAGCTGACATTGTCTTTAGGAAAAACTATGAGGAATATGAACAACATTTTCATACAGGATCTTTCTAGGAAAATGAAATGGCATTGTTATGATTAAATACTAAAGACAGATACCTTTTTCTTTAAAGTAATCTGAATACCTGTTTTTATTTTAGATCTAACATCCATAATTTCCTGAGAGGCTTTCAGACACAGGAAAAGAAAATTTCAGTTCCCAGTTGTGTGTCAGTTAAACTTACTGTCATTTACGCCAAAAAATGGATTATCATGGCTGGTGTTTCTTCAAAGCCTCCTTATGCCAGAAGAGAAATTGAGGATATTTTTTTACCATGCAGAATTCTCAATATCCATCTGAGAGAGGTCTCCAAGAATCTAAGATATCATTCCTCAAAAACTGAAGAAGTGGTGATAAGCTAGGTACTTCAAAAATACATAAATGACACTGGAGGTCTTTTCAGACCTGAAGTACAAAAAAAAAAAAAACCAATAACCTCAAATATTTTTGTTTCTACTTTCAGCCTTAGGCTGAGTATTTTAAGGAACTTTGTACAAACATTGCACTGAATTTTATCTGAAAACTGTATGAAGATAAATATAAGGGGATTTTTTTTTCTTTTTCATATGAAATACAGTGTATAAAGTAAATCCTTATCAGAGTTATGTAAAACCTTGGAGAAAGTATGACAATACCATCCTTCTTCCCTTATCTTCAGTGCTGTAAACATTTTTCAGAAATAATATTACACATCTGACATGGGGAATAGCAACATATCCAACTGAAACTCATCCAAATCTAATCCATGAGGCTCTCATAGGAGCTTTAATGACCTCCACTTATACAAATGCACTACTTAATGCAGAAGAAATTATTGCTAGTCTGAATAAAGAGAAGCCTTGACAGGCATAGTCATTCACAAATTTACCAAATTATTAATAAAAATCACCTCTGTATCTGCTGTCTTCTGTGAATTACTGACATTGCTGCAGACAAAAAATTAGCAGGTTATAAGGAAAGAAAGTCAAGCTCTGAAAAATAAATTAGATTAGTCCTAAAATTCTGCTGGGCTCCAGTCTTGTCTATTTTTCTTGTGTAAAAAGAACTGTTGGCATCAACAGACTTGACATCAAGCATTTTCTTGAGTATTTTCTCCTTACCTTTTTTTTTCAAATAGCCTTTATCAATAAGGTCTGAGCCATGTGTCAAGTAACTTCATTGGAGGTAAGAAGAATATAAAATAGAGAAGAACAGAAAGGGGAGCATGCCTTCCTAAGAAATTTACTTTTTAATACTTTATTTCAAACCGTGTTTGGACATACAGTGGCCTATTAAGAGGAATGGGCAGCAAATGAAGGATGAGGGAGAGAATGAGAAAGAGAGGAGTGCTGAGTTAAAAAAGAAGGTAAGAAAGAAAGGAAAGAAGGGAAGAAGGGAAAGGAAAAGAAACACAAAGAAAGGAAAACATAGAAGAAAAATCAAAGAAAACAAAAGAAAATAACAGAAAATAAAAAAGAGAGGGAGAGGAAGAGAGAGAAAGAAGGAGAAAAAGAACAGGCAGACTTAGCACAAAATGATAGTGCAACTATAATGGCCCCAAGCTAACAAGATTTTTTATCAAGTTGAAAAAAAATTGCAGTTAAACATGGAAAATTCAAATTAAATATTTAATGAAAAGAATATTACTTTGCTGACTGAAACAAAGTAGACAGCACAGCTAAAAATCAAAGCCGTGTTGCCTACTTATGCTTTGTCATTGCCTTAAGACTACCCACAGAGAGTACTGATGAACTGAGTTCCACAGGTTTTACCCTAACTGAATTTTCATACATTGGTAATTGAAGGCCAGCCAGTAAAGTTCTTTTGATGCTGCTTTCTAGGTGCATCTTTTTAAAGCCAAAGAATTTTAATGGAAAGTGTAATTCTATTTCTGCAGTAGAAAACAAAATGTTGTAGATAGCACAACAGCTTCTTAAGCAGGACCAAAACACATAGAAAGCAGTCAACACTATGATCCACATACACCTGTCAAAACTGCTAGATAGGATAGAAGATAACCCAGGGAACACAAGGCTGAAAAACACAAAAACACAGGCTTTTTTTTTTTTTTTTCTCTGACAAGTACTAACAGTAACTTCAGGGAGAAAAATAATAAACCTAATCTAAAGATTTATTAGCTTCCACTCAGCTGGATATTTAACCTGAGGCAACTAGTTGGTTGTGTATTTTTGAAGGAGGCTGTGGCTTGACATAAGATTGTCCCCTTTCTGTTGCACTTTTTTTTTCTTTTTTAGAACAACTGTCTTGACATATAAAACCAACAGCTTTTATTCCAGGCAGCATTAATGCCTGCCATATCCTAAACCAGGGAGACTGAAGACACTGCTCTGTGTTCAGAGAGCACGTAGCATAACTAAGACCGGTCTCATCAGAGACTAGGAATTTTTCTGTTCAAACAGTAAATGTTTGAAAAGAAACAAACTGACATGCTGAAAGAGAACAACTCCTAAAGTGCTTGGATACGTAAAAACCTGCTGGAAATAACCACTAGAAAAGTGGTTTTAATAAAAAATATTTGTGTATCCAGAAACTGTGTCTCTAGAATCTTTCTGATTAATTGAATGTGAGAGACCTTCCTCTTCTTTTTTTTTCTCATTCCTTTTTCTTTATTTTAATTAACTTAAATTTAAAAGGGTTTTAAACTATGCTGTTGTATCTGTACCCTGCATCCTACACTTGACCTTTGAGGTACAGCTTTGTTATTTTTACCCCCAAAAAATGAGTTGGTATGGGCAATCTACTTACTGTTTTTAATTAGAAGAATTAAATGGAAAGGCATTTGAAAGGAAATGAAATTATTTTAATTTTGAAATGGTTACCAAAGATAAATGTTCAATAGTTACAGTTTTAAGCATTTAGATGATGTTTACCCATGTAATTGATTTTGATGCACCTGTTTAGATTAAAATTATGTATTTCCTAAATATTTATTCCTTAAAAAAAGCCAACAAAACCCCTCTCTTACTAGAAATGCTGAATAAGGAGTTGTAAAAAACATGGGATTGTTGGCTGTGCCCATTTTAGTAAGAAAAACTGTGTCAGTGCATTAGATCAAACAGTGACCTTCAGATCATTTTATTCTTTAACTCTAAGCATCCTCCTGATGATGCTGACTCTCCCAGTCACTGTTCAGGTAAAGAAAAGGAACAGCTCATACCAGTAGTGGGATTCTTTATGGATCTGGATAGGATCTCTGTTTTGCCTTGTGGATCTAATTAGCATAAGCAATGCCTTGTCATTCAGCCCGTTTTACGAAGAGGCAATAAATGCTCCCACACTGCCAAAAGCAAATACTGATCCCCTATCCTCCTGTCATCTCCACTACACAAATGTTAATTCATCCACTCACTACTTACCAAATCATCTACTTCCCTTTGGAGCTGGATTGGGATGGGATCTGAGAGACTTCCAGGAACATCTTCCTGAAAGCTTTGAATTACTCCCCACCAAAGAGTCATCTGTCACAATGCTGGAAGGTTTATGCCCTTAAATAATCTCATCTTTCATGTGTCATATGATAGGTTATGCATAACTTGCATCAGTTTCATGATATAAAAACACTTTCTGCAAGCTGAAGCATCACCACTATGCCTCCTACTTACCTGTGCACACACACATACACAAGTAATTTTTATCTGAGGTTCAAAGAAGCCAAGGACCACCTACTTCATAAAAAAGGCACATCAGTCTGCTCAAGAAAAGGTGAGGTGTGAGCAGAGTGGATGCATCACTGAGCACCATTTAGTCGAGGACTCTCATTCCCTGAGACTAAGGGATTTAATATTGTTGTTTTAGGCCATGTCTCTTCTTGGGCTTCCTGCTATCACAGTGAGACAGGATTCCTAGCAGCAGGTGGACTTCTGCCCTCTTTTTTCTGAAAATAAATCTTAGTTTATCAAAGCAATCTAAAAATTGTGTATCAGATGGAAATTAGTCTAATTCACTACTAGTCCAAATTCAAACCACGGTCCTACACTGAATTGCTAAGTGATAAGCACCAAGAATAAACAAGTTTATTAAACTGATATTAATTTTCAGTTTTAATAAGCAGAGAGTTAGATCAGTGTTGGATATTTTTAAAAAATACTGTCACAAAGATTATGATCCATAATCAAAGTTTTGAGAATTGAACTTCTCACAGCTTTCCTAATATAGAGCAAAATGTGATGTGGTAAGATCTAATCCATCACCAGCTGCTTTATTGAGACAACAAGTAGTTTCCTAATTAGAAGATCTAAGGAGCCCTGGCCTTCAATGAATTTGTGTCTTGATTTCCCTTTAAATTTTTAACTTCTGTTACAGCTAGAGGGTCTAAACCTGATCTTTGCTAGTCTTATCAGACTTCTTTGCCAGAGAAATTTTGATCAAAAAGTTGAATTTTTATGCTTATTAATTCACAATTATTGATTAACTAGTTTCCTATAGATTAGGACAGTTATATGCATATAGTGTCTCTCTCATTGGGCTAAATGTGTTTTAAAGGGAGATGAAATATTTCTTCAGTCAGGAACAGCCTAATTAGAGGCTCTTTCTTGAATTCCATTGTTTGTGAAAATGTTGCCTTTTCTTCACCTAAAGTCTGTCCAAAACAGGCTAAGAGACTCATAAGGATTTAGAACAAAATAGATATTACCTTCTTGTCCTATCATTTCATTCCTCTCCCTTCCCTCATGCAAAAAAGATTGATCCTACAAGGTTCAGTAAGGAAACACACACAAAAAAATCTTCTCATTCTTCTCTATCTCATGAATCCAAGAAATAGTGCTTAAGATTTTCAAGAAAAAAAGTATGGATAGCATTTATAGACTGTGTTAGACACTTCAAAAAATGGTAAATGTCAATATAATTTTAAGGTACCCAAGGTAATATAAAAGCCTTTATCCAGCCTTTTATAAGACCACAAAATGTGTTTGTTTGTATGTATGTGTGTATATACATGTATATTCAAAATTTATTTATTTTAAGGGATACTACAAACATGCTTGGATGTTCAGACATGAACATGAGAATCCAGAGACTTGAAAGTTCTTGATGCAGTTACCCTGTTCACAGAGGAACTTGGAAATGAAAACATAACCTTGGGAAAAAACACATATTGTGGTGGAAGGAAGGAAGTCTGTGGAGGATTAAAGCAAACTGTGTTTCAGCTGAAATGCTAAAATGGATTAGCAAAGACCCCCAGTCGATATTTGGATCTGTATCCTACCTAAACTTCATCTTATAGGCCAGTCACTGTTCTTTACATCCATGTGTTTCCTTCGAAAAACTGCCCAAGAACAGAAGTTAAAACAATGAAAGAACAAGCTCTTACTTATATTTTAAACTAACAAAAAAGTGAATTAAGCTAATTACACTTTGATCTACGTGCTACAACAGGTCACACTGCTGAGCAGTCTTCTTCAAGCCTGTGAAATTCCATGCACTTCTGTGATACATATCAGCAGGATTTACTTGCCTTGTGTTCATTGTCCCAAGTCATTGCAGACAACGTTTTCACTTCCCCATTCACATTTCTTGTTCAGTGTATACCACTTATGCAATTTCTGCCTTTCAGAGACTGTATGAATCTCCAGAAAAGCATTTTCTTTCACATCAAGAAGGGCTGCTGTCCCTTAATATTTTTCCTTTTTTTTCCCTGCCTTTTACACATCCCTTTTCACCCTCTTAATTTTAAGATGCATTTTATCTTTCTGTATTACATTTGTGATTTCTTTTCTGCCTAGCTTTGTACCCTTCATTTTCTCTTCTCAGCACTATCAGACATTTTAAATTCTTAGAATGTGTATAGCATCATATTCTTTGCATAAGAACCTTCTATACTTGTCTCTATTTTGGGATATATCCATCTGTTCAATTCTCCTGAGAAACAGGTCAGAACAATAGAAAAGGCTTTACTCAAACTGACTGGGAACTGAGTATCTGTGGCCTTTGCTTAGGTTGTTTTCTTTTTTAATTGACACATCATTCAGAGGCATTTGGTTCTGCCCACAAAGAGAAAAAGAAATATCAGCAAACTGAGAGGAAGGAATCCCTTTGCTTTCAGACCATATTAATGCACTTCAAGTGTGTTAAATAAATTTGTCCAATCAAGTGCTTAGTCCCTTGGACAGTCTCTTCAAGCTCCATTATGATGGATGGTACTTTTGCCAGTTTTGGAAAAGTGAGATTAAAAGAACTGAGACAATTGAAGAGCCAGAAGAGATGGACAAAAACAACACAATTTATATAGTGCTAAACTACTTGGATACCAAAAATCAGTTTTAGCACTACTGATAAGAATACATGTGGAAAAAATAATAAAAATCATTAATACACACAAAAAAATTTATCTAGACACTTTGACAAGGTTCATATTAAGACTTATGACACCTGTCTTACCCTTGTGTCTGGTTTTTGACTATTCCCATATCTCCTTGGGTGCACTATACTAAACACTAAAGGCATTATCAAACTATATCACACATTATCTCTGTGAAGTACTTTTGCAGACCTAGAGAGGCAGAGAGGTAAGACACAGCACAGAATACTGTTTTCCTCATCCTTCAAATTCCTGATAGCCACGTATTTCTTCCCTCTCTTTCTTGAATGATCCTAATCAACATCACCATGTCATTTGATTTCTTTAAGACTGGGGGCAAGGCTTAGGGCAATGAGGTTGCTATAAACTTGGAAAAATTAATAACAGAGGTAGGCAGTCATATTACAATGCTGGATGTTAAGACTGAGAACTGAACATAGAACAATAAATATTCATATTCTGATTAAAAACTGTCTACAAATTAAGCACAAATATGGCTGTATATTACATAGATGCATTTAATTTTTGTTTACATTTTCTACAGTCAATATTAATGTCTAGCTGTGGCCAGACAGTTCAAGGGATACCCAATCACTTGTCCTATGCACCATCTGTGCTCTGCATCCTTTTTCTGAGTTCTGCATTATCACAGTTATCCCACTGGCAGCATGGGCGAGAGCTAGGCTGTAAAAAGGCTATCTTGTCTGTATGTGTTGCTGTCACACTAGTGATCATATCCTGTAATCTTATTATCTTCACCATGTCAGCAGTGACTCCATACTGAGACAAAGCCCAGAACTGTTACACCGGTTCTCTTCTAAGTACAAGCCCTCCCTTGCCCACAGAAATAGCAGGAAGGAGGGATTATATCTCACAACATTTGATTTTTGCTAACAGAAAAAGGATCAAAATTATGCTGATTAATGTAACAAACCTCAACATTCTTACAACTTCAGTCAATGAAAAATTAAATTAATGTGAAATTAAAAAAATAATTAAAATTAGAACCATCTTTTTAGTGTTAAAAACAAACATAGAATCATATTGAAACATCAATACTCTGAGTCATCTACCTCTGGCATTGTTCTTATTAGAGAAAAAGGATTCATAGTGATACAAAGCAAGTGGCATGCAACATGATAATGAACATTGCCACATGTTGCCTTCTAATCAAATTCAAAAGAAAAATTAGGCACCTTATACTGGAATGAACAAAAAAGAAACAAGAATTTATTCTATGAATACATAGGACAGAAAAGAAAGGCCAAGAAGAGTGTAGCCTTCTAACAAACAAGAAGTAAGAACTGGTGATATATATGGAGAATTCTGAGGTACTCAAGTTTTTTGACTCAGTCTACACTGGCAGTCATGTTTCCTACATCTCTGTGTTTCCTGAAACTCCAGGTGGGCACTGGGAGAGAAAATTCCTATCTACTGTCAGCAAAGAGCAGATTTGAGATGAACTGCTTAATTTGAACAAGCACAGGTCTGTGGGGCCTGATGAAAAACATGCCAGGGACCTGAAGGAGCTGGCTGATGTAGTCACCCAGTTGCATTCTATTATATTTGAAAAGTCAGGAGAACCCATTGACTTGAAAAATTGAAACATCTCTATTTTTTAAAAAAAGGGGAGAAAAGAAAGTCCAAGGAACTACAAGCCTTACCTCTGTGTCTGGGAAGATCATGGAACAGATCCCTATGGAAGCAAGGTTAAGGCACGTATATGCAAGACAAGAAGATGATGAAATAAAGCCAGAGTGGCTTTGCTAAGGGATAATTGTGCCTGACCAAGCAGGTGGTCTTTTACAATAGAGTGACAAGGGATGATCAACTGGAATCATCCATGTAGACTTCTTTAAGGACTTCAACACAGTCACAAGCAGGGGTAGACTATTAAGTGAACAAGAGATTGCATGGATGGATGGATGGATGGATGGATGGATGGATGGATGGATACATTCAGACAGTTGTGGTCAATGCCTCTCTGTCCAGGTGAAGGCAGATGAGTGGTGTCCCTCTGGGTTCTGTCTTCAGACTGGTGCTCTTCAATGTCTTCATCAATGACACAGACAATGGGATCTAGTGCACTCTCAGCAGATTTGCAGATGGTACCAAGCTGAGCAGTGCAATTGACACAACAGAAGGAAGGGATGCCTTTCAGGGGGAACTGGATAAGAAGGACCCCTATGGGAATCTCATGAGGTTTAACAAATGCATGTGGATCAGGGCAAGCCCAGACAGAAGTACTGAGAAGTCATTAATAGCAGTTCTGAAGGGAATGACTTAAGCATTCTCGTGGATGAAAAGCTGAACATGAGCCAATAGTGTGTATTTGCCGCCCAGAGAACATGAGACAATGGCTAGAAGGGTGAGGGAGGTGATTGTGCTGCTCTACTCTGAGACAGGAAACCCTCATGGGACCCCACCTGGAGTACTCCTTCCAAATCTGTCATCCTCAGCACAAGAAAGATGTGCCATATCTTTCAGGGGAGGGCCACAAAGATGATCAGAGGATGTCTCCTGTGAAGACATACTGAGAGAGCTGGGGTTATACAGCCTGGAGAAGGCTCAGGGGAGACCTCATTGAGACATTTAGGTACTTAAAAGGAGTTTATAGAAAAGAGGGAGGGCATCTTTTTACAAGAGCATTAAGTTATACAACAAGGTAAAAGATTTCTAAACTAAGAGGAGAGATTTAGATGTTAGGAAGAAATTCTTTACTGTGAGGGTGATGAGTCACTGGAACAGATTGCCCAGAGAACTTGGGGATGGCTCATGCCTGTAAGTGTTTAGGAACAGGCTGGATGGAGCTATAAGAAACCTAGTCCAGCAGAAGGTGCCCCTAACCATGACAGGAGGGTTGGGATTGGTAACTTTTAAGATCCCTTCCTACTCAAACAATTTTATGAATCTATGAAAACCATAACCTGTAAGCACAGAAAAAATTATGGTTTTAACAACATGAGAAGTGTATATACAAATCAAATCCATTTTCTGAAGTGTCAGTAACCAAGAAAGGGTCTGGAGAACACAGAACACCTCTGTCTACTCATAATTTGCATTTTGGTATACTTGTTTTGGTCATGCTATTAAAAACCAAATAGACAGATGCAAGCAAAAGACTAACAAAATAAAAATAAAAGAGGCAGCCACAGTACATGGTTCTTTTCTACATAAAATATTTTCTAATAATGTGAGACTGGTTGTGTGCCCTTTTTGCCTTGGTAGAGTACACACTGGTATCTTTTGCCTTTCCACAAGTTCACAGATTGCTTGCGGTGAGGAAATTAATTTTATGCTCTGATTATTGAAGCTGTTCTACAAAGAGGGAGTTACAGACTTCAGTTTGTTATTAGTGCACTAAGCTGGGAGGAGAGTTATGGGTTCTAATCCTTGCTCCCTGAACTAGGTCTGTATTTTAACCTATGTGTATTTAATGCAGAAGGTACAACTGCAGCCAGTGCTGGGATTTGTAGCATTCACACTGAGAGTATGAAATCTGTTAAAAAAAACTATCCTTAATTATAAGAAGACTTCTGAATGACAGGGAGACTCCAACAAGGATTAAGTTCTGCTCTCCTTACTCTGCCATTTAACTGGGTGAAGACTAACAAAGTAAGAGTATAAAAATTATAAGCATACACTAAATTCTGAAGCAGAATAAAACCAATGTATTTCAGAAAGGTAATGGGTTCATCATTTTCAATACTAGATGTTTAATGCTTCACCCACCTCCTTTGGGGTTTTATCCTGGTAGATTTGTCATTGCATATAATTAGACATTAGAAAGAGCTGTCTATCACTCCTAGGTCAAATCTTGCAACTTTATTGTCAGACCAATACAATACATTTATTTTTAAGAAAAGGGCTGGAAAATTTCTGCTCCTAGTTCTGTGGCTCTCTTTCTCTCTCTCTCTCTCACACACAGAGAATTAGAATTAGAATCAGAATTAGAATCCTTGTTCTGTGGGTCTCATTCTTCTCTCTCAGAACTAGAATTTGTCTAAGAAATGTTGACATAATCATGAATAATTCCGACTGGAAGAATTACTGACACTCATTATGGTTTTCCATTCTGAGACTACTTTCTTTTTCTTTTTAATGTTAAAAAAAATGTACTTTTTTGTCCTGAGAAAGGCTAATCTGAATGGTGTATTCAAGAAAGGGTCACCAATAATTGCTCACAGAAGCCCTATTTCTCTCGAATGAGCGTTACCTGAGAGATTTCTATGTTATGTAAATGTGCAGCATGACATTGAATCTTATTTGTGATTGGATACTGCCAAATGTTATGAAACTTCTTTCTCATTTTTTTTTTTTAAATAATGTCCCAGATGCTGTAGTTTCATAGGTTCAATGGTAATGAATTTTGACAGGTTTGTGAATGCAAAGAACTCAGATTCCCTTTTTGTTAAAGAGAGACTCTATGGCATGAGTGGCTCAGAAACCAGCCTGTGCAAAACAATGGTGTGGAGTAGCAGAAACTGTAGCTCATGCTACAACATAGAAGAAACCCCATGTAGTCAGAGAAACACAACTGCTTTCTGCTTGTATTCATCACAAATCAGTGTTAATTTTGATATGTATTTGTTTTTCTCTTCAGTGTGCACAGGAAAAACTATTAGCAGTTTGGGTATCAGGCAAAGGACAGACAAGTACAAGGAATAATCAAATAATTGTATTTTGAGTGAATACTGAATGCTTCCACAGTACAGAAAAACTGGAGATAAGTTTCCGGAAAGCTTCAGAATCACAGAATCATAGCATGGCCTGTTGGCCACATTTCTTTTTGATGTGACCTGGGATACAGTTGGCTTTCAGGGCTGCAAGTGCTCATTGCCATCTCATGTTGATCTTCTCTTCAGCCAACACTCACAAGTCCTTCTCAGGGCTGCTGTCAATTCATTCCCCACCCCACCTGTAGGAGTGTGCCCACTGTTGACAGAGCGACAAAACTATCCTTTGTCCCCCCTAAAAAGGAAAGAAGCCCAGAAGTTTCTCTCATCAATTAGATGAAAACCCGCCTCATAGCACCTTAGAAACTTCACTTCAGTCTTAAGGGCAGCTAATTGGATAGGAGCCAAAAAGTCCTACTTGAACAATTGGGTAGAAAAAGAAGAGAACAAAAGAACTAAGGGCTTTTGTGAGGTGTTTTTCCAGGAGCAAGATCTCTTGCACCTGGCTCGGCTTTTTCTGTTTGTTATTTTGCCTTTTATTAAACCTTTTTGTTTCTAACACTGCAGCAGAAGCCATCCTGCTTATTTCTATGCCTCCAAAGGTAGCTGAGCTATCTTGGGTGTATTATATTCCTCCGAGAGCTTATTAGACCTGGTTTGAGGAGGAAAATGAAATACCTGCCTATACTTGTAGCTGGGATTTCCCTGATCCAGATGCAGGGATCTGTACTTGGATTCCTTGAACTTTATGAGGTTTGCACAGGCCCACCTCTCAAGCCTGCGTTGACACAACAACAGAGCTTGGTGTCAAGTAGTGATAGGCTCAAAGGTAGGTGTCTGTAAAATTAAGAGCAGTCTTAGATTAATATGACTCCTGAGAATGAGTAACAGTTTGTGATATTGATCTACTTGTCACCACATGTGAGTTTAACCAAATCCAGAATCAGGGCTGAAAAAGCAGAAAACATTATCAGCAACAGAATATTCAAAAACAGGCCATAAAGCAGAAGTTGTCACTTTGCAACCTGGGAGATGTAAAGGACACCAGGTTACACCCATTAATGCTGACTTACCAATAGGTACCTTATACTGCTGAGCGTGTCACTGCAAACTGCCGCTGGTCTTAGAATCAAACTGCTAGCACACAAAACAGCAAATCAAAACCAATGGATGAAAGGGGTTCCTGTCCTTTATTTATTCCTAAAACATCTCTGATATGTCTTCCTTTACTTTGCATGAGATTTCTTCAGGTAAAACCATGGATCAGCAATCCTCTCCACTGTCTATGAAAATGTTGATATAAAAATTTGGTATGGAAAGGGTAATATCATAAGAGACTTCTTTGTCAAAACTGTAAACTTCTCTAATAACACGATAATAAAAAATACTTCAGGAGGCTGTACTGGCACCATGAAACTAATTATTATATGCTATCCCACTTTCAGTGTGTAGTTACTCAGGGAAAAGAGAACAGAGCAAGGTTCCACTGACACATAGTAGCAGAAGAGCAAAAAAAGAGATGTGTGATGATAGCACAAACCATGAAGTTAAACTACCTCAAGTTCTTCTTAACTGCAAGTGGGACACCCCAAAGCAGTCAGCATCATGTCATTCAAGCCTTAATTATTCACATTTTAACTCTAAAAACATCACCTGTTTCTTGTAGGAAATGAGTTTTTCATAATGCAACAAAGAGAAAATTTGATTCACTGTATGCCATAAGTAGTTAGAAACACCTTTTTAAGCTTAATATAAATAATAAGAATGAAACAATTCTAGTTTTCAGTAGTGCAAAAGAATTGTATCAGCATATCTGGAGCTGATGAATTGCAAACATTCATTAAAATAGCCAATGATGGATTTCAAATTAAATCCATCAGCCATGAAAATCATAAGTAATTCACAACTGAGAGTATCATATATCAGGTGTCAGCAGAGGGAAAGAGAGGTCTTATACCACAGACATGCTGCAAATATCCCTCTTTCCCCGGTATGAGACAGTCTTGCTGTCTTCTCTGTCAATTTCTTTCTTGCTTCTTGATGCTGCACAGAGGCACATTAGGAGGGCATACTGGGGTCACCAACCATCCAGGCATCACTGTGGTTGTGTAAACCAACTGACTGTCCACTGTTGATTACCATGGCTATTACTTTGTTATTAAATGTGACACAGACACTAACAAGACTTTTCTTGTAAATAAAGTTATATTTATGCAATGGCCAACCTCTTCAGTCTGTTATACGTGCTTTAAGAAGACATCCCATGTTTAACCCCCCAGAGAGCTAGAAGGAAGAACAATAAACTTTTGATGTCATCATCTGACATATTTGCTTAGATTCCCTTTACAGTTAATGAAGAGAAAGAAACACTTCTATGGTATGATTCATGTGTTCTATTTTTGTTCAGTTTAGGTTAGGATGAGATGAATCCCACCCTAGAAATGCCTAGTTTATTCTACTCATCTACATGTGGAGACTAGCTGACTCTGCACTAGAGATAACTAAAGGTAATTGAACACAAACTTTTTTATGTTTTCTAAATCCCATTCAGGTGGTAGTATGAACTGCTAGGCACATACAGAGGCATGGGCTCAGTGTCTGCTCAATATCAAAGATAATAAAGCCATGTATATATAAAATTTACATGTCACAATTCCCAGGCAATAGCTGACCATGAGTTTCCTGAATCTGGTTTCTGGGTTCTGTTTTTGGAAAAGTTCTATTTAATGAGTCAGTCACTGACTTTTCTTCCAGATCTGGAATGCCATGACTATCCTGCCATACTCAAAATCTTAAGTGAAATTCTTCAAAGGATGGAAATGTTCTAACCTTCTCTGTGGAGTACAAATGTTAAAGTAACTTCAAATCAGCTCACAACTGAAGGTAACACCATGCTGAATAAATGAGCGAAACAGTACAGCACCTGATCGCTGAGCCTTCAGCTAACAAGAATAACAGGAGACTATGGTTTATCCCTGTCACAAGCCTCTGCAAAAGAGAAAAGGATCTGACACATACTTATTAGTTTTTTACAGCAAACCAGAGGAGAATTGGAAGTAAGGGCCCTAATCCAAGTGCCAAATGTAATCTTACATTACACTGTAACTCAAATCCCCATTCTACATCTATTGTACAAGACTGTCTGCTGGAAAAACAGCTTGTGTAGCAGAAGGGAAAGACAGTGACAGGCTGCTTAGACAATGTTATTCAGCATAATCTCACTGTTTGTCTAGCATTACTTAATGTCCACAAAGAAGTGATTTTAAACATTACATATCTGTTTCTCTTAGTTTAATTTTAATGACAAAACTCAGCAACATTTTTAATGCATTTAGAAAAATATACTCTGACTGACACTTACAAAGAAAATTGAGTGTGAAGCACATATCCTTGGATCTCTTTTCTTCACCTGAGAACAAGAATACTGACAAAGAGGTAGTTTCTCCACAAAGCCAGGCAATTTTCAGACCTAGTATTTCAATGAGCACTTCTATTTTTGTCATTCTGGACAAGCTTGCTTGACCATGTTGAGAATTCTTCCCTGTTATTGTGTATTTTTCACAGCACTTCAAAGGAATTCATTACTTTCCTCTTTTTTTTCTCACTTAGAGATGACTCTGGACAGCTAATTACAATATGTCACACACTATGTCAAGGATTCCTTGACTCCTAATTTAGAGTAGAATAAAAAATGACGGTATATCACAAAGGCCCAGTAGATAACACAATCAAGACCTCCTTTAAGAATTTTCTATTTCAGCAGATTGTACTTGTCTGTCCTGAACTAATGGAAAAAAAAAAGGGGTTGCAGGAGAGGGTTGAAATTTTCTGTTGGGGTTTGTTGTTTGTTGGTTTTTTTTGTTTATTCGTTTGGTTGTTTGTTTTGTTTTTAATTATAAACGGCCAAGTTCAATCCACAAATGTATAGGAGTTAAACTAGCTGGAGTTCTAGAAATGAGATATAATTCTTGTTCTTGATGAGTCATAATTTTTCAACAGAATAGGGTGTTTGTAGCTGAAATGGACAAGCACTAGAACTTATCCCATACACAATTTAATTTATGGCTTTCATCCCTTTTACAAACCTGAGGAAAGTGATCTGACCTCTAAAAAGCACATTTCCAGAACATCCCATAAGACAGCAGGAAGGAATGCGGATTAAGAATGCAGTTCCAGCACCTTGCTCTTTAAAATGCTTTTAAAGCCTGTCTTACTCATTCATCTTTTAACAAAGATGAATGCACACGACAAGTTTTATCCTAGTTGGCCTACTAAGGCAAAAATAATGTTAAATCAATGCCAAAGTGATCAGGGATTAGACCAGGATCAAAGTTCTGATCAGCCCACAATGGATTTCTCTGTCTTAAATATTAGAAAGAATTTTTTTTAAAAAAAATTTTTAGCAAAATAGAAATATGTCCCTCAATCAGCTAAGGCATCTCACTGCTACCATTAACTAAATTTTACTCATCAATGAAATGACACCTGGAGAGAAAAAAAAAGCTAAGCATAAATTTAGTGGAGGACATGACCACTGTGGAATTAAAATAAAATTAGAGTCCCTGAATACAAAACAGTACCTAAAGAGTTCAGATATCCATGAGAAAGACACTGAGAGGGGTGGAGGGAGGGGAGAGGAACAAACAATCTAATGAATATGTATAGTGTTAAGTGCCAACCTTTAAAGTCCTGTGTCTTACATTTGCTTGTGGAAATAGCACAAAAATCTTCAGCTAATTCTTCAGGCTTTAAATTTCCCCTTGATTTCAATTGTTTTTCAACATCTTACAGTAGCTGCACAACCACACCCTGTGGATATTTCATATCCATTTGAGAAAATAGATAAGAAAAATTTTCAGAGGAAATGTGTATTTTCCATTAACTTTGTCATTGATGGTTCATGCACAAGGATTCCTTCTTCCTGCCTTGTATGAGAAAGCCAACACACAAGACACAGCTGGCTTTTTATGTAGCATGTAAACTCAACAGAATGCATAGGGTCTCTGTGAGTATTAAAATGTCTTCATATTTTTTAAATATTCCATGCCCTTGTGAATAATTTGTCACCTCCTCCAGTGAAGGAATCAATCCCCAACAGAGAACATCTGGTCTTTAGATCCTACATTCTGAAGCTAGTGAAGCTACTGAAATGCTTAACGACAAGGGAATTACTGAGTTGAAGATCTTTGCATCACCTCACCAGTACTGCTGTCCTCCAGTACTCAGAAACAGTGTGTTCGCATATTTATGTACTTGTGTAAGTGCAGATCTATATCCTCTGACTGACCTCTTCCTCCTTTGTCACTCTATTCTCTCCTCCTGAGTTCTTGAATTTTATTAATCATAGAAGAGCAGAATTGTTTAGGTTGGAAAAGACCTCTAACATCATCAACTCCAACCTTAAGACAAACACTGTCAAGTCTATCTCAAAGACACGTCCCCTAAACCTATATGTCTTTTAAATGAATACCTCCAGTGATAGCAACTCCACCACTTCCCTGGGTAGCCTCTTCAGTGCTTGATAACACTTCTGGGTAACAAATTTTTCCTAATAAAATCTAAATCTCCCCTGGAGCAACTTGTGGCCATTTCCTCTTGTCATATGGCTTGTTACATGGGAGAAGAGACCAACTCCTACCTTTGTTTTCTTTTCCTTTTTAGAACATCTTGCATGTTTCTTCTCTCACTAATAATCATAGAAGTCCCACTGCAAACAGCAATCTGTCCAAGAAGATTGGAAAAGCAAGGCCACATACTTTGAAAAATTACAGACAGTATTGTAGAACATCTCCTGCTACTGGGAGACTATATATCTGGGGATTTTTTGGCTTTTTGAGTTGTTTTTTTGGTGGGGAGGAGGGTGTTTTTTTCTTTTTGTTTTTGTTTTGTTTTGTTTTGTTTTGTTTTGTTTTGTTTTTTGGGTTTTTTTATAAGATCCTGCCACAATTCTAGGCTGGGATTCTGGTATTTCCCAAATAAATCCTGAACATGGATTGACATTTAATGTGTTCTGAGGACTGTTCCCAGAAGACAGGCTGCATTCATTCTCCCTTCTGCAAGCTAAGACTGGTGGTGCCATTTCTTACCAGCTGATCTCAGTGCCCAGGAAAGTTCACAGTTATGTTTAACTTGTATTGATACCGTCAGTACATCCTGCAGCTGATGCATGTGCAGTGCTTGTTACTGTTGCATTAAAGTGGTAGGACAATTAACTGATTATTCCAAATTGACTTGGGATATAGTCAGAATAATGAAATGCCTCCAGTATACTTTGAAGTATGATTTATACGGATTTTAAAGGGTGCCATTTCAAAACTGTAATAATTATTAGCAGAGCCAAAAAGAAAACTGAGATTCAGCTGCCCACTGTACCCACCAACTACAGGCCTTATTTTATATGTTATATCAACAGGAGAAAAATGAATAACTGTATTCCCTGCACCATTTACCTGAATAAGGCTTGCATAAATTCTGACACTGAAGGTCATTGTCAAGTATCAGACATTCTCATATTTTTTAGATTTGTCAGTACAGATACCTAAGGAATATTAAAGAGCCAGACCCTTCAACTGCAATTACCTTCATTCAATAAAATCCTTATCAGCTGTATTGTTATTGCAAAAGAAATTACAAACACCAAGACATAGTCTTAGCAGTACCTGATTTCTGCAAAAGAGTATTAATCAAGAAGTTTTAACTTTATTTACTGCACAAATGAAAAGGCATTTTCCATTACTTATTACACAAAGCTCAGTGGGGTAAAGAATAACAAATCTTAAGCCTCCAGAGTTGAGCTCTGCATATAATAATGTATTATTTCTCCAGCTTCACAATACTTTTGAAATACCTTACATTTCAAATCAAGGAACATACATTTTAAAGGTGATTTACACAATAAAACTAACATCTGCCTTTTTCATGTCAACATGGTTTGACATGTTAAATTTTTATGCTTATGGAAGTTCATGTTTAGGTAATGATTCTAATGCTGTTGGAATCTATTAAATCAAAGTAGTTTTACAAGGAAAATGTGAGCACTTACTGTAAGACTAATGACCAATATTTAATCAAAATTATGTAGACTGCAGTTAACGATTTGATCAATTTTTATAAAAGCAGCAAGCAACAGGAAAAGACACTTGTGTGAGAAGAAGATTTCAGCCTTACAGGTGAAACAAAAAAAAAAAAATTAAGCCAAATATCTGAACTGATCTTCATTTGACACGATTTCTGCCAGATTAAAGAACTTCAAAAATGTACCATCAAATCTGTGACTCCTGCTTTTAGAGCATTTTAAAAGGCAAATTATAGCAATGAATGTTTTTAAACCAAAATATTAAATAAAACTTCTATATCAAATTACAGTTCAGGAAGTTTTATGCCAGGCTGTTGTCTTACCTATTATGAGTACCTATTTTACTTGCATGATATGCATGTGATATGGCAAAAGGCAAGTTATAAAATTACTTTTTCCATGTCTTTGAATACTTAACAAAATACCTTGACATTACTAGATGATGATGTACCAAAATCTATATTCCATATCTGGAGTACAGGAGCATAAAATAGGTCTCACTAGTATGTATATCATACTTCTTCTTGGTGTACGTTTTGAATATGCATTTTCTTCTTGAAAATAGTTTTTGCATTTGATATTTAAGAATATCAAGGACAAAGAATACAACAGCTTAGAAATATGGGGTTTCACAAATCATAAATGATTATTCGCTAGTAAGGGGAAAACTCTAATTACTTAAAATATAGTATGTTAAAACTTCTCCTGATTTATGCTTACCTATGCTGATCTCCTTCACTAGTAAGAAAAAAAATCCCATTGCTCTTTTTATAATCTCCTGAAACTTCCCAATAGATAGAGATCTTCAGCAAAGCAAACCCTTTTGTAAAACATTACAACTCACAAATATTTTCTATGGCATTAACACTGATGTGTAAAGCTGCCTGGAGACAAGATCAGTGATAGAGCCCAGGCTAATCTTCTGTGGTGCCTCTGGTTCCATGGCCAATTTAGAAAAAAGTAAACATCCTTCCAAATTTCAGTCAAAAATGGTGTTGGATTTATCCCATCACCTCAGAAAAAAAAAGAATACAAAATTTGCTCACAATTCATTACATAATAAGTAATCCCTTGTCTATACAGAAAAGGAATTGGTAGCTGCAAAAGCAGTGTAGTAAAAAAATTATAAACTTCTTTTAATAGTTTAATACAGATTATTCCTAAAAAAGATGCATTGCCAAAGGTGCTAACCTCAAGTATCTTCCAAGCCTCAGAAATGGGCAACTTTTGTGCCTCAGGCCTTGGACCCCAACCAATTGACAGCAGAGCATAAGTGGTTTTGAGTAAGCAGAGGGATGCTAAACCCTGAAAGAAGAGAGAAAGCCAGAAAGAGATTCCAGTCATTCTGGAAAGGATCTCACAAAAAAAAATAAAAAAGATGATTTAATGTGTCTCATACAGCTAAGCTTTTAGAGTTTCTCATGATGGCAAAGAACAGTTGAGAAAATCCTTACATTATCTGGAGAAATGGACAAAATGTCATGACAAGTGTGTCCACGGTAACTTCTCACTGGTACAAAAATAAGAACTCAACAAAATTGAAACCATGAGATCTGTGAGTTCTCCTGAGACTGCCTAGCCTTGATTTCATAAGTCAGTGCAAAATATTTGTAATGCTTCCAGTTTTAGCAGTTCCTCTGGCTTATTTTACAAATGTTAATAATGCTTTCCACATGCCACTGGCTTTCTGATAGTACAGGTTTAAGACAAATTACTATCCAAGAAAAGGAGCTACTTTAGAACTTTACTTAGAGGTAGTGTCTCTAAACCATGAAAGAATTCCAGTCCCAAATATCCCTTTACATGTTTGATGCTAACCTACTTCCTTCATCTCCTGAGCCATCACAAGAAGAATGAGATTAAGTATAATGTCCTGTGCCACACTGCTCAGCTGGTGACAAGCAAAATGTAGACAGTCTCTTACTCTGGCCCTAGATGTTGCTGTCAGATTGGGGAAGAGGTAACTTGATGGTCTTCAAGGTCCCTTTGAACCCAAGCCATTTTATGATTCTCTGAATGAAGAAGTAAGAAGTACAATTATTCGTGGCAGCTCATTGTAAGATTACTTCCCCTTCACCTCTGTTCCTTCTGTTCTGTCTTTCTGATTTTTTTCTTCATGTTCTTCCACTTTCTTCTACCTGTTTTCCATTCAGACTCAGCTTGATCAATAACATGAACTCACCCTATTGTTTAATGGGGTTTTTTTGCCCCAAAGGATAATAAGTATTTATTATTAATCTCAGTAAAGTGGGAGAGAATTCATGATTTTGTCCCTTCTAAGTAAGATTTCTTCCCAAAGCTTCACCTGCCAGAAAATTAGGTAGTTGTTTTCAGGGAAGTAGTCTTGAGCATTCAGATTTCACAGGTTTTTTTTTCATATTCAGGAAATAAGAGAGTAGAAAAATGTTATTTGTATATCTTTATCTATATCTATATATATTTATATAAATCATTTAATAATATTTATAACAGTCACTTGTCGAAGGGATTGCTACATTCATAATAAAACAGTGAGTGTTTAGCCACAATATGTGCGCTGATTTAAAGGACACTCAAGTCACAGATCTAAGACACAGCAGACTGGGAAAAGCAGTCAGAAATGAGAACTTCCTTTTTAAAAATGGAAGTTCCATTCAGTAAAAGTTGTTGAGATTCTGAAATAAAGTCACAGACAAAATGACGACAAAACCTTAGACATTTTGGGAGTTGGTGGGTCAAATATAATAGTTTTTTTAAACTTTCATTTCAATTCTATCCTTTCTCTTTAAGTAATGTGAAGTATCTTCATTATTAAAAAATATAAGCTGACATAATTCCTTGCCCAACAGTTGACCTTCGAAGTGACTCCTTTGGTCCATGATCTCTGCTGGAATTTCCAGCAATATTGTACTGTTTTATTATTAGCCCATGGATGCTCACTTTTTTGATACTGTTCACAGTTCTTCTGCTTCAGAAAATTCAATGCAAAAACAGTCATTGGCACTACAGGTTTATAACTCAGAAGAAGTGTTTATTTTTTGAGATCTTTTCCCCCAGTCATAATTCTTAATGTTCTCAAGGTGGGATTTATTGACATATGGCATAGGCAGAAAAAAAAATCAAAATAAAGTCAGTTTTAGAAAAATAATTATTTGTCTCTTTGAAATACAATTCTTAATTTAATTGAAGTGGAGCTCTTTTACACTTTAATGAAATTCTTTCAAAAAACAAAATGTGTTTACATGAATTGTTAAATTTTTAATTCAAGTCATTCAAGAAATGCACACTGAATCAAGGCCTCTGTATACTACCTTGGGCAAAGACATCTGCAGGTAATCATAGAATGGCTTGTTTTGGAGGAATTTTAAAGATCATCTATTTCCAACAGTCAGGGACATCCTCTAGTAGACCAGATTACTCAAAGCCACATCCAGTCTGGCCTTGAGCACAGGGATGGAACATCCACTACTTCTCTGGGCAACCAGTTCCAGTGCCTCATCACCCTCACAATATTCTGAATTTCTTCCTAATTTCTAATGTAAACTCACCCTCTTTCAGTTTAAAGCCATTCCTCCTTGTCTTAGCACTGTGTGACCTTTTTAAAAGTCCTTACCCTGCTCTTTTGGAACCTCTTTAGGTACTGAAAGGTGCTGCAAGGTCTTCCAGGAGCCTTCTCTTCTACAGATTGAATAACCCCAATTCCCAGCCTGTCTTCATAGAAGAGATGCTCCCACCCTGTGATCATCAATAATAAAAATCCTGGACATTTTTGCTGTATGAAATTGAAAAATTGGGAAGAAGATTTCTTGATTTCAAAGGTTAATTACAAAAGTCATCATCTTGCACAGATAAAACACTACTAAACACAGGCAAGGAAAAATACAATAGCTATGTAAAAAAATTTGATTGTAAAATGAAATAGTTACTTCATTTCTGTAATACAATAAAAAAACTCCTGAGGTCTGGAGGAAGGTCTCCTTATGTACCTAGGAGTCCATAAATGTCAGAAAAAGTTCCTTATCAAAGGAGCTTGAAAATGAAAGCACAAAGAAATACGTCAAGATGTAGGTCCCCAAATTCAGCAGTTTCTACGCTGTAGGGCACACTGCACAGTGACACTGGCCTGCAGCTAGGGATCATTCATGGCCTGAGGTCTCCAAAAAAGCCCCAAAGTTAAAGCTTCCAATGGAAATGTGCCTATTTTGGTGCTGAAAGGTAAAATGTAAGAGATTTAGTAAATATTCAAGATTTGGTGGACTGCCCAGTCCTAATAAAAAATCCATATAAAGGAAAGACTGCTGGCTAGCTCACCAAACTCTGTCAATTAACCACCTGAAGGTGAGAATCGGTCATGACTTGGCTTACTTAGAGATGGATGGAAATGAGCAAGCAGCACAGCTGAAGGCTTTTGTTAGACCTAGTGTACTAGTCACAGATTAATAATTTAATTTCCTTCTGGCTTTCTGTCTCTAAGGAACTGATGAGCTTTGACACTACTCCTTTACTGGAATTGCAAAACTCTGAGCCCTTGGAGAAGTAAGAGTCAAGAGATCCTTAAGTTCTCACTCACTTGAACATTTTCTTACCCATAAAGTGTTTTTCAGCAGGAAGATACAACATTACTGTCATCTAATGCTATTAAGTCATTTACACAATTAAAATGTAATTATGAATGAGTATTGTTGGATTAGATGAAAATACCCTGTATCGCTTGTCATGCATAATACAGCATAGCCTTGTTACATACGGAGTTTTGAAAGGTGAAATAAAATGCAATCATTTATGTAATTAAATGTAGACAGGAACACAAAACCAGAGTGGAGGTGCCTATGGTTTGTGACAGTCAGTTTGTATGTCAGCAGACAGAGTGAATTTAAGTTGAGTTTAATTACCAATTTTTGGAAACTCTCAATTGCTTTTCATAGAAATTATTAGCACATCATATCCTACTAAATAGTATTTATTAATGTAATTTAAAAACCTACTGTATTAAATATAATTTAAGCATCCCTTGTAAAACTCAGCTATTAACTGACTACACAGAGGGCACTAGGAAAAAAAAAAAAAGAAAAAATAACGGTTTTTACATTAATTGCAGTGCTTTGATTAAGAGTATTTAGAATTAAGGTAGTTGTTCTTCAGTCTCCATGTACAGAAGCCTTTGACTTTAAAGAATTCTATAATGATTAGACTCCTTGCCTGCTCTGAAAGAGCTGAAGAGCCAAGATTGACAGCTCAAGCTGGACCTTCCAGAGGAAATGTCTAAAGCTACAGAGTAGGAGGAAAGAACAAAGTATTTGTAACTATCATCAAGCCAGTATGTTAGGGGAGTAGAACACAGAGGGACAATGGGGTAGAAAAGCAATTTGGAAAATCACCTACTTGGAAGTGTAAATTGATGTATCAGAAGCTGCATGAAAGGGAGTTTTTTAAAAAACAGGTGGTCAAAATTCTGCCTTAGAGTTCATGACGTATCACATTGCTCTTTTGGCTTGCAGAGTTCACCAGGCTTGCATCAGGCAGCTCACACATTAGAGAGGATGCTAATCTCAGAAGCATGTCCCTTTTCAGTTCTGCAATCTCACCTACGTCCTCCCAGGTTGGCCCAAGGTCAGGTTTCTGGGATCCAGCTGGGATGCGGATGGATTGCAGGGGCCTGTCAAACAGCAAAATGGTTTCCTGATGTGATCTGCAGAGTGTTTCTACACTGCAGTGTGACCACTGTTCTAAGAGAACTCATTTTAAACAACATAGCCCAAAGACAATTCTGCAAGATGCATAGCTCCAGCAAAGACAGTGCTGTGCCTAAAATTGGAAGTACAGTGAAGCAGACTGATGAGATCCCTCCGTTCCATCAACTCATTCTTCTTGACTAAGCCCTACACATATTAATGGTACCAGCCCCTGCCCTCTTGCCACCCAGACTACCTCAGGAAGCCCACTGATGAGGCTGGTTTCATCCTACACTCACCATCTAAAGCACAATGAGCCACAGACTCTCAGGGCAAAAATTATCTCATTTTCAAAAGATCTAGCATTAACACTTAAATTAAATAATGACTTATTCATTCACGTGAAATTTATTACATTGTATTTGAGACATAAGCACTAAATTTACTTAAGTAATGTTTTATTAATTTTAAAAAATTACTTGAAAGAGTAACAAATTCGACTTGCTACTTAAATAATTTAATTCCTTAACTGAGTAATTGTTTTACTTTGCATTTCAAAAAGTATAAGAAACTCACTGTTGTTTCATGCTGTGAAATAGCTTTTAAGTTTTTTTAAAAACCACCCGTAGTTCAGAGATGTTTAAATGTTAAATGTTAAAACTTAAAGTCAGCTGTCATGAACTCATCAAAGCAGAGAGTCATAACATATGTACAAAAATACGTATTTCTCCATAAACCTCAAATTTTAATCATTGTTCAAATATCAAATATTTTCTCGTATAGTATCCTAATTAAATTACAGTTTATTTTACTACAGATGGTAAAAACTAACATGGAGATGTCAAGTTACCTTGAATAGATATCCTTACCCTGGAAAATTAGAGAGTAGAACTCTTAACTTTGTATTCAGTCCAACTCTTTATAAGTTGAACTCAATGATCTCAGAGGTCTTTTCCAAGCTAATTGATTCCATGACTCTGTGAAGTGAGAATATGTGAGAGCATCAGCCCTAGAAACACACAGGACTGAAGGTTGCCTACTGGCAAGAACAAAGAAAAAGCCAGTAGAAACTTTGTCTTCTTTCCATGGGAAAGTTTGGTGCCTTGAATGTCATTTGGAGCCCCAGCCCGCATTCAGCCACCCTCTTCATGCACACTGCTGAGCTCCCACTGCAAAGGCAGGGTCCTGGGAAACCTACAGTGAAAGGAAACAAGGATGATCAATGTCATCCTCTTGCTTCTTGGGACAAAATGAGGTAAGTGGGTTTTTTCATCTTGGAAGATGGACTAAATAAGGGGGATGTAAATGCTAATGATACAATCATAGACGGCACGGAGGACGTGAATACTGAAGGGGTGGGGAGAGCTGCAGGGGCCTCTGTGAGAAGCACAGTTTGGGCTGTTCCATGCTGGGCACAGCTGGTTCCAGCTCTCTCCACCTGACCCACACGAGGGTCCCACAGGCAAGGGCTGGAGCGTTGGGTTACACAAAATAGTGAAAACTGCTGCACAGTGAGAGAGACAATTTAGACACTAAGTCCTGTGAGTAACAGCTGACGGAGCTGGGGCTGTTTAGCTCAGAGAGAAGGAGACCTGAAAGGAGGTGGTAGGGGTTGGTCCCTTCTCCCAGGCAACAAGTAACAAGACAAATAGACACAGTCTTAAGCTATGACAAGGGAGGTTTAGGTTGGATATTAGGAGGAATTTTTTCACACAAAGTGTCATTAGACATTGGAATGGGCTACTCAGGGAAGTGGTGGAGTCCCTAGAGATGTTTAAGGAAAGATTTAACCTGGCAGATGGTGCCATGGTCTAGTTGACAGGGTGGTGTTGGGTCACAGATTGGACTTGGTGACCTCAGAGGTCTTTTCCAACCTGATTGATCCTGTGATTCTTGGAAGTGAGAATATGCCAGAGCTTCAGCCCCGCAGACACCCATTCTGGGTGAAAAAGAAGAAGGAGAAGGTGTTCCAGACACCAGAGCAGAGATTCCTCTGCAGCCTGTGGTGCAGATCTTGGTGAAGCAGATGTCCCTCTGCAGCTCATGGAGGTCCATGGGTGAGCAGAGATCCACTTGCAGCGCATGGAGGAGCCCACACCACACCTATGAAATTCTGGCAGGTAGAACTCATTTTCATAAGTAAATTGTGCACTGGTGAAATAAAAAAATGGCACTGAAGAGCAGGTTAAATAAAGCCAAATAATATAAAGTTCGCATTGCAAAGGTAGTTCAAGATGGTAATGTCATGCATACTTTCCAATCTGCACTTTGAACTTGCAGGTGCACCTCCCCCTGAATGCAAGGAAGGACTTCAGAAAGGTGTAACTTACCAAGAAAGTGCACATCATCTAAGGAGCTGTGCCATGGAAGAATATGGGCTATACAATTTCCAGGAAAAATAAATTTTATATATCATAAATATTATATATCATAAAAAAATAGGTGGATTCTGTCTTTCAGATGTTACAGCACCTGATCAGAAGAAAACCTTTTCATTCTGCAATATGATAGGAAGTCAAAGGATTAATGCTAATTCCATAACAACAGATATGCATGAAAAATATTTGCATTGTCACTCTGCCTATTCCCTTCAATAAACTCCTAAAACTGCAGTCATGAAAGCACCAGCTTGAAAAGAATGAATGGCATATATGCTGTGTTTCTGGCTGATAGCACAATGTTCAGGTAGTGAGACAATGACAAATTCCAGAACATGTTGCTGAGAATGAATTGTACATGTTGAAGCCAATTAGGACTAGAGTTCCAGCATTTTCTAGCAAACTTCACACCTTGCATATGACAATTTTAATTGTGGATGCCTTTTGCCAGGAGCTCAAAACCAAATGAATATGTGATATCACCTAACCCTCATCTCCTCAATAAATGTGACTCATCATGATTCCAAAATCAAACAGCATGTTGAATTTTAAGTCAATTATATCAAACTGAGATCCAATTGTCTTTCCTGTATACATTTTCTAGTTTAGTTTGGTGAAGTACATAAAATTTGAAGAGCTCTACGAAAAAAAATTAAGGAGCACTGAAGAGAAGTGTGGTTTATGTTAAAGTCATTCCTATGAACACCTGTGAAAATGTTGAGTTTAATTGGGCTACATCTGCTCCTGATTTTATAAGTTCTCACTGATTATCTTATATTGTATTGTCTCTTCCTTTTTCCTTTCTCTGTGTCTTTTGGGGTACAGTTACCTAGAATGATACACCTGAGAAATCAGTAATCTACAAATCTGCAAGCTGTGTGGCATTTGGTAGTTCTCAAAGATAGACATTCAAAAGGCAGACAGATTTACAGGCTTAGTTGATATGGCTTCAAAAAGACTAACTCTGGCAATGATGAGGCATATACTGACCTCACAGAGTCCAGTAGATATGGAGAATCAGAAGTAGAAATAGAAGGAAAAATTACAGTTTCCAGGTAAGAGTGTTTCTTCTGCATAGTGTAGAAACAAGACTATCACTGCTTTCTTCAGAGGAATTCCATGCACCATCACAGGAGACAGTGCAAGGCCATATCATATCCTGAAATGCACTTTATATCTGCTCATTTTATGCAACATGGGTTATACTGATTCATTGTGGCAAAAATCCTACTGACTTCCTGGATTAGACTCTTAGTGCATCTTTATGAGTCAGAGCAGCAGTAAATCACTGTTATCTCAATGGATTTAAAAGCAGAGAAAAAGAGGAGAGAGAACATCACAAGGTGGAACATAAGCAAGACTGTGGTAAGTATAAGACTTCAGTTCAACACCCCTATCCTGCTACTGCAAAATGTTAAATTAAAGGTAATTCAATTTGAATGAAAAGCTATCTGAACTCATGGCTTTGATTCTGCTTATCTCAGAACTGCCCCTTTCTGCCCTTCAGTCCGATTACAAATGCTTCATTCCTCATAGAGAACAAATCCAATCTGTATTCCCATAATTCACAAATATTTGGAGAAACATCTCATGAAATATTGCCAATTTTAATTAGAAAGATCAAGTTATATCTACATTTTCTTTTATAGCCTAGTAGATAGAACACTGTAGTAGGTGGAAAATTCAGGTTCGTCATCCTGCTCAGCATTAGGCAATTTAAACTGGATGTAACCGGGATCTATAGAAAGTGTCCTGATCAACAGGAGAAGAGCCATACCAGATGTTTTATCTCACATTTTTCTTGAAGCCATGTTAGAGACAGACACATCAAAATTATGTTATTTATTTAAACACTAATAATTGATGGTCTCCCCAGAGCAAGAGCACAAAAATATGTGGAACTCAGGAAAAGTAAAAAAATTATATAATAAAAAAAATAAAAAGCAGAGGTTCATATTTATAATGAAATTTGTTAGAATATCCAATATCCACTGAAACTGAGCAGAGTTTGACCACCGATATTTGATGGAGCACTGAACGTTTAAAAAAAAAATTACTATATAATGTTTGTTTATTTGAGGACCAGTGATAGCAAGCCCTCAGGAAGACAGAAAAATGCAGACTTTATGCAAGATTTAAAAAGGCATGTAGGAAATAAGTGGCAAAAAAATTTTGTTATTTTAAAATGACAGCAGACCTGCAGCCTGGAGAGAGTTCAATTTTCTCCTGTCAGGAGTTTGAGATTTAAGTAAAAATTAGTACTTAAATATAAAAATATTTTCCTATCAATTTTTTTGCAGTACATGAATGGCTTAAGTTTATCTGCAATACAGGAAAGCAAAAGCAGTGCATTCTTCCTCTGGAAACATTATTAAAAATATTGCTGTCCTTTATAATATTTCTGATCCGTCAACAAGAGCTATCCCTCTGCTTAAATAAACTCCATAGGTGCCTCTTTCTTATTTTTGAGAAAAAAATTTAATCTAAATTTGATCTTTAAACCTCTAGGTGACTGTATGTGATCCATAGCTGTTAAGAAGAGCAACAAAGCTTTGAGAACAACTTTCCAGAGCAGGCAGGA
Source organism: Passer montanus (assembly GCF_014805655.1). Lineage (NCBI taxonomy): Eukaryota > Metazoa > Chordata > Aves > Passeriformes > Passeridae > Passer > Passer montanus. The sequence continues at coordinate 1,264,150 of NW_024368374.1, read as the reverse complement.
TAGAGGAAGAAACCTGTAATGAATCTGAGGAAGAAAAGGGATTCTTTCACTTCATAATAACCCTTTTGTTTTAATAATTTTAATATACTATTAAGAGCATTCTGTAGTTTGTTTATTCTGAAGTTAATTAATATGATTACAATCTGGGGGAAAAAAAAACTCTTCATTTCATGGTCAAGAAGACAGTGGACTGAAATTATTTTTAAAAAATTCAAGCACATAAAAATACCCATGATGCAATGGGGATTTTTTTACTCCGGAAGCAATTCACCCATCTCTTCCAAATAATTCAGACGGCTTCATTATATCCTCCAGACCCCTTTCTGCTTTTAAATTTTCTTCACCAAATTGAATCAAACTTCTCTTTCAATTGTATCTTGCTATAAACCTCAAAAGCTAGCCTGCTGGAGTTCAGAACAATCACTTGAAAATTTACATGTTTAAAGCTGCATGGACCCTATCATGACTAGATATAGGTAATGCAATATGTCCTGTTTCCATCTATGGAAAATGATATTAAAAATGTCTATCCCTCTTTTCTTCATTGTATGCTTTATATCAGCATATTTGTCATAACAACAGATTTTCCACAATAGAGAGAAAAGAAATCACAGCTTTCCATAGCTGGAAATTTCTCAGGTTAAATGCGATGTGTTCTCAAATTTTAAAATAAAATTTTACATTTTCCCATTCAGAATATGAAGATAACTTGATTAAAGAAAATATTTAGGCAGATTAAATTTTTAAAAGTCAAGAAAACCACCTTTTCCTTGAGTTATGCACAGGGAAGATGTTGCAAACACTAATTAGTTGTTAATGCAGGTCAATTTGCTGTCTTAATACCTCAGAGACAGAAGGCTGTTAAATGTTGTTATTATTTGTGTCATAGTAGAGATAGATACAAGTTTCCATTTCAGGCTCCCCTTGTGCTAGAAATTGTAGGCTATATAATATTTGTAAAAAACACCCCAAATAATCTTTTTTTATAAAATTAGATTTCAAAAATTACATAAATAAAGTAATGGAAGGGACAGAACGCAGAGCAAAGCTGTGTTTTAGAGCATTTTGCCTGAAAATGGTTGTTCATGTAAACATTGAACCAACTAATATCTCCAGCCAAACCAGTGGTTAGGTTAGTTTGCCAAAGGTCCTATGGCTTTCTTTTGTTCAAACATTTTCAGTGCTCCAGCAAGCACAATCTGAAGCAAACATAAGCAGCGTGCTGACTAATTGCAACCTGTCATAGTAAATGACTGGATCTACTCAAATTCAACAGCTCATATAAAGGAAGTACTCCCAGCTGAATTGTGCAGATGAAAGAAAAGTCAGTTTTATTTATTTAGTATTCTGTTATTCAATTGTGTCCCTTCTTGCAGCCTAGGTTATCATCATACAAGTCATACCTTCTGGGGATATATTTTTAGAGCTGCTAGTAAAAGAATAACCCTTCTGCTTGAAAAGTTTTCAACAAATAAGGAATCCTGACAAATTTGACAGTCTGCAGGAGACAAAGCTGTGTGGCGGAAAACAATACCAAACTAAAAGACAAATAAAAATAGCAAATGTGAGAAAAAGATTGTACAATTTTCATACAGCTCTACAGCTTTCCTACAGTAAAGCTTTTGATGAAAAAAGAATTTTATTCTTTACAACAAAAATACTAATGCTATGGTATTATGAACCTAAACAAATGACATTGCACTAGCAAATAGACTGCTAAATAAAAAGAATTAAGAAAAGGAGTAGTATTTGAGATTGAAATTTGCCTTTGACTGATTCAGTATTATATATGCTACCTTCTAAAATCATTTTAGCTAAGTGAGAATGTACAATCTGTTATGAATAGAAAGCTATCTATTTTTTTTTGGTTGCAGAGTTAAAAACAAGTCAGACCAGTTGTTGTAAGTCAGTTTCACTGCCAAAGAAAAGTTCTTCAATTACCTGTTAATGGCTGGTGATTAACCATTGTCCCCCTGATGCTGGCCGCTTGCCAGGGAGGGATACGGGACAGACCTTCCAAGTACCAGGAAAATAGCAGTGACATCAGAGCCAGTATGCAGATGAGAAATGCATTGCGCCCCGAATTTTTACAGTTTTCCCAGGAAAACCCCTAAAATTACGAGCCAACAAGTGACCTAAGTGACGTCTAAGGATGGGAGCGTAGTCCTGTACCTGCTTGGATCCTTTTTGCTTCTCACCCTTACCTGAAAAGATGTTGATTAAAGAGACGCCCCGGGGTGTTAGACAAAAAACCAGGAATCTGCTAGTCTCCCGTGAGGACGGAATCCCCAGCTCTGCCTGCAGACCAGCGGACAAAGCTGCATCACCCTCCTCCTCCTTGACACACCTGGAAGCAGCGACGGCGTGGGCGCGACCCGTTGATTTCTCCCCACCTGAGCTGATTCTTCTTAATAAAGGCATTAAACAGGAGAAAGATCTCCTGCCCATTTATTTCACAATCTACTAGAACTGTTTGGAGGTTTTCTAAGTACAACAAGGTGGAATGAAACATGCTGCCACCATCCCAGTTAACGTTTTTCTTAAGGCTTTTCTTAAGTACACCTTTTTCTGACTAGCTTTTTCAACATAAGCCTGAGCCATCACCAAAACATCTGGAAACCAGATCATCTTGCTCACTCTCCCAATTTTGGACAATGATAAGAAAAATACTAAGGAGAGTTAAACATTCTTTGGACGAGGTATGTTTCATTGCATTGTATTTTGAAGCATCAACCAAGCCATCAAAAGGATCCACAAGATTACATCCTGCCCAGCCTACACATATGAATTATAATACTGAAGAACCAATATCCATTCAAATAATCAGCTCTACCCACCTGAGCAATTAAATATGTACATTCAATTTTTCTATTTTCACTTCTTTCTTTTTTAACTTTTCCTCTGGAAGTTATTCATCCATCTCTCCCAAAGCAGGATTTCAGAGAAAGAGGACAAAGAAAACACATTACTTCCATCAAGTTTTCTCTGGTCCTTTTTTCCATTTTGAAGGAAAAGTAATTTATGTCTCTCTTCTATTTTCCAAAGTTACAGCTCAAAAGCTAAGGAAGAAAGTAAAAAATCTTGACTACTCTTCCCATCAAGGTGTGGAAGCAACCAAGAAGTATTGTGCTTACCTAAAAATAGTGATTCCTGACAATAAACTGCTCTTTGCAGCCTTAGAATGACTTCTATATGGAGAATTTCCTCTAGCAGTACATGAAATGATCACCATTCAAAATATCACGATAAAAACTTTCTGTCAAGTGAAGAATCAGATTTTAGAAGTCCCAGGTACAATGTTACACAGACAATATAGTTAATCTGTGATTAACTAAACTAACTTCTCAGGCCTTTCTCTGGAGATCTTTGAGCAAGACTTCCTCAGACACTTTCCACAATCATCATCTCCTTTCATCAGGCTTGCTAACTGCCAATACCCCCTCACTTTCTTGTCATTTGAAAAGCTTTTGTTTTTCAAATATCTTTCTGGGGTCTCCACCCTTGTGTCTCCAGTGTTGAGTAACCAGCACATAAGACTGTTGTCTTAGCTTTCACTCCTTCTTTTCAGATTAAACCCTGAAAGGTTTCTGCTGCTCTGCTACCCCCACCCCTTTTCCTATTCCTTATCTGCTACCACATATCATGGGAAGTGTGCTGTTTGCCTAGCTATTACCATCTTTATCTCTGCTAGGTCTATAGGCAAGCACCTCTGCTCGTATTTTCAGTTCTGCCCAGAAATCTTGCTGTATCCCGTATCTTAGCAGGGATTTCACTCCTTCACTCCTTGGGCTCCTTGGGCAAACAGTTTACTCAGCGCAGTGAAGGTTTTTCACCACAGAAAGGGTAAATTAACAGAACTGGTGGAAAGAAAAGAATTTATAACCCCAGTAAAATGGTCTGGGTTTTAGTGTGGACCTGTACTGGGCTTTAGAAAGAAAGGAATTTGATTATTATATCTTAATAGAAAAACTGAGTAGTTTAATAATAAATAATAGTTACAGCAAAGTATTCTGGTAAAAGAATAAATTAGAGTAGAAGACAATGGTCATCATTAAAGGAAGCAGTTGAAGAGGAATTTTATTTTCAAGATGTAAAAAAAAAAGTGGTAAAACATATATTTGCATCTATTTACTTCTCTTTGGTAGCATTTTACGATGATAAGTGGAATAATAATCAGATTATCAATTAAAAACTCTGTCAGTTTGACACAAAACATTAAAACATTCCTTCATGTCATCTATAAGATTATAATTGCCTCCATTTATGTACATCATCTATGCCATTGTAGTATTTTATTGTGTCACAATGTGCCACAGTTATCCTCAGAAATTATTTTCTGAATACTGAATAGAGGCTCAATGATTCAATTAAGAGTGTAAATTGGCAACTCTTGTGTGAGTCCAACAAGTGTGGAAATTAAGACAGGCAAAATTATTTGCAGTTTTACTCAGATTTTTCTGATAATTTACACAAATCTGTCATGATAAAAAGGTGGTCTGACATATCTTAAAAATACTTTTTATCATTCTACTTTTGTAGGGTTGTCTTAAATCACTTTAGAATAGAAGAAAGTTGAACCTGACAGTTCCTGTGTATTGGATAAGTCCCCTCTTTGCTGTGTTACCACAGGAAAAGTGCACTAGGTAGGGAAAAACCCAGGAACCCTTTCTGAATCTGGACAATTTTTGTCTTAGCTTCCACAAAAAGGGGACCTAAAATAAATCTATAAGTTCAGAAAGGACATTTTGCACAGTTTGAAATAATTTTATGGAGATAAACCCTGAAGTAGGTTCCTCTTGCTATGATATCTGAACAACAGGAAAATCCTTCTTCAATTCTGCTGAAACATTTATCCTTCTTTTCGGCCCCATACACAATTAAGTTTGCCTCTTTTGATTTTAAGCTCCTCAGGATGGGAATTATATCTCCTTGTACACTAAATCCATTGCACAATGGAGTGGAAATATTCATGGTGTTCCTGGGGAACTACTGTTCTAAAAACATTAGGGAAATTTCATCATATTTTTTAGGACAGGAAAACCAGTTGTTTTTACTGCGCATGATTTTAAATGAGGATAGGTTTAAATGGGGACATCTTATATAAAATTAAAGAAAAAACCTAATAGATGCAATCTGCCAAATGTGTCCACAACAGGTAAATATTATTAATAGTGCTAAATATTATTTATAGACACATTACTTTCATCTGATCTGGCACACTAGCTAATAGCAACTAAAAATAATTATAGGCTGAGATGTTTGCAGATAGATAGTGACCTCATTAATTGCTGTGATGGAGATGCTGGTAGCTTCCTGCAGTGAGCCATTATAGAAGTGCATCAAATAACAAACATTGACAGCTAGCTCATAGTGAGTGAAGTCTGACAGATGGTCAATAAATTCAAAACTGACACATTTTTGTAACTAAAAGGTAGGTTTGAAGGCTTTTGGGGTTCTAACAGTGCTTCTCCTGAGCACCAAATCTGGGTCATAAAAGTTAATATCCAGTTCAAGCCCTTCAAATATAAATGAAAGACGAAAAACCCAAATCCTCCAGCGAGTAATCAAACTGCAGTAGGCACAAGTTTCTAAATACCAGTGACACTTCCTCATTCACTACTGCTAGGAATGCTGCATCATTTCTAGTCTGCCACTGCACCATGCTGTGCACCACCACAATGCATTTTATGCTAATGTGATGAGATGTCACGCAGTTTGATACGATGTGGAACAACACAGTGGTGAAAACTTATGGACCAACATAATTACTTTCAGATAAGAATTATTAACTCAGCTGGCAGAACTCAGATCTAAATGTGCATGATCTGAGGATAAATAAATAGATTAGATAGATTTACTAAGAACAATTTGCAAGAATGGATATTCTGTTGTCTCTGACTCTGCAAACATTTCTATTTAAAGTGCTTGTCCCTATACAATAGTACACACATATATTCATCTCCCTTTTGCCCTTTTCAAGGCTGCCATCTTTTGTTAATATTTACTTGTTTTCTCAGTTTTGCTCTTTATAATTAATTAAAACAAACATTTTTGGAGGTGTTGGTTATTTTTTAAATAGCTGAACTGGCTAACACTGTTTTAATGAAATAACTCTCTTTGGTAGTAGCATTATTGAAGGAGTAATCACAAAACTGGTAATTAAAAATAGATGCCTAGATCCTCAGCAGGAATAAAGCACTTTTCAGCTTTGGAGCAGAGCCAGTTTCCTTTTCTGCAGCACTGTCCCTGGAGTCCTCATGACCCGTTTATTGAGGGAGTTGCACTGGACCAGGAACATACAGCAAAAGAAAACTTGCAAATCATGTTTACAAATAACAACACTTGGACAGTTGATTTTGCTTGTAGTTTCTGGGCTTGTTTTGGAAGTACTGAAGAAAGTATGATTTTATTCAAAATTCAAAACCTAAAAATGTAGACAAGAGTTGGGCAGGCACAAATCTGCGAGTATATGACAACAGGTACTGTGCTTTCAGAAACTGAAGAAAGGGAAAAGGGAAAGGGAAAGGGAAAGGGAAAGGGAAAGGGAAAGGGAAAGGGAAAGGGAAAGAATGAGCAGCAGTAGCAGAAGACACAAGTAGTGGATTGAAGTGATTCCACCACAAGATTTCAAGAGGGCCCAATATCCTTGGAGGCCCTAAGGACCAAGGATGCATCTGATAGTTCTGCCGATTGCCTGAACACAACTAAGCACAGGCAGATAAGGTGACGTTTTGGTTATATTCAACTTGGAATACTTCACGGAGGGGTGAGATGTTCCCTAAAAGCCTAAAGAAGAGACCTGGCACTAACACATTTGATAAGAGACAAAGGCCACTGTACACATTTTTGCTGCTAAGAATAGAGAGTAACTGGTGACAGCATGGCACTAAGTAAAGAACAGAATATTCAATCCATGCCCTTCTTTGGCTGCTATTCAAAATTCATTTACTCTTTATAAGAGAGAGAAATGACACAGCAACTTCCTAAATTGTATGGTTTTTCAGTACAGCTACAGAAAAAAGCAGGTGAAGAAAACACATCTAGTTCTGCTTTTGTGTGAGAAATATTCTTGCTGGGTATTTGAATATGACAAAGGAGAATAAACTCTTATACAGCCACTGAAAATCTGTTTATGAACTTCATAATCTATTTACTAAATATGGGATCCATAAAAAAGATGTTATGTGTTGGGCTAAGGGAAGTCACCAAAATATTTAAAATATCCTAAAGTATGCTATGTCTTCATATTACCTTTGTTGTTCTGTATGCTCAAAGAAGAATCTACTGTAACCAGCCTCAATAACAAGAATCAAGAATCATTCTGTTTTCAGGCACATTAGTTCAGAAAGCTTATTGCATTCCAACAAGGACTAAAAAAATTGTTATCTGACATAGATAGCCATCCATGCAACTGAAGGAGAAAATTACAAATAACTTGTAGTGAGTTGTTTAGGAACAATTGATAAGCAGTAATTTGTTCAAGATAATTATTCATTCACAAGCATTAACTAATCAGTAAAAACTATGACTCAAACTAGGGTAATCCAAAATCAGATAAAATAATAAATTCACTGGAACCATATTTGTAAGTTGTGAACCAAAGCCAGAACCAGGTCTCATGACAACCACTTATCATCTGTTGTCACTAGCCATTGCTAATGTTTGTAGCTATTGCTACAAAAGAGAGGAACCTTTCAAATGTGCTTGAATTTAAAAACTGCTTCCTTCCTTTGCATTGTATATTTTTCTTTCTTTTTCCATTTGTTGTATTTGTTAAAGGATTCAAGAAGAACTATTTGATTTTAAAGGAAATGATATTTCAAACCTAGACTAGATCAATGAACAGAAAAAAAAATATGCTGTTTGGCTTTTTTTCTTGCTCATTAATGTTAGGCTTTTAGGCAGCTTTTTAAAAGAGTTATTAAAAAAAACCACAGCCAAACTAATATGAAACTTGTCATTTCTCCCTTCTTATTGCCTGTTTTAAGCTCAGTAATACTTTTATAGGCTGTATGGCAAAACAACTATAGATGATAGAGTGCTTAAGGATTTCTTCAAGCTGATTGTTATGAAAATGAGTTGACCTCATCCCCTTTTGTCAATAAAATAGGATATTACCAAAAGGCAGCATTTGCAATTACATGTGAATTGGTTTTCAAGCTTCACAGAAAGGTCGATTCAAACAGTGACAAACATCACCTTGGTAGGCACCACTGCCTACCTCCAATTTGGGAAAGCTTTTATTAGCTCACATTCATGCTGAGGGTCAGCTTTTCAGTGTTCTTTTCTGAGAGACTGAGGCATGAAAGCTCTTGAAATCTCCATTTACTTAATGAAAATAATATTACTGACTGAATGATAATCAAGTGATGTTTTCATTATGCCAAGTAATTTTCTGCCAGTATTTCAATTTCCCTTAGCAACGTGTATCTGTGAGGGTTGTAACCCATAGGCTCTTTACAGCAACCATCTCTCACTTCTGCCAAGGATGTCTTGACCACAGGAGGGTTAGCCATTTGAACATACCAAGGTATCTGTCTAGAGTTCTCTTTGCTGCTCCACCCCTAAATAGAAATTTCTTTGTAATTTTCTTTATTGCTACTTATTTCTGCAAAGTGTATATCTTTTGATACAGTCATGTTAATTGACAGAGAGCAGCAATACAGACGTAGGGTCTTGTGAAGTGAGCCCCACTGCCAGAGAGAGACAGGATTGGGGCTGTGCTCTGCTGTGGATGGAGAGCTGGGAGCTGGGAGCTGCAGCAAGGATGGCAGGGCAGGGACCTGGCTGGCAAAGGACACAGACCCTGGATGAGGTGAGCAGAGCAAGCCCCATGACAGAAAGCCAGTTTAGCCAGCATCTAGGAGCCAGGCAAGCCCACAGGGATGAGGTGATTCCAGGGTGGGGGCAGCAGTTCAAGTCATCAGGTCAGGGCTAGGATCAGTGATGCGCATGACAGGTACAAAAACTCATGGAAAGACTGAGGTTTAGGATCCCCCCGAGCGAAGAGAAGCCAAGACTCAGCTTTTTTCCTGACAGTGTGACTCAAGGTCAGAGCTGCACCATATCATTACTTCCTTTTAAATATCTTCTGCAAAAATACACATTACCTCTAACACTTAATTTAATGGGTTAGGAACAAATGAAGGCTATAAGGGATTCTAAGGATGGATCAGGTGTTTGTGTCAGTTTCAAGAGGATGCACAAAGCTAGAGAAAATAAAAGCAGTGCTGAGCATTTGTAGAATAATGTCTATGACAGCTCATAGTTGAAAAAAAATCATTGCAGACACAACAAGACTTTTCATTGTTTTTCATTGATTCTATTGAAAAGATGTGCATTCCATCTAGTGAATTCCTTTCTGAAGCTGAGGGCTTAATTTTATGAATAGGACTTAATAAATAAGTGGATTTGGTTGTAATGATAAGCATTTTATAACAACATGTAATTGTGGGGATGTTTTGTGTGAACAGACATAAATCTGGGAAGAACTTGAAATCTTTAATGAATTTAAATTGTATTTGATGAATACTTTTAATCTTGAAAATGCAAGAACACATTGTTGCAGAGAAAAATAATTAAATTTCATCACATTTTTCCCTATTTTTTTCTTATAATTATTCATCTAGAAATGTTGCTAAGTATATCTTTCAAAATAAAAAAGACAATTCTAAGAAAAAATGAAATTGACTTAAGCCAACAAAAATCCCCTGTTCAGATAGAAATCTTTTTTTTTTCAGATTTTTAATGCTACAAAGAACAGAGAGGATTGTCTTATGCTTTTGTCTGGACTTTTATGTTCAGCTAAAAATAGGTTATTCATAAAGATCTAGTTATGACATAAAGATATTTCATGAACACTATTAAATAAATTTCAACACCTATAAAATCTTAACATCTTTCTGTTTCACAAAATGATTTGCAGTTCTAGTCTTAAGAAACAAAAGCTTACGAAGTGCTAGGTATAATAGCAGACTAAGATTCCCTCATGAATTCAAGACCTAATACAAGCTTTCTGACTTTCCCAGTACGTTTCAGTTCTGGAAATACTTTGTGAATTATATTAGTGCTAATCCACTGTGGGATAACAGTATATAATAGAATATGAAGAGATGCAATTATGGTTTTCTGTGTACACTTCAATAATTGCAAAATGCAAATGATTCTTTTTACAGACAGGCATTCCTTACTCGCATAGATTTAGTGTTTATGATGAGCACAGATATGTGCCATAGCAGAGGTTATGTCACCATCACTGATTGCATTATGCTTTAACTATCTACATATCAAAGAATTAATGTAAATTCATTAATTTAGGTTAGCCTTTAAAGAAACTTTCAGCTATCTAGTATATAATATAATTTATTAGAGCTATATAGATACTATTATGAAGCAGATACAGTATGAACATATTGACATACTGGGGCTGTTTGGGCTTATAAAAATTGTTAGATCACCTCAGGACTGGATTACACCAATTTACATAAAGATACAGCAATTTAGTTATGCCCAAAAAAAACCAGTAAAGTCTGTGGAGCTATCACAAAAACTATGGTGTGGCTCATTGTTTATTTTAGGTCGGGAGGTTAAGAATCATAACAAACACATACATCATTTGGAGTGTTGGTCCAAGTTTAGCAGGTTTTCCTGGTTCAGTCCACTCAATATTGTGAGACTCGCATTCAAAAAATTAAATATGCTATTTCTTCCAGAAATACCAGCAACAGGCCTGGGAGTCATAGGGTTAGAGTAACTAATATGACTGACAGTCCTAATGGGACACCTCAAATGAACTTTTTCAAATATTTGGATTAATTAGTTAATGGATTAATTAGCTAATATTATACCCCAGGGAAGCATTATTAGCAGAAGCATTGGTGATGTGTTTTAGGGATGTACAACAATTAATAATAGAGGTAAGCCAGAGAAGTCCTTCTGTAACTGTAGAAAATAATAGCTGTCAGGAAAGGTAACTCGATGAAAATGCAGCATCACCAACCATATTGCACCACGAGCTTCACCAGCCCTGTCAGCAAGTGCTCTGTGCTGGGAGCCAGCCAGACCGTTCTGGCCCATCCCGACACATGGGAGCGCAGTGTAATTTGGGAACCACCATATGGCAATAAACATGGCTACACAGATACAGGGCAGCCCCTTCATCAAAATGTTATTAGGCACCCAGAACACTATGTGACAAAAAGAGAGCAGACTCTCTGGGGCTGCCTCGCTGCTGCCTACATATATTAAATATGTTGGCATAATGTTTTGCTTTGCAACCTCGGAGAGATAAGTATCCTGCCTGAATTTTTTTTCAGACAAAGTATTTCATTAATGTAGTCAATTTTAACACACAAATCCTTCCACTTGCATGGTTAGAGAGCTGATAGGAGTCTGAACGATATTGCTGAAATGCTTACAGCCTGCACAAAAGCTCAGTTTCTTGTGTGTTAAACTGGTCACATTTCCTTCCACAGAGGAAACTGCTTACACTGTTCTCACTTGCAAATGTGTTTGCGAACACTGAAGAACTTAGGTTTACACATTTAAAACTGAGATATTTGAAGCTTGGTAGAACCTGATGCATGTGCTATTATTTTTTCTTTTACCTCTTTTATTCTTTTTTCTTTTCTGCCATACACATCAGTCAGGACACTTCAGCATGCACCAAATAACATAAACTGGCCTCTGCTTTCTCTTGTTTTTTAGTATTAAATCTAAAGTGTAGCTACCTGCTGAGACAATAAACATGACTTCCCATGACTTTTCAGTAAATGGAGCTCACTTCTGAGGCCCTGGGGCATAGTCAATCTAAAATATAGATATGAGGGCTGGAATTAGAAATTTCATGATCAGCGAAGTGTACTTATAGCAGCTACATTTTGAAGGGGCATTCTTTCATCTATTAATTATATTCCACTTCCCACTCTCACCAATACTAGCGACTCATCATTTTACATATTTAATGGAACATGACTAAAAATACATCAGAAAATTAATCGGCATTCATACTGTACTGAAAAATTTTCAGACTTTCCGTTTATTTCTTTCAGGCAGGCTGCTAAGTCTCCGAAAATCTAGAAACAAAAGGAAAGGACTTACAAAAAAAATTATTATGACAAGATAGCTGCAGGATACAACAGAAAATCAGTGTTCACTGCATAGCATAGTTCAATATAGAAAGTAATTTCCCAATCTTTTTCTGTATCTTCAGCTGCCTACTTCCTTGCATGTCATATATCACCATACAGAATTCACAAAGTAGATAGCATAGTGGCACTATGGCCTCATCTTTAAAGCTGAAAATATATAGAAATAGAAATGGAGAAGTATGCCGATTTCTTTTAGGAATACTTTAATTTTGCTGATCCTTCGAAATAAAGGATACAAAAAAGTATACCCAAGCAAAAAGAGTATGCTATAAGAAAAACTTTTTATTTTACTACAGTTTACATGCTGGGTATATCAAAATTTCAGCATTTATTTAAAAAGATATTTCCACCTCTTGTATCTGTGACAGGAAATTATTGAAAATTATTAAATTTCAAAATGTGAATGCTAGTTAGCAGGACAAAACAAACAGAGATTTTTTTAAAGAAGGAAATTCACTTATATACCTATAAAGAGTTTTTGATCCTTAAGGGCATCACTCATCTGCTATAAGGAAAGTAGGATTTACAACTGCCTGTACTGGAATTAAGACTGAGGGAAATGAGAGTTTGGGAATTAGCCCATGGTGGATTTTCTGGTTTAGACTATATCATTAAATGTCTGGGTATGTTCACCCTTCCTAAAAAGGCTCCCAGTATGCATCCTTCTAAATTAGAGACTGTAGAAAATACTAATTAACAAACATGGAAAATATAAAGAAAATTGACTAAAAGTGAAAGATGCTTTTTTGTTTGTCTGAAAAAAACCCTATGGGACAAGACAGGACAGGATGCCATGGAATAGGGATGGGGATGGGATAGGGAAAGAAGGAAGACAAGCTGCTTGAAAAGAATACAGAAATTGCATAACCAGTCTGACAGGTAGAAGGAAAGAGACCAAGAGATTTTGTGTGCCCAGGTGTGAGGAAAGAGGTCATACCTGATTTAGTTTTAAAATCAATGCAAGTTAAGGAAAGTGTGCAGAGAATGAAGATTTCTCTGGGTTACTAAAAGTGCAAGATATCGAGATCTTCAGTCCAAATGTTATGACCCCAATCCAACCAACTGATGACTGGCAAGAAAATGCCATTGAAATGCAAGCAAGGTAATTTTTTCCCCCAAAATCTATGCATTTTCTGAAATATAAATAAAAACATCCATCAGAAACCCTCTCAAGCCAGTCATTTTTTATGTCGTACCTAATGTTCATACCTTAAATCCTGCCATTTCTGTTCTTTTAATCTAGAGCAATAGATATTACATAAAGATTAAAGCTTTTGGAAGCATGTAATTTATTATGGAACCTGAAGATCAAAAATGTCCAAAAGGCCTAACCACATGGTGAGCTATTATTTGGAGGAGAAACTAGATTTTCACCTGTCTAAGCACACTAATCCTACCTGTAGTGCTACATAGTCACTCCCTCTTGCTTACTCTAGCCCTGTGAATCCTTAATTACTCTATGCAAAGTGGGAAAACTTTAAATGCAGGACATGAGAAGAATTTTCTAAAAAACGCCCTTATGAACTCAGCGATAAAAGTAGGCAAAAGAGATATCCTCAGACTCTCCTAGTCAGGGAACGGCCAGAATTTGATCAGCTGCATTTAGAAGAGTGCCTTGGATACCTGTGGGGCTGTTGGATATAAGAGAGAAGCAATCACTCTTTGTACATCACTATTTAAAAAGAATCTCCAGGTGCATTCTTCCAGAACAAAGCCACTTTGGGTCAAAGTAAAAAAGTTGTGTGCACTAGAAATTCATTATTTTAGACACAGCCCTTTACAAAAAATAATTTTAGGAAGTCCTCAGGAATAATTTCTTTTTTAATGGGTCCATTTCCTAAAAGCACTTAAGGACTTCCACAAATTATGCTGCTTCTAGACTTCATCTTGCAGTGCTTTACCTATAGCAGAAGACATGTAAAACCAAGCAAAATCCTGGACTGACATGGTAAAATGAATGCAGGAGCTGATGAGTCTCTTGAAGTTTTTAAGGTGTTTGGAAAACGCCACTATGACCATGTTGCAAAACACAATCCATATTGGTAACCTTCAGATCAGAGAGAAGCCCAATGGGATCCATAGAAAAATGTAGAACAATCTGTTTCTGGCAGCTAGGAGTAGCTTAACTTGGAAAATTACACAGCTTTAACCTTGTATTCTGAGTGCTTAGTGGAAACAAGGATGAAAATAACACTTTAAGCTATGCTAATTCATACCCTTTCCAAGTATAATAATATAATATATAATTCATATAATTCATATTGTCATTATTTATTATTTATTATTTATTATTTATTATTTATTATTTACTATTTACTATTTACTATTTACTAATTATTATTATTATTATTATTACTACTACAGACCCAAATGATGTAGGCTTTTTACGTTTATGATGTAAATTGTCACCCGAAAAGAAAGGTTTTTTTGTAGGAACACCAACACATTTCATTTATTGCTAGAATTTACTACAATAATATACCACAAGCTTGCATTTTAATAGGGATAATTAAACAAAATGTCAATCTAGTTACGTATTCCTAAATTGTTGGAGGATAATTGCTAGAAAAGTTCTATGTCTAAAGTAGGTTGCATTGGAGGATTTTACATGCAAAACAAAGCAATACATTATGGAATATGATTTTCAGTTAGTCCCCTTAGCATGGAGAACAAACTCCACACTATCATCACAAAATTGTTGAATGCATAAAAGCAAGATTTCTGCCCTGGAAGGTAAGTGTCATAATTCAATTTACTATCCTTTTCTTCATTTATATTTAGCAGGTGGGTTTTTTTCCCTTTGCTTTTTAACACTCCACAGCAATATGCCTTCTCCACAATCCCTCATATCTCTACATGCACCTGAAAACATACTGGAAACTAGAGACAAGAAAGCTGATGGGGTCTTTCCATCCTGACAAACATTTACATTTTCATTAATTTTGTATTAATTAATGCAATTAATTCACTGGTAAATTTTATTGAAACAGATGAAAATTTTGTGAAAATCACAGGGATTTATAGTCACTGGATTTTTAAAATTTTCTTTTATTTTTATACTTAAAATTTATAAGGGTTTGTAGACAGATTTTTTTTATTTTTACAAATTTTCAAATTACTGGCAAACCTCCCAAACTATAGGTGGGTGACTGTAGTCAGCTATTGAACCTGAAATATGAATTCATCTATGATTCCTCAAGGCTGATAAACAGGGTGTAAGATTTTCCTAAAATTATTACTATTATTCTTGTTGAATTTTTTTCATTTGGTTTGATTTCAAATCTGGCATGTTGCCTTCCCTGTATATTAAGAGAAAGAGCAAAATAAATAACTGCTTGTCACTTTTGTTCACTTTACAAATTCTCTATAATGTTAAGCCCACATCACTTTAGTAGATGAGACAGAGGTTAAGACTAAGATTTAGTTTTAGTGCATTATTTGGGAAGCTTGCACAGTGCTAACACTTGGCACTAGCTGAGATTTAACTGTGGCTTACTTGTATGAGTACTGGAATTTGCCAAAAAATTTTACATGATTATATGTTAATGTTGCAAACTGCTTGTGTGAAAATATATGATTAAAAAAAAAAAAAAAAAGCGTGAATGGAAGAATCAGATAGAAAAGTGATAAATAAAGTGCCAGTTGACTATCCAATTACAGGTCAAAGACAGCAAGGCCCAATTAAAGCAGCAAATTCTAATTTCCTGAAATAAGTAGATCCAAACTGGAATTGTGCAGAGCTGGATAAGTGAGAATCCTGCTGGTTAAGGTAAACCAGCATTTAAGATATCTGGGTCTCAGCAGGTGTGAAACAAAAGGATAGGATTTAGGTTTTAAGCAAGAGTCCAAACAAATCTAACATGAAGTGATTATTTCCTGGGGAAATTTCAACAATTGGAGATATAAGTATAAATTATATAGATGAAACAAGAAGTAAAATAATATTTTTGGCACTTCTTCCTACAAAGAAGTTTGGAAGTTTGAATAGTAAGCTATGAAGTGCAATGTTGATATTTTAAGTAAACACAATGAAAATTAAGTCTCACAGCTTCATGCCCATTTTCATGGCACTGTCTGGAGTTCGTATTTGAAATGTTGTATTTGAAATATTTTATTTGAAATACCAAACAATTTAGTTGGTGCACCCACTTGATTAATTACTTTCAGTCATAATTTAGCACTATTAGTGTAAATAAAAAATAGGAATGCTATTGTACACATAGGCTTTGGCTAATATTCCCAAGGTCTCTGCTATGACTGGAAGCCATGACCAGTGCCTGCTTTGCAGTTAAGCGTGTATGAATCAGAGATGCTTTTCACTTCACACATTGCCATCCAAATGAGGCACACTTCTTTCTGCAAAAGGAGGTTTCATTACAAGTTTTATTATGGCTATTTCTGATAAAATTTCATTTTGAAAACTGCTTTTAAAACCATTTAGGTACCCATTAGCTCTCAGTGCAGTATATAAATTAGATAATTGCAGAAAACAGCCCAATGAAGGGCTTTCTATGGTCTTGGAAAGTGTGTGTTTCTGGTTAACCACCCAACGATATTGCACTGTCTACTTTGTATGGCAGGTGAAGAAGAGAAAAAATGAAGCCATAAAGAGACTTCATTGACACACCCCTGTTAATCACCCTCCCTATTTATTTGCATAGATCCTTTGCAATTCTTCATAGGACTTGCAAGTACTATGTTACTATATTTGATCATGTCTTGGAAGCTTTTCATTGAAGATACTACCATTCTCAGAACAGAAATTCCTTGCAACTTCACTTTGATTATATTGAAAAAATATTTAAAACATACTTTTATATCCTCTGCTGACAAAATTAATAGTTTTTGCAAATAATCTCATAAGAAAATGAGTACCAAATTGGCATTAATTGTCAAAGGTGATCAAGTTCATTTCTCTGAAGACTGGTTGTGTTCAAATAACTGGGAAAATAAGAGAAGTTTCTATGAGGAAATGAAAAAGCACAACAAATAGCAGATATTGTCAGCCAAATGGCAGAGATTTTGAAGACCAAGAAAGAGTACCACATGTGTCATGGACAGTAAGGTGGGTTGCAATGCTGTGTCTGTGTCATCAGCAACTGGATTTTTTTTGCCTTGTAATCTTCAGGGTTTTGAATAAGTCTCTCTGGGTTATCAGATTTAAATCCTTAGGGAGCAAGAGGTTGTTAATACTCCTCAGCCACTAGAGAAAAAGTATTCTGTAAGGTATGTATGACGAGTTTTCAGAAGAGGGCCGAAAACAATTTTCCATGCAGCCAACCTCAATATAACAAAAGAGTCACATTCACTGTTGTTATAGACAGTTGCAGAAACTTACTTACAATTCCAGTTTCCAATGCCAAGCTACCACTTCCCTGGGGATGCATAATTTTGAGAAAATGAACATGTATTTCTTGTCATCAGAAACAAAATATGTTTCTCCAAGAGGAGATGAAATTCAAGATCTTGCCTTCCTCTAGCTATCACATTTTTGCCAAGATTATAGACAAAATTAATGGATAAAAGAAAACACTATATAATCAAAGACATCCTCCCTACAGTTTTCTTATGCCTGGAGGATGAATTGCTCCAGTGGATGTCCTCCCTGCCTTTCATGATGAGGTCAAGAAACTTGCTGTCACTACCACTGTTGTGATTAATGATCTGACTGGTAGTGACAGTAATCAAACCATAGACTCTGTACAGCTAGTTCATGCTAGTCTCCCAGTGACTTGAGTCACTGCACTGGCAGGGGATCTATCTGTTTCTCCTACAGACATCTTGTGTCCTTCTTGATGAAATTTTTCATGAAAATATGGGTGAAACTTAAACAAATAATGAAAAAAAAAATTAAAAATTATATTGTATCTTCAAAAATAAAGTTACATAAACTTTGGAACATTTGTAAAAAGAGTGCATAATGAATAATTAAACTACTAATAATATAATCCTCTTAAAAGCATAGAACCACTGCTTGAGAAGATTAGGTGTCTAACAGCTCTCAGAACAATGAAAGCTGTATAAGAAGCTGAATTTCCTTCTCTCTTTTTCCATTTTTTGTAAGACATTTTCAGTGCATTCTCTTTGATAGTGTTTTAATAAGTGTTCATTAGTTGAACATACAAAAATATCTGTATATGATTCTTAGTAGGCAAAAGGTTAGTATAAAAATATCACATTGGCTAAACAATAGTAAGGGTTAAAGGGTTAAATTTTGAAACTGGTTTGATGGCAAAGTCCACTGAAAACCTGAAGGCAAAGATAGAACACAGGAAAGGAGATGACATCTGAAATGAAAGAGACTGGTAAAAAGGTTATACAAAAATAACAATGGAAAAATCTATTAAACCTACTCTATTCTCAGAAATAAATTTCAACTTCCATTTGGTTAAATGCTATCTAAATTAATTCTTTGAATCACACAGGAGATAGAATACTAGAAATAGAAAGTACTTATAATATTCTTGAATCTAGTTAACAAATCAGTTCCTATTCAGTTTCTCACTATCTGAAGTTCTCTCTCCAGGAAAGTACTTATAATATTCTTGAATCTAGTTAACAAATCAGTTCCTATTTAGTTTCCTATCCCATAACAGGATATTTAGCACATCATGAGGGAAAAGATGAATATTGGCCTTGGCAAGTCAAAAAGGAGCATGTGAAGAAAATGAGACTATACTTGGGAAGAGAGCAAGTGAGAGATCCCTGGAGGCAGCCTAGTGCACTGTGGGCTTCCCAGCAGTAACTCGCAGTTTTGTTTTGCATGGCAACTTTGCTCTTTAACACACTGAGCAAGATAGAGATGCAAGCCTTAGCAGGTGAAGTTCTCAGCTGTATCAAGAGGAAGACTGGGTGATTTGTAGTGAGCAGCTGAGAGAGCCAGACTGGGCAGGACAATGAGTTTTAATTACATGAAGGCACTGTCTTGTCATTTCTAACATACTGGGCTTTAGGACAAATGCTGCTACAAATGTGCAGTCTCTATCTAAAGGAGTGCTCTGCATGAAGAAATCCATAAGTTGTGTAATCCCCACTTCAGAGAGCTGATACCCTGATCCCTTGCCTTGACAGAAAAAATTAGCTGCCTATTATTGTATTTAGTATGCTGTATTAATGTATTTATTTATCTATTATGAAAAATAAAACTAAAAAACACAAAACAAACCCCACCATTTTGAACACATTTTAGGGAGGGTAGAAAAGGACCAAAAGGTATAATATCTATTGTCCTCTAATGGTAATCCAGGCCCAATAACCATTCTAGGAAAAAAATTATAAAACTACAAGCAACAAAAGCTTTGATAGCTTTTACAACCATGATGAAAAAAGAGTGAGATAGATAGATTTTGCTCTAATTTTAAGCTCTTTTATTGTGGTTCAGAAAATAATTTTCCTTCTCACAGATTTTTACTTGAGCGATCATCTACCAGATAGACATTGGCTACCCTGTCACAGAGTAGAATAATATATATTTCACTTTAAATTAATCTTATTAATAAAACATTCATGGAAAAGAGCTGAACTACATTTATTTGCTGCTAAACTCAGAGAGCTACATTTTAATCTCATTATAATATGACCTTCCAAAGTCTCTTCTACTTAGTCCTTTTTGGGATGGAGGAGACATTTTTTTGCTTTCTTTTGTTCTTAGCTGTATTTAAAGCACAAAGAAAAAGATGTGTTTTGTATTTAGTTTGTCTAGGTAAAATGGGTATGGGGATCAGGAGGGAAGGGATGGTAAGAGCAAGAATAAGCTTTAATAAGAATATGAAATAGCCTTTATAAAACAAGGATAAACAGCATTGCAATCTAATTTACCCCCACATAAAATGCAAAATAGAACTCTGTGTGTAATAAAACATTAGTATCTTTATTGCTAGCTTAATCTTAACTAATCTTTTCTTACATTACTTCAATAGTTAGAGTAATTCATCTGCATGAAATTTAAATGAATAAGGTTAGCCTTGCAATTGAAACTATGCTGATTCTTACCCTTCTATTCACAAAATACTTCATTAGAATTTGCATATGTTCCTAAGTCAGTTCCAGGCAGGATCAGCCTCCTCAGAATGTCAGCAGCCCAGAACAGTTTTCCTCTGAACATCCCCTTCCTTTGTAATACATAAATACAATCTTCTGGGGCTCTGTAATTATCCAAAATGAGCTTTAATGTTGCAAATTACTTCAGTACCCCTATGATTTATCTGTTGTAAACACACTTTATAATATTTATATTCCTATTAGAACCTCCACTAATAATGAGCTGACAGAACATAAATATTTACATGATAGTACATGGACAAATGTGTGATACCCTCTTATTAGTTATGTTTCTGGTTCTCTCTATTACACTTGGAAAAAAAATAAACCTTTGCAATTTTCTGTCTTCACAAAAATATCTTTGAAAATGGCTCAGAACATTAACAGAGCTTCACATTTGCCACACTTTTCTTTAAAAGAATGGCATTCCTTCATACTTATGCAGTCTGGGTTATTGCTTCTTCACATTATGCATCATTACTCTGAGTAGGTGTCTTATCAGCAGCTCCAGTTGTTGTGGAGACGATTGGAATTAAGCACTGGAAGCTTTTTATTTATCTTACTTGCTTTATTCCTACAAGATTTTCAGCATATAAGCTTCTTTGTTCAGCTCAGAATTGGATACATTGCCAGGCATTGTAAAATTTACATCTTCCTTTTTTTGTATTTGTTCTTAAATTGGATTGAAAACAAAGTATGGCTTTAATTAAAGCTCTGCTTAACAATAGACAATTTTTTCATACAGTAGAATTTCTGAGCAGTTGTGAGGATTTTGCAAAGGCCTAATAGGTGACATTCACCGCTAAGCCCCAAGTAGAACTGCAATATACTCACCTGTGCTAAGTGTCTGCCTGACAATACTCACACAAAGAAAACTGTAATAATGCTGTCGAAATACTGACTTAACCAACAAAACCCATGGAATTTAAAGTGAGGGTTACCTTAAACTCGGTATGATATATAATAACTTACAAATTCAAAGGATAAATGTTGGTGTTTAGAGAAGTAAAAGGACAGAAAGGGAAGGCAGGAAGGAACGAAGGCAGGGAAAGAAAGATTGCAGGAAGGCAGGAAGGCAGGAAGGCAGGCAGGAAGGAAGGAAGGAAGGAAGGAAGGAAGGAAGGAAGGAAATCTAACATCTATCATTCTTCAGCAAATCTAGTTTATGTAACATGGACATTCACAAAATTTGGGAAAAGGGAATTAAAAATAAATTTCAGCCTTTCTATCAAGTCTGATTCTGCACTAGATATGCTGTAGATGACAGAAAGATGAAAACCAAAAACCCAACCAAACTTACTGGTCAGTCTGTTAAAAGCTGTTCGATAAACATTCCCATTCCAAAGACTGTCTGAGGCTTTTTTCTCTCCTTTCTTCAATATTTCACAGAAGACATTTGCTGTTCAAACACAGATTTTTCCATTGCCTGATTAAACTGAAGATAGTTTTTTGAAATTTTTGCCAAAAATATTTTATATATTCTAGAGGTCATAACGTGTAAGAAATGCACAGACACTCTCCAGTCTGCATTGAACAAATTATAACTTTCTAGAGGGCTGTCAGAAGCATCTAGAGGACCTGCCCAGCACACTTCACTTGTGACATGCTTAAATATCAATAGCCTGGTGGAGCTGCTTGCAGGAGCTGAGAAGTAGGCTCTCACTGTTTGGTAGGAGAATCAGACTAGGAGAAGATCAGCCAGGATTCCCTGCTTTGGAGACAGTATGACAAGCCACGCAACCAAGCAGTATTACAACTCAGTTAATTTCTAAGTACCCTGTAAAGTAGTGCCACACCTGTCAAAAAAAAAAAAAAAAAAAAGTTCCCTGAAGGTGACTACTCCTCTTCCTACAAAGGCTGTTCCTATTGCTGAGTCATTCACATCTAAAATGGAAAATAGAAAAAAAGGAGAAAGATGCTGAAGTAAAATCTCCCACATAAGGGGGTGAGATGATAGAGTAACTTGTGACAACAAAGTGCATTCCATTGTATGAAAAAAGTGCAAGGTAATTTTTAAAGCACTGAGTGCCTGATACTATGCTTTTTAGCTGAGTTATAACAAGAATTGGTGTAGATGCTACAGTGAAAAGACATATTATCATGATGCTATGTCAAATGAACAGACTGCTCAATAGAGTCATAGTCCCAGTTCAGAGCAGGTCAATGTCCAAATCACTGGGCTGCAGAGACACCCCTGGAAGCCTGAGAAACAGGATACCTTTTCTTTTTCACTATTTCTACGGAAGTTCATGTATTTCACTGTGTCATCTGTGCTTAAAAAAAAAAAAAAAAAAAAGGATTTTATGTGAGTAAAATTAACTGAGATGTGGGGAAAAAAGGGGTTTTGCTACAGTTTTTCAGTCCAAGCAAGTCACAGAAGCATTATAAAACAAGGCAATAATACCTTGGGAAATGAATCTTCACTTAGCCACAATACAAACTAAAACAACTACATCTCCAAAAAGTATAAAGAACTTCTAAACAAACACAAAATATCTAATGTTATTTTCAGTATTTTAGACCATTAAAATGTGAGTATGCTTCTTTTGAAACTACCGCTACATCACTTCTGCAATAATCTTAATTTGTGTAAAAGACTGAGTGTTTGCTTCCTCTCTAAAGCTCTCCTTTCATCCATCTATTCTGCTATACTTAGCATAATTCCAAATACAGAAAAATAAATTTACAGGAGACTTACAGGCATTGTGCTGTAAGATTTACGTTTTGTTCAGACAAATCACCTTGTCTTTCTAGCAAGTATCTTTTCAGGTTGGTGTTGCTGAAGTACCTAAGCAATCAAGGTTTGCAAAACACATAAAAAAATAAGAACTGCAATATTAAATTAAACCCAGAATTCAACTAATTCTATATATTTTCTTCTGACTTTCCCCAAAGCAAAAAAAATCACACAGAAGGTGAATGTCATATAATCTATTCCTTCTATATCTCCTTGAATTTCAAATAGCTACAGATTTTTTTAAAGTCTGAAAAGTGTGAATACAATGGTCACCAGGCTCACATTAATACACAAAAACAAGCAAAAACAACATCCTTTTTTTTTCTGATGAGAATTTTTATTGGTTTCTCATGCAGTGAGAAAATATATCATATTACATTATAGACAAATCAGATGCCAAATGTAATTTCTGAAAATGAGAATATTTTTAGATTTTATGACAGGAAAAAAAATATGGCTTTAAAATGGGTAATCTTCTATTTCACTAAATGTGCTGCCTGACTGAGACCTTGTACGCCAAGCTTCAGCCTGAAGCAAATTGTTATAGTTGAGCTATTAACTTCTAAAAATAGGGAGATGTGATGGAAACATTAAGAAACCCACTACTGGGCAGAACCACAATCCAGGGGAGGATGAAACAACACTCCTTTATTTTTCCTTCTTTACCCTTTACCTCATCACATTAGTGCAGTTTGTGGCACTGAACTGTGTCTGTGCTGAATGCTTTTTGTTTAACCACTTTCCTTCTCAACAGCAGCTTATGATGGTGATATTTAATCTGTCTCTCCCTCTCTCTTGTTTTTGAAGAAACTTAATAGCAGCCAAATACTTCAGGTCAGGCACTTGCCACTTGTGACTTAGGACTTAAAGAAGGTGCTGCTTCCTGTGGGAGAAAACAGAGAGGCCAGGGGATTGCAAGAGTGATCTGAAATTAAAATTCTTTGCAACAGGAGGTTTTTGCATTTTCACTTGAAGCATTTCGAGAAACAGAACAGTAGAGTTATATTTTGTAACAAAATGTTCAGCAGTGATTTACTTTTCTGTCACGAACTGTGCATTCTCTATGTTTTATTGTAGTGTACAAAATTTCTCATCATCTGCTATTTATTTTACATTCAGCACTGTAAAACCAAAGAAACACTGACTCATGAGTCAGCAGGTGGGTGCCCCTCTCCAGAGGCATTCCATGCTTTTTTGCCAAACCATTTAGCACATCTGCAGCCTTCACTAAATCATTTTTAAAAGTAATATCAGTAATAAGAGTCAGAGAGCCTTGAAAGGTATGTGTGGTATGTGTTCTGCAAACAGGCTCTCAACAAAAACCCCCAGAGCTAGGAACAACAGTAAAAATCATCTCAAAGGAGCAGTAGAGAGTGGAGAAAATGGATCTTGGTATAGAGGACATGCTATTTATGGAGGTCAATATGCATCAGCGACATAACATTTCAGGGCTATTCAGCTATAAACACATTCTCATGAGTCGTGCAGGGTTTTAAGGAAGGGATCAAAAGATGAGCACACACAATGAGTGTGTGTGAATGCTTCTCACTAACAGACTGCTTTTCTGCTTTGACCACCGAGAGGTGTGCTGCAATCAGGGCAAAGACAAACTGGCAAATGGGATTTAACACTTCACAAGGAAAAACTAAATCAATACACTTGAGTCCTGAAAAATGCCATCCTTTGCAAGAATTTTTAGAAGTGTCAAGAAACTTAGAAGCCAGCTAGTCACCTGGACAGACTAAAATTCACTCCCCATACACTTCTGGACCAGCCCAAATTTTGCAAATGTTTCGCTGCAGGTAAATACCAGTTTGGATACAGACAATGTGTTAAAACCAAGTTAAGGTCTCCTGGAATGTGTACGGCATAAGAGGTCTACCCTTGTGCACAAACCTGCTCTTCAGACATGCTTATGTCAATAGGCAATTTCTTAAAAATATTTTGCTTGCTTATGGGGACAAGATATTAGACTTTCAGAGCTTAAATGCCTAACTCTATTTGAATCTCACTTCTAAATCTATCTCAATCCCTTTGGTAACCCTTTGGTTATTTGAAAAGCAGGGTAATAATTTGTCACACCAGAGTCTTCTATGTGTTTTTCAGAAATCTTATTTACTTCTAAAATCACATTTTCTGGATATTTTCTTGCTTCTGTGTCTGCTGTTCTTAAATTGCTACCATACCATGCTTCCAATCATCTGGTCACCTCAGCAAAACTGCTTCATTCACTTGCCCAAAAGCAAATAACATTGTAAATCACCTTTTCTGAATTTCTGCCAATATATTTTAGACAATACATAGAACAGTTCTCCCACAAAAAGTTTCCATTTCTCTTCAATCTCAATAAGGTGGATGTTTATATGTCTCCACACCCTTTGTAGTTTTAGTCTGTGTTGGCACTGGAAGCTCCAGAGAACCTGAAAAGAGAAAATTACTTCTTGCATGTCACACAGATTTTGCAATGTTTGTTAAAATATTTATTACTTCTTATTTGAAGTAATACTGTCCAGACCTTGAAATACTAAAACAGTTATTCTGAATACTGGATTTCAGTAAGTATGCAGTGCTCCATGTTTCAAAAATATTATACTCTCTAGATACAGCCACTTGACTTATAAGCGTTTCAAATTTTGAAATTATTTTGTTTTCTTTAGAAATTTATGGGCATTTTATGGGTGCCCTGCTAGTTCTGTGAGGTCCAAAAAACAAAGCAGAAGCAAGGAAGGAACTATGTTTTTTGGTGCTGAAATTTTATGTAGACCATAAAATAAAGCTGAAGGTAAAATGTTGCCAAAAAAAAAGAAAAATAGGGAGAATAAACATGATGGGAAAAACAAACAAACAAAAACAACAATAACAACAACAACAAAAACCAAACAGGAATCCTGGAAGAACAGTAAAAAAGAATGAGAAAGGAAAATGGAGAAACTGAGAAAGGAAAATGGAGAAACCATAGAATCTAAGGAATTTTAACGTACAGGAAAGATTCAATTGATTTTTAATAGCTTTTAACTTGAAAAATTGCATGCAAATTAGGAAGCATGCCCCAGATTCACCAGTGACATAATTCCACAAGGACAATTATAACAGATAAGTGTAAATAGTGTTCAGTTAATTGGAATTAATGGATATAACGAAGTAAATAGATAAGGTAAAATATACATATATAAACACAAAATGTGATTTTTGCTATAAAACACAAAATGTGTTTTGATAATAACAGATAGTAGTTGATAGGCATGTTCTGAAGAGGGAGGGGTGGGTAGAAATGAAAAAAAGGGAAAGCAATAGACCACTTTTTCCAGGCAGACCAGAACTGCCTACTCTGTGTGCACAAGAGAGCACTGCAGCTTTATAGAGGAGAGGCACAAGATATCATGCCAGCATACTGGTCCTGGTTAGTGCATAGAGAATTCATGTCATGTCCTGCTCCTCCTTGCCTTCACTCCTGCAGCATTGGCCAAAAAGATAAAGGGGAGTGGCAGTCGTGGGTTGTTGCTGTTCATGGTTGTGAAAATAAAAGAGTTCACTTCCTGGCAGCTGATTCTGCTCTGCAAGCACAACATAAAAATTTCTTAAAAGGAAGAAAGAAATGCTCTGAAGAGCATCCTGGAGCAATACAATAGTGAGATAAATAAAAGAACTTTGAGGCAAGAATTTTCATTCTGTAGGTTTGAAGAGGAAGCAGTATTTATATAAACATTTCTCTTGGAGCAGGGAGAAGATGAGAAATGCAGAAAATTTCAGCCTTAACTGCAGCTGAACAGCTGGTACTGACAGTGATTTTACTGTATAGGACTGTAATGACTGTGTCAGACCTTATCAGAACTATTTCATTATTTCAGGTCCTGAGATTGTCCCTTAGAGCAGGAACCATTTCTCACTACAGCCTGCCACTTTCATATTGGCTTTGGTTTTTAGACACAGTTTATGTCTCTATAAAACCATGCAACTTGTACCATCATTTACATCTCTATAGAGGGCTACACATGCCAAAAACCCCAGATGATCCTGACAAGACATACTTTTTTCCTTCACTGTCACTATATGGGAAAGATACCAGGCAAGTACAATCATCACAGTGTCCCTGAGCATATCAGCTACATTCACTGAATCCTGAAGGGAGGTACATCCCTTAAGTCTATTTGCAATCTGACCATGCTGCCAAGCAGTAGCCAAGTATGAAATGAATGTGCTTCCCATTTTTAAGGTACACAAGCACTTTAGGAGCAGCTAAGGCTACCTTTCTCTTTCCAGACAGTTGGCTGATTTGATCAGATGAAATTTTCAAAAAGTGACTTCAGATCAGAGTTGAATTGAACCATTTAAACCTATGTTTCTTTTCCACCTAGCTATATCTGAAACTCCTGATCCTCCCAGATAAATTCACACAGAAATTTGAGTGTCTAATTGTGACTTAATGTATCTAATTAGAGTGCCTAGAGTTACTGAACTACACATTCCACACTCAGATGCTCTCTTGTGTTGGAAATGCCTCATATCTCTAGAGTATCTACATTTATGAGACAGTCACAGGTACACCTCTGTAGGCATCTATAAATTGTCATATGTATTTGACCAGACACAGATCTTGCTGAGTGCTTCAGAGCCCTTGGTGTCTCCTACACTTAGGAAGACTTCTCATCAATTCCCTGGGGGAATAGTGCATTGAATCTAATGAATCAGTTGGGCCGAAAAGAGAAAAAGAAATGATTGATTTTTCACTTGGTGGGTCAGGCTCTCATATGGGATATGGGAAATCAGATTCTTTTATGTGTTGTGGGGTTTGGTGGTCTGTGTGGTCTTTTTGTATATGCAATTTTTATTTTTTTTTAGATAGACTAAATGAATAGAATTAGAAGATTATTACATTTCTCTGTCAACTGTTGCTTTCTGGCATTTTGGGTTTTTAACCTGGACTGTAGGAAACCTGGATTTATGTTTCTGTTCAAAGCTATGCCACTGGGACTACAAGATAAGGCACAGCCTTGTCCCAGTGACTACTGTATTGACTATCCATAGATGTCAGGGAAGTCTGTGCCTGCCTCCCAGGAGAGGGGCTGGCCATAAGTACTTAATTCTAGAAAGTTCATAGCTGACAATCTGATATCAGAGGGATTTCCAATGGGAAATCACTGCCTCCCTGTGTTCTGGAATATGATGTCTGACCATGTTCAACTCTTGAGAGCTAAGGTCCCCTCTCTATTTTCAGATTCTCAAAGTAACTAGCCTGCTCAAGCAGCTGAATCCTGCTTATCTACTTTTTTTTAAGATTATCTCTCGTCATTGTAGGCAGAAAATGCTTGGGGAGCTGCAGGAATGGGGAGGATGCAGCATATTTTTCAAAAGAACCTATTGAAATTGTGGAGTTGTGGCTCTGTACTTAACTATAATAAACAATTTATTTTCCAAAATAAATTAAGATAATCTAAATAGCTCCCATTTTGTTCCTTCTGATTGACAATCTTACCCTCAAAGCACAAGGCCATATTTTAATGTTATCAGTGAAATGTACTTCAACACTTGGCAGAAGTCAGCAGTCTGTTTCAGAAGAGGGATTTGCCTCTCCCAAGAGCACAGCAGGGAGGCTGTGGCCAGCTCCCTCACTTCGAGTTTAAAGAACAAGCAGAAGGCTTCAATCACAAGGATGAACTTAAAAGGATATCCAGTTAGGTGTACAGTGCAGGTGTTTCATTTCCATGTAACAGAGGCAAAGACAGTGTTTCAAGAGTGACATTTCCTTGCCCAAGGGTGGGTTTCTCTGTGCAGCAAACCCTTAACGTGTGTCCCTCCCATAACCAGGCTCACCAGAACTGCACTGCAGCCAGCAAATTATTTCCTAGTACATTCAGATTCATATTCAAATCTGAATCTTTTGTCTTTGATCAAAACAAAACAAATAAAAACTGCAAACAAACAGAAACAATTGCTGCTGTTTTTTCTGTTAGGGTTAATAGTATTATCTGCTACCCTAACTTTCATATATTAAAGAAAAAGAAATTGCATCATGCTAACCAGCATCGAATTCAGTACAGAATTTGTCTCATTAGAACTACATTTAAAGGTTTAGTGAAGCTATTAGCGGTTATTTTTCTGGTGCCTGTAAAAATATCTTTTTTTGTGGAAAAAAAACAACTAAAGTTGTGTAGTTTTAATTATCATCTCCTCTATCATAAGAACACCGAAGAAGGGAAATGTAACACTAAAAGTAATGAAAAAGCATCAGTGTTTGGATAATATTGCAGAAGAAATCAAATATTGTGAAGCATGGAATTACACATCAGAAATCTCATATAAATTTAAATGAAAAGTTCTAATGGGAAGCCATTTAATCTAATGAAAACATATGAATTTGCAAAGGACAATGTCTCTCATTTAAACTATGAAATTTGATAAAATGATCCCAGAAAGGTTTAGGTCTAATTATATTTTCAAAAAAATAACAGTTGACAGAGAAATGTAATAATCTTCTTGAAGAGAACTAACAGAAAAAATTAATTACACCAAAATGCTACAGCAGGGAAAATGAGGCTGATATGCCTTGTTTACCAGTGTAGAAACACATTCAGCAAAGCAGCTACTGAAACATGAAACTTGTTTTATCAGTATTTTTTCATCAGTATATCAAATGTTCAAGTGACTGCTATTTGAAATATCCTTTCTTCAAGACTCATTGAGTGTGACTACCTACAATGAATCCAAGACATAACTGTATAAACCAATGAACATTAAAGGACTTCCCTCAGATACACTTCTTTCAGTGATAAATACTCATTAGTTAATTAAATAATTAGACATTTTGGCAAGTGATCTGGCACTATATCTCCTGTTAATGGCAGAGATAAATGAAAGAGTTTATGCTTGTATAGTTCTATATATTTAGATTCTAGGCTTTCTGGCAAGATGAACAACCTGTTTCAAAATTGTTACTCTTTTGTTAGCCTGTCTTCTTAATAAAATGAAGCCAATAGATGATAATGCCTGATTATACTTAAATTTTTAATTATTGATTTGTTTCTAATCAATAAAGACTGGGAAAGTGAAGAGTTCTGCATTCATATTGTACTGATTAGGTGAATGTCTCCCCTTCAAAAAATGTGAAATTATAATTTTCCTTCTATAAAAGGAAAACAGTGCTCCCATTTAAATTTATCATGTACTAGTTGAGTTCAGATTTTAGCACATATTTTTATGCTAACTACACTACTTCCTAATATGATCAAATATATGTTGTCTGCCCCCAATCTGGTATTATTTTTAAATGTGAAGGGAATGTCTGGGTGTTAACCAAATTTGAAAAAGCACAGGCATTATCCTCTGCTGTTCTCTAAATCATCTTGGTGCTAATTTTGACTTCAAGCAGACTTACGATAAAAGTAACTATATAAGTTTTAAGTATCAAAGAATATTCTAGACTTATTCTGTTTGAATTATACCCCAGGTCTTGAAGAAAGTTTTAAAGGCTTAGCTCATTGGAAGTCATTATGCTTTTCATGGGCAGTCAGAACAAATGTTATTAAAATGAATATCTCAGTAAGATTCAATTATTTATCACAGGTTTTGCTTATAATGATACCACTTTCCTTTTTTTAACATTCTGACAAAAATTGTATGAAATAATAGTTATTCACAAGCTAGTATTATTCAACCTCAGCAAAGAAAAAACTTTTCTTTGCCTCACAGATTTTTTTCTGAGGGACACAGTGCCCTTCCACGGAGGAGGTGGAGGGGCAGTGGAGATCTTCCAAGCCACCAGTAGAATTATGGAATGACCTGGGACACACTTAGAGGTGATAGAAACAAAGTAATATTAGGCATTCCGTACACTTTCTTGTAAAGCAGAAACTGGATTAAAAAGCAAACCTTAAGGAAATAATCTACCCTGCAGGGAGGGTCAGGAAGGAGATTTGTTTGCAATTCATCTTTTAATTTCTCATTTTTAACAGATCTGACTTTTGCTATTAGCTACCTCATACCTGTCTGTTTGTGTCATAATAAAACCTAGTTTTACAGAAACAAAGGTATAATGGTTTAATGAATATTGCAGGAGAAGGACTGAGGCCATGCTATGTCTGAGCTTCAGACAGCTTAAGTTCCTTACACCATCCACAATGTTACCTGTCCTCTGTTATGCATACCTCCAGGTTTTTATAAATATTCTTCCACAATTTTTTCCCATGTAGGTCTTGTCTCAACAAACTGACCAGTGGAGGGCACTCTAAAAACTTGGCAGGCTACATGTACCCTAAATATTATATCATTAAATAATAATTGTAAAGGACAATCAAATATACAGAGAGGAGACTGACAGCCAGGTGCTATGTAGGGTGGCTGCTTCTCTACTGAGAGAGCTACTCTTAGTAGCATAGTTTTAATATATTCACATCATGTCCCAGAGCTAAATTTAATTCCCTGGTAACCATGTATTTAGCAGTGTAGAAATAATTATTAAATCTTAGAGATCCACCAGAGGTCTTTTGACGAATTGGACAACTACGGCTAACCAGCATAAGCTTTTTTCTTTTTAAAAGCCAAATATGATTAGCTTGGTTTCAAGACACTTCTGTTGCAAAATTTTTGGAAGTCTGTTTTCAACATTTGATTCATAAAAAACAATAAACTATTTGGCTTCTCTTATTAAATGATATAAATAAATTTATGCATTGATTTGGAATCTTTTATGTAGGGGAAAATTTGTATTTCATTTCCTTTATTTCTGTTCACTTTTAATCTGAACATTATTCTGTTATAGGTCAAGAGCAGCAATGCAATACTGTCCACTACTGCATATTATTCCTTTAATATTCTGTTTTCAAGTTTTAAAATATTAGGACAAATAAAATTTAAATTTTGTCCTAGAAAAAATCGAAACATCTCAATTTCTAGATGAATGCCCTCTTTCCATGACAAGAAATGGATGTGTCCAACATCCACAGAAATGGGCAGAAGTCTTGCAGTTCCTATTGGGATGATCTGAACCAATCACAGGAGAGCGGTGCTTCAAAAAATGAACTTTAGCACAGAAGAATTAATCTCCCAAGTCTCTTTCTACAGCTGATGGAGAGATGGAAGCATCTCCACAGGCAATTCAGAAGAGGATTCAATAATCCTCAGAAGAGGAATAATACTGAGTCTAATTTTAGATTTTTCCTTGCCCTCCGGGGAACCCATCTCTCCCTATTGAACACCTTGAACTTGGGGACATTAGCAACCCAGGACATAGACAGTCTTCACATTTATACCCCTAAGGTTGGACTGTTTCATCATAACACAGACATAAGCTGATCTAAAGCATATGCTCAAATAATGGTATCTGCAGCAGTTGTCTTGACTTATTTCTACATATCAATTTTTATAATCTGAAACATCAAGTATTTCTATTGTTTTGACCTCAGCCATCAGTAATAAACAATAATTAAAGTAATATTAATATACTAAGATGCAATTTTATAGTAATGTTGTATATCTATATGTATGCAAACTTTAAATTTTGGGAGGAAGAAAACCTTTTTAACAAGTTTTGGAAACCTGTCACTTAAAAGTGACTTTTCCTTAATCAAAGAGATTTAAATAAAAATTTTGGCTTCCCCAAGGCAGGATTTGGTGGGTAAGTTCAATAAAATAAAAAATCCAAGTAATTCTGCTTTTACATGATTTCCCCTTTTGATTATTTCATGCTCTACATGAGACTGTGACAATTCACGAATTTTGACAGCACTGTAACAGTAATAACCCCACCTCTCCATGACAGAGACCTTAGTGTTGGAAATTCATTTGTAACAAAGTGAAAACTCTGTTTTCTTTCCACTCCAGCAGATAAAAACCGAATGTTTGATTTAGGCTGTGTATAGCACATAGTACCATGAGCATTTTATCCCAATTGCATTCTCACTGCTCTCTGCCAATGACAAAGCAAAAGGCATCCAATACAACTGTTCTTATGAAACACCCTAATTAGATGTGAAAAAAAAATAAAAATACTCTAACCAATATTTGTGTAAGTTGATCCAGCCTTGTTCCACAGAGTGCATTTTTGGGACTCTGCCTTGGCTGCAGCGTCAGCCATGCCCTGTGGTTAGTGAGCTAGGGAGGTCTGGAACTGGCTGTGTCCAATACAGGGCAGCCCCAGCCACCACCCACAAAGACCACCCTGCAGCCCCCACTTCCCCTGCCTGGGAACCTGCTCTGAGTGCAACCACATGCCTTAAAACTATAACAAAATTTTCCTTTCCTTGGTGTCATCTTAGCCGCACTAACACCCATGACAAAACTTCTATTGTACTATTTTTGACTTCTATTGTACTATTTTAACTTCTAAGTACTATTTTTATCCATTGCATTTGGTTTTGCTTAGTCAAAACAAACTTGTTCAACGATTTTGAAGTTCCCATACAAAGGGGAGGACTTAGAAACTTCCTTTCTTATAAACTTCCTTTCTGCCAAAGCCCTCATTTTTTCTGCACTTATAACTGTGACTGAAAGAATGGAAATCCTTGAACTGTTCATCCTTACTCTCTCTTGTTTGTAATTCCTTTTTCCTCAGCTTTTAAAGAAATATTCTTATCAATCTAAGTTTGTTAAGTAAAATTTAATGAAATTTAATTTGGATGCTTTGTAAAAATCCAATTTTACCACAGCTAAACTGTGCATCTTTTGAGCAATTCTATGCAATTTTTTTTCTTTCCTAGCTAAGTGAGTCCCTTTTATTACAAGGATGTCCATTGCTCTAGAATTTGGTTGGCCTTTTTGGTTTTCACTTTTCACAGTTTTAGCAGAAGTTCAAACTAAGAAACAGTGATTCCAGAGTTGGGGGAGTTTCATGGCAGTAGTATTCGACACCTTGGAGCCCAAAACCAGTAACCCCTGAGGGAAGAGCTGATGAGCACAGACAAGTGCAAAAGCATAGTTGATAGAAACCATCAAGATCAAAAGGAAGAAGAAAATATTTGAGCACTTCCTTTACCAAGCTACCAGTGACTTCAGTCAATGGAATGGATAAAGGTGAAATTCCTTTGGAAAAGATGAAGGAAAAAGCTGAAGGAGAAAGCTAGATTATTCATGTTCTGCACACAACTAATTTCCCACGATAATGCAATTCGATCTGTAGGCAGATAGACCAATACAATAGGAAATAAAATAAAGAATATTCTTTTACATTATGAGTATGACTAAATTCTGTTAAAGCAAAGATGATGACAGAAATCTGTGAGGCTGTATTGGATAATGTTTAATTACTTGTATCACGACTGGTTGTTCTACTGTCTTTTGTTTGAATAACTCTACAATGAATAATTTTATGTTACTTAAAATAAATTAACAATGGTTGCCATTGATAGAAAAATTGATTGAGAACAGAACAACTACTAGTCATTCTTTGGACTTTCCAGAGGACCTAATCTGGTAAAATGTATCATGGGTGCTCAAATAGGGATTTTTGAGACAGATTGAAGGACAACACACAGGAGGCACTTTACCTTTAATGAACACACACAGCATTGACAACCTGCCATGTAACAGATGTAGAGCACACAACCAAAACTTAGAGACGCTATCCCAAGGAGAACGAGTCACCATATTTTTTTGTCCTTTTGATGTACAGCTGTGATTAGATAGGCTACATTCATTTTATGTGACAAAGGCTGCATTATGTTTGTATTTGTTCTGGAGAAACATTCAAACTTTTGCAGGTATCATTCTGTGCCTTTTAGTGCTTTGTATATAAAAACCAGTTTATGTTTTTACAAATGAAACCAAGATGTGAGCTAAAGGCAACATGCAGTTTATTTTAAGCAACTAAAATGCTTTTTGTGCACTGAATTTTCCAAATAACAAGAGTAACAGGAACAATCCTCACTTAAATGATTTAATTTCTTTTGTGTCTGTGTAGCACAGGTCACTTGGAAACCAGAATAATGTACTCATTTTGTGATGCACCAGCTTCCCTGCAATCTGTAGTCTGACATCACACCCAGGAAGGAACCTCAATTAGACACAATGAAATAATTTGGATAAATAAAGGAATTTTATACTGGTCAAATTTAAGAGTCACATGAATGAATACTTGAGATTATAGAATGAATGTTTATTAAAAATACTGTATGATTACGATTTTATATATCTGTGATAAATTTTAAAATAATTTAGAATTAAACTTTGTTAGGTTTAGAAGGTTTTCTTCCTCCCACATATATTCAGATACTGAGTCACACTTCCTTGTGTCTACAACTAGGTTATTGGATCAATTAGACAGAACTTTCATGTCTAGTTGCTAATTATTCTTGATTATATTTCATATATTTCTATTGTATATGAGCAGTTCTCAGGAGTCATAATCCCTTTTACTACATTACCATTGTAATTTAATATACACAGTAGCCTTTTATAATCATAGGAGAAGGGAAAAAAATGTAAATAATGAGAAATATCTCAAGAGTTTTCTTTTTGAAGAAAAGATTGCAGAGACTTTTTTTCCCAACCATAATATAACTTAGAAGAAAACTTTTTGTGTTAACAGATGTGTAGCCCAGATCTCCTTGCCTATCCTGAATTGAGGCTCCAGTATTTAATACTACAGCTTAAGGACACAATTGGTTTGAATTCTTGAAAATCTTTGAGCAGTAACAGTTTACAGACTCTTTACACAAGGTGCAGCAATTTGATTTTCAAACAGCTTGGCACTTTGTCTCATTACCCTTCTGTCACTAAAATTTACCACAGATGACAAAAAAATTGCCTCATATACAAAAAGTGTGAATTCGGTATAATATACATAATTCAGATTAATTGAAATTTTAACAACCTAATTTTCAAGCAGTTGGATGAGGACTTTACTATCTTCCTTATCAAATTATATCACACCCATTGTTTTGTACCCTAGTTAAAATTATCCAGAGATTATATTCATTACACAGCATTTTGTGTGATTTGCTTTTCTAAGACAAACAATTCTGACAAAGACAGAAAAATTTTACAAATCAAATAGAGCAATGACCAGTGCTGTCATGGCACTGTGACAAAGTGCAGGAAATGTAACACAGCAGTTTCCCAGCTGCTCCATTTCTGGTGTCACTGTCTTCCTTCCACTGGCGAAAAACTAGATTCACAACTACTTAGCTGGTAGCAGAGGAATCTGTGCTATGATCTTTCAGGAACTACTTACACATAGTATAGATAAAACATATTTCACCCAAAACAAGCATTGAACACTGGAACATAAACTCTCCTTATGTGTTGATAAACTGTCTTTTAATATTTTTTTTTTTAATAAACCATCAGAGAATCATTCTTAATCTTTCTTTTGGTAAGATAAATAACCTTAATATCAGGAGTTTTTCACTTTGCAATGGCCTTTAGCTGTGTTTATTCAGTCCAGTGGTACTTCCCTGACTCCCCACTTGTTTATCTTCGAGACTTCTTTGAGAGGACATTTGAGAATTGACTTACATAATAACAAGAAACAGTAGACGTATTTTATCAATGGTAGTCCTGGTTTCTATTTTGTATGAACTACCCTAGACTACGGAGAACCATTTCTGACTTTCAATTTTTCCTGAATTTATAATAGTTAAGGAACCAGATATCCATTTTACTGTGTAATTTGACAATCTGGAGTTTGTAAATTAGTTCTCTTTGCATAACTGCTGAGGAGCACGGATTTGTAGATGCTACTCTTTCCCAAGTTTGTTAATATAAACACTGGTTACTATACTTCCTTTTTTTCCCCTCCCAAAGTTATGTCTGACTCAGAAAGAGTTACAAATAAGAACTGTCTTTTGGGGTTTTATAAGAAAAAGTGCTCCTCCCCTTACTATTTTGCCTCAATTATATTTCCTAAAAGATGCATAAATGGTGATTTTAAAATTCCAGTCATGTGAACCATCCCCTCAGGTTTCTGTTATACCAACGAGGTTGTGTTTATGCTCATAAATAAGCAATTCCAATTATGCTTGTTTATTACCCAAGCTCCTATCATTGGTGTATAGGCAATTAAAGATTAAAGAATTTCTTCTCTCATCGTCCTTTGGTGTCTTGATTAATTTTGTTCTCAGCATCACAATTCTGTACTGAAAGTTCATGTGTTTTCTCTTTTCACCCTTCTCTTTTATTTGATGCCATCCTAACCACTGCAGTATACTTCTTTGGTAGCTGCCTCAGTGATGTTTTCTAAGGAACTTTAAAAGGTTTTTAGGACTTCCTAATGCCTATGGTGAAATTAATTCTCAGAACTGATTGCCATTTTATTAGCACAGTAATTCCTTAAAAGAAATCCATAGCTGATTGGCAGGCAGCAATGCAATGCCTCTTTGACTTTATTTTTTAAGGAAGCAAACAATCTACATCATTGTACATACTGTGCCACATTTCCCAGCTTATCCATCAGGAAAACTTCTAGTACTACAAAATACTTACTCGTATCAAGTCATCCACTTGAAGTTGTCATATATATTAACTTTTAACTAGAGTGCTGCTGGACTATGCCAGGGCAGACTGAATCAAATGTCACTTCATATAAGCAAAATTATGCTCAAACTGCTATCACATCAAAGCAAAGTAAATTGTGGTGTGATAGTATGAATTCCTTTTGCCAAGCTGTCATGCACAAGAAGTGGAACAATTCACAAAAACAATTATGTTCATAGGCAGTCATTCTTAAGTGTGCCATTTCTTAAGAAAGTTTTATGAATAATTAAAGTAGTAACTTTAATTAGTGTTTAAATGATCAAAAAGATAATTCTGCTTAAATAATGATGTGATTTTACTAGCAACTGTTTTACTACCATGAAAATTATTGAAATAGAAAACTTCCCAAGACAACAAAACAAACTTGAAGAAATACAGATGCCACTATATTTTTCTGCAGGTAAACTTGATTGCTTTTGTCATGCAAGCAGAGTTACAGCACATCTTTTGTGAGTACACAAGGATCTTAATAAATCTCAGTTATGTCTTTCACAGGTAACAGATATTCCTTAGACTGACATGTATGTCTTTCTTCAACTTCCTTAAAAGTCAGCAAAATATCTTGTGTTGCTAATATTTGGCAGAGGAAAATTTCCATACCAATGGCACTCTTCCAGACCTCTGACAAGAGGTTGTGATTAATATTTTGCAGCTATCATAACCACAGGCTTATGATAAAAAAAATCCTGTATCATGGAATTCAGTGGAAGTTTTTCTCCTGACTTCACACATTATCTCCATCCTAAAAAGGTGTGATTTGGTTGCCTAACTGGAGTTAAACAATATCACTTTTGGCATGCTTTCACAATGCACCAGATCATCTGTCACTCCAGAAGAAAGGCACTGAACCCCACCGTGTCAGATCTGTCAGCCCCACATGAATGTATGAAATACAGAAAACCTGAAACAGCACCACATGCATGTGTTAAGGCCACTGAATTGTACCCAAAGCAATTCTTTACTTGGGAGTTACATATACGTGATATGGAAGATGAAAATCAATACAATTTTATATACTTTTTTTTAACATGACTTAAGCATTCTTAGATTCTGTGAACTTGTCATTCAACCAGGCTTTCTTTTAAGTAGCAATGCCTTAGCTAAAGAAAACAGGAAATTGAAAATCTGAAGGAAGAGATACTAACAGGTCTCAATTTTAATTTTCATGGGAATTAATTTATAATATTTTTTCTAAATTTGTTACTAAAAAAATTAATTTGTTTCTACCTGCCTCTAAATCATCTTTCTCTATTTTCCTGCCTTCTCAGACTTTAACATGGTGAGTGAAAGTGTAGGTGACGACTTTAGCATGAAATGACTTGCTCCCCACTGACTGTACCGAACAATTTCCATAATGGGAGATGAACACCAAGCTACTGGGCAGGCTGAGCAGTCTTAGACACAGCCTGGAACAGAATTCTTCTTTCAGCTGCTGACACACAGATGTTTAAGTCCACTGAAACAACCAGAATATCTGAGAGCTCATACAAAACACAACACTCAAAGTCTGTGCCTGCTGGAGGGCAGGCAAGGCACCATAAGGCATCTCAGCTGGCCCTAGAGGTATTTGTTTAGGCAACTTGGGCCCTTTCTGAGAAGCTGGGACTAAAAATATTGCCAGATCTTTCCAGGCAGAGAAGAGTCTAGATTTTTGTCCCATGATTATTATGGTTGATTCTAAATAAAACTGTATATCTTTTGTCAGTCCAGTTAGCTCTCAATATATTATAAAAGTATGCAGCTGACAAACAAGCTGCATAGGACTTTACACTAAACTTTTGTAACAGTGAAATTCTGAAAACAATGAATGTTTTCTAATAGACTTACTGTTGTTTAGATTTACAGGGAAGTAGGTTTCCAAAACACAGTAAAGCTTTTCCTTTCATGAGTAAAAATATGTACTTGTGAATTGCAATGATTCCTGCAAAGATTAATTTGGAGCAAGAAGTGATTATCAATAAAAGGATGGCAATATCAATATCACTAAATGAGTGAACTCACAGGCATCTCAGAATATATTATTCTCATGATGTACAAATGTTTAAAGCAGGAGGGGTTAGAAGGAAGCAGAGTTAAGAATTAAAAACAAATAAACAACTGCTTATATTTCAGATACATCCAACTTTTTTTATCACCATGATATTGCAACAATGGGGTGTACCAAACATATGAGCAGTACAGGATTTTTAGGGATTAGTTTTGTTAGTCCAACCCATGCTGTTGGAAAACAGTTTTCTATACTACATTGAGAAGTAAGATTCATTCTTCGTGGGGACCCTAAGCTTTCAGAAAAAAACCCAATATTTTTCAAGGTTCTTTTAAAGGACAAAGGAAGAGATGTACATAAAAATTTTGAGCTACCTGTTTTTTGTCTCACATTGTTGTTTCATGAGAAAATCTTACACAGAAAGAAGAAGGTCACTTTGCAGTCCTCATGGGATATAGAAATTGTGTATGAATCCATAATGTCTTCTCATCCATGCAACACTGGGGAAGGAAAAATCAAAGTGAGGTTTTTCTTCCAGCCCTGCAGTGTGCTTACTTTCCCTTTTTGTTGATTGCATGCTGTCTTTACTGTTGAAATAATATTAAAAACACATAATAAAAGATGTAACTATTTATTTTAAACCATGTTGTTTGCTTTAAATGACATATACAAAATGGTCATCTACCTCCCAAAATAAACTGGCAAACAAACAAATTCAGCAATAGCTACCATGAATTATGAGAGGGTTTTATATTTCCTTCAGCATAAAACAGGGAAAAATAAATCCCATCAGTAAGTAAATGAAGTGGATCTCAGCATAACCAATCTATGAGCTGAAAATTAGTTTAATTCCCATGGTAGGAAGTTTAAGAGATTCATAGATTAGAGGGCCAGAAGGGACTGTTGTGATCAAATTTATAAACTTATGCAGAGATTTTCAAAGGCACAAAAGACATTTGGGTGTGTAATTCCCACTGACTTACAAAAGAAGTTGGATTTTAATTGTGACTTCATTACAGAGCTCCCCTTTCAAAGAATTGTAATTTGACCAATAACCTGAATCCTAAATCATGATGTACAATAGTCAATGTCACCTATGATTCAATTACAAGTGTCTCAGCATAGACAAAATGCAAACAAGTTATAGCACCCTCAGTGCCCAGTATTTTTCTTCTGACATTGCCTGCAGAAGATCTAAAAGGAATTTGATTGTTAGGCATGTCCAAAGACCTGTGCAGCCATGGTGGCAGTAAAAGTACCTTTAGACTGCAATAGAAAATACAGACTATCTGAAGCAAGCAGAAATGCAGGCATAAGCCTACACCTTGAGGGAAAACAATTTTTTATTTAATTTATTTGACAAAATTATTTGTCAAATATTCCTTCTCAATGGAAAATATCCTGATGACATCAACAAATCATAATAAATTACAGTTTTTAAAGTTCACTAGAGCAGAGTCAAGATTCAACTTGGAAGGACCAAAGGACTCTTCTTGAACAGGAAAAGACATATTCATTGGAAAAAAAAAAAAAGGAAATTTGTGAATCTCTTGTAACAGACTGTTTCTCCACTGCCTACTTCCTGTATTTTAATACAGTTTATCTTTGTTTTAAAAATAGCATTTCAAAAAGGAGCAGAGGAAGTGTTGCACTAGATGAGATGGTGATCCGTCTATTCCTAGCATCCGGTCTCC
Source organism: Passer montanus (assembly GCF_014805655.1). Lineage (NCBI taxonomy): Eukaryota > Metazoa > Chordata > Aves > Passeriformes > Passeridae > Passer > Passer montanus. The sequence goes on along the minus strand of NW_024368374.1, from coordinate 1,223,080 downwards.
AGGAGAGATTGTTAACACAAGTTAATATTTTGTCAGATATATCTGGTGTCTTCTAATGACAGTTTTCATGCTCTGTTTCTATTTCTCTCCTATTAAGAGCTTTTTTTTATTTTAATGTTTATTTACTCATTTATTTATTTCACTATTACTTGTTATGCTGTCTTAAGTGCTGCCACAAACACAGCTGCATACCTTTTTTATTCCAGCTGTGCTGGTTCTGAAGAGCCAGCAGTTGATATGTTTCTCCAGCAGGCACATTTTGAAGATTGCTGTTGGTCTCAAGCATTCTCTCTAGTTTCAAAGACAGAGAGAAAATTTATGGCAGGGAATAGTAGTAGAACTAAAGTTTTCTTACCAGAAAAGAAGGGTCTTTTCAGTGTATCTGTTGCTGCTCCTTGCTTCCCAAGGAGGCTGACATGGAAGCTCTGACTGACAATATGCTTACCTAGGAAGAACCAAAAAAAAAGAAATCTCAGCAATGTGTTTGCCATCAAAGTACCTGTGGTATTGGTGCAATCTCAAAAGCTGAAGAGATCATGGGAATTTTTTATACATCAGTTAGTTCCACCTACAGTCTGGGTTCTTTACTTCTACATACATTAATGGACTTATGCTCCAAAATTGTACTTTTGATTAATTTTGGCCAACAACTGCATTATGTACCAGAAAGAAATAAAGAGAAATTGATATGACTGATGAGGGTTTTTGTAGGGGAAAAAGTAGAGTCATCTTTTCAGAGACATCTTTTCCAGTCAAGTAACCTGTTGAAAAAAGTACACATCACTGGTTTCAACAAAACATATTTATGCCTATTTTAGAAGTTCAGGCATATGCAAAACAACAGCTTTGAAATGGTAATTAAATTATTGGAAAGAGATAGTGCATTTTTTCTTTATCTGCTCCAAAACCCAACACCACCTTGTATTTCTCTACTACTGCTAGCTGTAAAGATTAACTAAACATACTGGAAAGCTGGGAAAACCTCTTTTCACAGACTTAGTTCTATATTCTCTGTAAAATATAGAATCTATTTTCCTTGCAAGATAGATCAGTTTGTACTTTAGCTAGTATATGGAAGACAGAAGTCTAAAGAAAACTAAAAATCCTCTCCCTGACTCCATTTACTTATTGCTCTTGGTCCTTCAATAGTCCTGTTACTCAAAGTCCTCCAATTTGCCTCTGTTGAAACAAACTCAGCTCTGTTCTCCCTCTCGGCTTCAAAATGTTTGCAAGCACCATGGTTTGTCCAAGGAAGCTACAAGATCAGCAAGTTTAGATTGAACATAGAAAAATTCAACTCCAAGAAGCCACTCATTTTACAACAACAATAACATTTGCAGGTTTAAAGCAGCATGAAGCATCACACATCACATGGATGATCTGGAAGAAGTCAGTAACCTGCTAACAGCAGGGGTCTTCTCTCTCTCTTCCTCTGTCTCTTCTTTCCTACCCCCTCTTTCTCTGCTAATCAACTTTTTCTTTTATGAATCTGAAAACATTGATGGCTGGTTTTGGGATGAAATTCCTGCTACTATGCACACCTTGATTTAAACACTACTGCGCTACTAGAATGTTGGTTTCATTACTTTGTACTGATGCTGAAACTTGACTTGTTAGGCTTTGTTTAAGCTCACCATGTAAGTAGTTTTCTTTTGATCGTCTCACTGGTTTTCTTGAGAATCTTATTTTTTCTTGCTTGCTTCCTGTGGATGTAGAAGCTAATTTACCTCAAGGGTGACTGCTGTGCTTACTCAGCAAGATATTATTGCCTTTGGAATTAATTTCTAGAAAAGCCAAGAAAAATCACAGAACGTACAGATGTAAGGGTCTGAGGCAAACCCCACATTTTTTTGTTTGGTTTGTTTTTGTTTTTTGGGGTTTTTTTAACTTTGGTTTTAAAGACATAAATTTAACATTTGTGGAAAACAGACATATAAAGATTTGTATATACCATATTCTTTCCTGGCAAACTGGGAGAAGAATCTGTACTGATAGCAAATGCTGTAGTTGACTTTTTTTTTGAATCTTGAGAAGTAGTAAAACACCACAGTAACAGCAATGAGCTTGTAAAATCTCTATAAAAGAAAAACAATTTGAGACATATGCATTAAAATACATTATGTTTCTCTTATTTTCATTTTACAGGAGTACAGAATACACAAGCTACAGTGGGAAAACAGCTGCAGCTCATTACAAACGTGAAACATCAGGAATACTAACATATTCTTAACCTTTTAGCAAGAACTTCATACATAATTAGTGTATCTTAAAAATATAATTCTTGAGATTAGTTCACAACAATGAAATCTTCTTCCATATACTTCCACTTTTCTTTTATCCACCCACAATCCTCCTTTCTTTGTTTCAAAACAAGAAGAGAGAAACACCAAACTACAAATTAGACAGACACTTCAAAAATACACTTCTTTTATAATGTAATTATATTATGGTAAAACTTTGTAGTTTGTAAAGTTCTAAGTGTTTTAGGGAAAAAAAAAAAGGAGGATTTTAGTTATTTGAGTTGAAATTATCTTTAAAAATGTAATTTAGGAAAATATTGCATTAGTTTCTAAGATGTCTTTCTAAGATGGTATCAGTATGTTCCTTTATAAATAAATTTTAAAAAACTACCTTAAACTTTTCATCTTATATCTTCTTATCAGAGAATAAAAAGAAAAAAATACCAATTTCACATGTGCAATGAATGATATTTCAGTATTTTGTGTGCCTCACTTCTAGCAAACTAGGAGTATATCTGTAACTAGTCAGAAATTATGAAATCAGTAGCCTCAGTCTCCAATTTCGCACATTTCTTTTATTCCACAACATGTCGCTTGAAAACTAAAATTCTGACAATTTTTTTAATGCATTATCATATTGGTCACAACTTAATTACTGCGTATGGGAGAACTTCATCCAGCAGACAAAACCTGTAGAAAAGCCTTTTAACTTTCTAACAACACTAATGAAGCGATTTTACATAGCAGGATTAAAGTCGTGATAAGGAGAATTAGCCTGTGATTTGAGTTAGAATCTCTGTTATTGTTTATAGACATGTAAGTAATGTTTATGGCCATTTCCAAATTCTGCTCTATAGTGTGTTCATACAATACTTGATAGTGATATAAAGGAGAAAGGTGAGAAAGGTAAAAAAGGAAAAATGCTAAAAAGATAAAATCAAGGAAAGGAATATTATGTCTGATTGTGGAGATGCAGCAAAAAGCTGTAGTTTTCCCAATTAAGATGAAGTGGTTTGAATGATCCTTTTAACTTTGAGATACAGCAGTCTCAGTTTTATTTAGGATCTCCTAGGTAAGAAGACTGAGAACCGCCTCTCCCTTTTATGAAAGTATAAAGATCTTTTTTCTTTCACACAGAAAGAGTTCTTTTTCCCTCCCAGATGATTTATTAAAAGTACAAAATTTCAGTCTCCTGTGAAGTCTCCTAAATTGTTCATCTTTAAGCATACACAAGGATGTGATAACCTAATATTTTTAATGCAAAAATATGCAGAAAACGCACTTTAAAATACCACAGGGACTCTTAATACAGCAAAAAGAAATTGGAAAGGCACATCTGCATTTTGTTTTTCTCTTACTTAAGCCCCCCTTGGAAATAGCGGGTTGGATATTACTCACATGACATTCTGAACATTTTATACCTTGTTAGTGAAACTTGCTCACACATTTTACTCTGCATCCAGTCTGGCAGTACACAAGCCATCTTGAAAGAATCCCTTCAATTTTATCTTTTTTCCTACAGTGCTCTATTTTTTTATTATTAATGGCTTTCAGAGCATGGGTTGTGAACACAACTCTCACTACTTTTCCTGGACAGAACTACTACTCCTGGAGTTGTCAGCTCCAGCTGTGCCACGGAAGTCTAAAAATAAATGGATATGCTGCAGCCTGGTGAGACTGTTAAACTCCTGTGGTGCTCATTCTTGCTCCTCAGTGAGCTACACTAGTTCATCGGGTCTAGACCAAAGAAGATCCGCCCAGCTCCCGTGTAGTTGCAGAGAAAGGTTTTGAAGTAGTAGCCTATTTCTTGAGAATGGGGAGGAAACTTGTCTGTTCTTGTTAACCACGCAATAAAAGGCATGGAAGGTCCTTTCAAATCTGCAGTAGTTCTGTCATCGCGTGCTGCCAGCACAGGATATTCCTGCAAAGACCTAGCTTGTGAAGGAATATATAATCAATTCATCCCTACAAATCAGTGGAACAAAAACCATTCAGTGAAAAATACTGGTTTTCCCCCAAAGCACACCCTCCTTTTGTACCCACTGGTGTGTACCTTGTATGCATGAGGCAAAGCCAGTCTCTGAGTACAACTGCTGATGTGTCATTTACGTAGCTCTCCTTCTTCTGACCATCCTTCTGTAGGCATTTTTGCCATTTCCTCCAAACAATGCAGCATCAGTTTGGGTTTTCCCTATCAGAGGAAAGCAGCAACACCTTGAAATAAAATCAAGACCACAGCCTTAGAATAAATAAATTTATTTTCAGAAACATAAACAGACTATATTAGATGTGTCATCCTAGTAGCTTCAAAAATTAAAAAGGGAAGAGGGTCTTAAATAATTTCAGCAAAAGCCAACACAGTTAAAAGTAAGCTCTAACTCAGTTCTCTGGAAGAGAGAGACAGAGAAAGCAGATAGTAGCAGTTGCCGTTATAAAAATAAATGTGTTAAGTCATTTGAAATAACCATCAGGAGCTACTGTTAAAAAAGAAAAAAAAAAGTTACAACAAAAACTAACATCAGTGCTAAAATTCAAAAAGTTGCTTCAGGCTTTTAAATTTTGGTAATAGAAGTTAATACATTTTATAAACTGTCAGCTCAGTGACTTGACTTCAGCTTTATCTACTGCAAAGCAAGAGGTCAGGGTTAAAGAACAGCCAGAAGCCTCCTGCCTTTGGGACCAGCAGAGATGAGAAGGATCTGTCCTTCTGGACTCAGGGGAGGGAGGAGGTGCAGCTCACTTCTCTCTGGAGCACTCCCCAAGTAGATGTCTAGCTCCAGCAATGACAATAGTAATTATAATCTCAAAGATGGCAGAATAGCTGAAACAGCATGGGGCAGTATTAAAAAAAGGAAAAATCCTCAGGAGCTATTGAATTCCCTTTGGAAGGCTGAGTGTGCTTGCTTTAGAGGTTTTCCTGTACAGTGAATAGTGGGATTTAAGACAGCAGGTATAAAAACAGGCATTGTTGGAATTGAAGACAGTGGAAAGCAAAAACCATGAATCATCATTAGACATTATAAGGAAATAAAGTCATATGTTCTGAATTCAGATGAAGCCCTTGACAGAGGCAGTGACAGCTACTGAAAAGACAGCAGAGCTCTCAAGTCTTCCTTATAATGATGGCACTACAATTGGATTTTACATGAAGCATAGTCTGCTTGCTCCTTAGTTGTTGTTTTTGAATCAGCTAGGGGCTGACACATTGCTGCTCCAACAAATAACTTATCGTTGAGCTTACAAAAGGTTAAAGTTCTTGTTATTTACAGATCGCAAACCAGAGAAGCAATGAGAGGCAGCATTCACATTCATTTCTTGAAATTGTGCCCCTAAAAATTGAACTGTGAAACAGGCATTTAGCCAAGGATGCTGCTAGTATGCACCCATTGTGGCAACTCTGCAAAGGTGTCCTGAACATATTCTCAGCTGCTCTGCTCCATGCACAGCAGAGAGAGAGGACCATTCCCTCCAGCTCTGGAGCAATCCTGTATATCTACAAAAGCAGAAACAGATTTGCCTGCAGGAGGCAAAAATGAAACAAATAAAACACCACCAACAGAACACAAACCAAACAAATTAAATGGCAACAAAACAGTACACACAGACCAAAAAAAATCAAAAAATAAACAAAAAAATCCAAATTCATCCAAATCCCAAAAAACCTAATCAAACAAACAAAAAAAAAAAAAAAAACCAACCAGAAAACAAAGCAAAAAAACCCTCTTCAGTACAAATAAGTTAACTATATAACAAATCTTTTCTGAATATGCTCTTTATAGAGATCTGGTCCAGGTTATCAGAAAACATTTTTATATTGTTCCTTGCTAGATTATGCACTGACCCTTACCTCAGGCTTCAGCATGTAAATGCGACTGAAGGAAATTAGCTCCAAAATTTCATCTATTGCCTAGTGTAGCGATCAAAATCTTTTCAGGTTGGTATCACTGCTTCCCACACCCATCCCATCTGTCATCTTTTCCCCTCACTAATTTCTTCTCTTCCCCAATTTCTGTCTTCATAGAGGAATGAGAGAAGACTTCCTATCTTCCTTTGGAATCCAGCTAAGCTTCTGACCCTCTCAATTATCTCCAGGACTCAGAGCATCTTCTGTCTTTTTCCACAGGCAAATAAAAAAAAGAACAAACATAATGAAGTTTTTAACTCTTGCAAGACAGTGAGAGGAACTGACATTTCTTCTTAAGAGACTTCATTGTGGAGGATGCAAATTGTGTGGGTAATAATCAGAGCATAAAACCAAAAGGAATCATATTTTGTCTGACATCTCATGTGCCATAAAACTTCTAACTTAGACCGCTACACCTTGTCTTGTTTATGCCTTTACAAAAGTCAGTAACTTTCATTTGATTAGAACAAATATTATCAGTAGGTATCTGGAAAAAATATAGAAATGCAGAATTTCTCATTTCTTTTGGTAGTTTGTTCCACTAGTTAATCACCCATTAAAATCACTACTAAACCCAAAGGTTTATTTCCAGGGTTGATTAGGTTTTTTTCTATCTGCAGCATCTTGCTATTGGTTCTTATTAAAACTACAGAGGGTTTCTTGGTTTTAGTTTTGTTGTTTTTTTTAAATGAAATTAAAACCCCTTAAGTATAGAGGGTGTTCTCACAAAACAATATTTAAACACTGTAATCAAACTGCATGTAGATCTTCCTTTTGACAGATAAAATTGTGAGAATATCCTAATGAATTACATCTCTCCACACTCCTTAAATTTTTCCTGTGGCTTCTTTCTGCTCCACTCTAATTTCTTAACATCTTATTCAAAATACAATAAACAGAATCCTTCTACAGCACCAGATGCCCTAGTACAATATTGAGGAATAGTATAAAGCCTATTGGACATTGAGGAATTATGAATAATGACTTCAATAGTGTAAGGAAAGAGTCAATGTTATTTGGCTGTTAAATGCAATGCATGAATTTAAATGTCTGGGGTTTAGTTTTCATCATATTGAAGACTGTTATGTAAATTTGAATAACTATTTTGCAAAATTTTCAGATTTTGTTAGACCAGATGTAATAACTGCAAGTAGAACCTTCTCTCAGTTGTTGAAACATTTAATTCTTTATTGCTTCTATGTTCTTTGGCATCCCCATCTGGAAATCATCATTACAAATAACATTCACATACCTCACCACATAAATACAGATATTCTAAAAACCACTGTTAAAATCTCTATAACATCCTATATTTCTTAAAAGCATGAAAAAATAATCAGTAAAGTTGAAGAGACATAACAGTGGTTCTCTGATTGCATGTCTGAAAACTAAAGGCTTCAAAGTTACAAAAAATTCTTAATAGGAGACTCCATCTTCCACTTCAAAAACAAAGTCCAATTTATTTATGCATCTCCACTCATTCAGTATAATTCTTCTACGTACACAAACAAAAATACATATTTATGTGCAAATTTTAATTCCAAGGTTGGGAGGCATAATGGAGTCTAATTTTATTATACAAGATAATTTTCCTAGAGGTGCATATTGATTTCATACTGTCAAACAAACTGCAAAATACATTATAACAAAACAATTAAAACTGCTGATAATTATTACAATTAACTCACTGCTTCATACTAATGGAATGTTCAAGCATCCGAGAATTCCTGATTATCAGAAACTAATGGATGTTCAGAAAAGGATGTCATTTTCTGTAGCAATTTGTTCTTGGCCAATTTAATGTTCCCTCAAAACAGTTTTCTGTTCCCAAATGTCTCATTTGTGGCTTTACAAAGGAAAGAATCATGACACTATTGTTTCAGTGCTTATTTTGTCTTCAGAAGTCTCAGGTCTGTTCACTTTGCTGTTATGCATACAATCCAAAATAAAAGAATCATAGAATCATTTTATATATTCATTTGTTAAACAGAGCTGGAGGATTCTAATTTGAAGCAGTGTTAAATGTGAACTAATTCTACTGAAGTGTGAGAGTTTTGGCTGGAAGAAGAATACTGATCCACTTTATCTAGCTGTATTTCTCTGTCGTGTGTGCTGCTTTGCCTGTGTGAAACCTCCTTATTATCCAGCTCTTGATCCCCATTGTGCTGCTGTAACGCTTGTGATGCTGTTCCAGTGCCTGAACATGATGCTTTTCTATCAAGCACCCAAGTGGAGTTTTGCTATTCAAATCTGACCAGTTACTGCAGTAGGCCTTTGATAGAAAGAGCAAGCTGGGAACAGCAAAAGGACAATCCCTTAAAGCTTACTTCAGACTGCATGCATTTTTTGCACTTACTGTGCCAGATGCACATCAGTTGAATGTTGCCCAGAAGAGGAATATTTTCTGCAGGGACTCATACAGCTGGTTTGGTAACCACTTTATTGTGCCAATGTTAAAACTCGCGATACAATAATTTGCTTTATGAAATACCTTTATATGCTTTTCAATAGGGAGCACTGTGATCAAGGGTGGCATCAATTCTATAGGACAACTCTTTTACAGGGCAGAACTTTTCCAATTACTAATATTTTGGGAAAATACATACCCCGAAAGCTACAGTTTGTGAAAAACCACGAGACCATTAGTTTCTTTTCTGAGATTTGTATTTACAGTATTTTCATTTTTTTTATTCAGAAAAATAAAGTAATTAACAGGGATAAGCAATTATTATTAATCATTTCTTCAACATCATCCACATAGTTTTGTGTATTTAACTTACTGGAGAATATCTTGCGATGTAAAGGTCTCACTGTCTCTTAGAAATAAACAATACAATTAAAACAAATTAGCCCTCACAGCCTTATGAATTTTCCCATAGAAAAAAAAAAAAAGAAGTGAGCAAGAAATGTTTTCTATCCCTTCATCAGAAGTGTTTAAGATATTAGACATTCTGAAGAATAACAGTCTCTGTTTGAATTTTTAAATAAAATTTCCAATAAACTGGGGCAGAATTTCCAAGGATTACTTTAAGGCCTTTAATCTTTTTTTTAAAGTAGGAAATATATTAGTGTTTTGCTGATTTTTAAAGCAGGAAATACCCTAGTGCTTTGCTGAATCAGGGCCTAAAAGAGCAATCCAGTCACACTTGGGGACAAAAATATCACAGTGTGTAAAATATCCATAATGTGATTAAGAAGAAAAAGGTCATTTTGAAGCTTAAAAATATTTAAGCGTTAAAACTTTAAAATGTTTTCACACCCAGGTTAAGAAATATATACCTTCACTAATACAGTCACCTAGTAACACAGCTTAGCTAATTGCACAGCTTGAACAAACCCCTTTGTGTCACTGGGGAAAGAAGTAAGGAGCACTTAAGTCCATTCTGGATTTTAATGGCTGAGGAATATTTTTTACAAAACACCATAGCTATCAGAGACTAAAGGTAGAAGTCCTCATTATGCCAAACTTCTTTTACACATACCTGGAGAAGGAACCAAGTATCTCAGCAGTTCTGTGGAGAGCATTGTTTGGTGAGAAGCACAGAGCAGGGAAAGACTTGCCAGCAACTGAGCAAAGAAATTGCCTGTTGTTGTACCTGATTCTTCTCATTGAAAAGCAAACATTTTTGTAAATAGTAAGTGTGGAAACAAATAAATACCTGTCTGTCAGGAACTTCTCCTCCTAATGGGAAGACCATGTCATCCTTAATATGGAGGTTTTTTAATATAATGGAATCACATATTTGTGCCAAAAGGCATGAACACCTAATTATTGTCCCTACCTCTGCTATATTAGTGTTCAGTGTGTCAAACCAAATTGCCACCTGCTTGCATATTTCCACTGAATTCCCTAATAGAGATATGATTTTGACAAGAATTTAGGTGCTGTCACAGTAAAAAAAAAAAAAAAAAAATAAAAAAAAATTCCTCTTTCATCTTAATTTTAAAATGGAGAATTAAAACTCCAGTGGAACATTAGAAAAGGCCATAAGTACTTTTTAAGGAGTACTCTGGGCTAGGATACCAAAACTCTATTAGCTTCTTTGTCTCAAAACAAATGTGGGCTCATATCTCTAGCAAATATCTAAGAAAGCTGAATTGTACTACAATTTCTAGCACAGTGTTCTTTTATGGTTTGTTTTTTTTACTATGGTGTCTTCCCACTCCACAGCCAGGCTGTCATAAAGAGTTACTTAGAATGATTCACATTTTAACACTACCATGGATACGTAAAACATGAATTAGACTTACTAAAAGAAATAGAATCAGAATGTAACACAGAGAAAATGCTTTTTTAAGGAGCTATGAAGTTCACTGTCACCTTTGAACACAATTCAGCCCTTGGGCTTACTACTTCACAGAAATTGCACAAGGTACCAGACAGGACAAATAGATGTCACACTAACATCTTTCTCTGCTGCATTCAATTAGGCATATCCTAGGTTCATGAATTTGACTTGCTCAGACAACTTATTTGTGTTTGTAAAACATTAATTTTTTTAATTTCTTATTTTTCCTAAGAAATTTTCCCATATATCCCCACGAATCAGATGGCAGATGTAAGACATCACATCTTGCTTCTGACATTTCAGTACTCTTTTCAAACCTGAAGGCCATTATCACATTCAAGGATCTGAAATGCACAAAACATAGATTTTAATTCTGGCTATATGACAGACCACACTAGGAATGAAAAGATGAAGACATGTCATCATAGATCTCTGGAAGAACAGCAGGAGGCATTGAAGGTAAACACAGTAGCAACATGTCCCAGCCCAAGATTTCAGCTGGAAAATGAGAAAATGAGCACAAAGATCAATTTAAGCTTCAGCTGAGCCATATGACACTATTAAGCACAGAGAAAACATTTATTTCCTAATATCAAGACAGTCAAAATCAGCTTCAATAGATGCATTTTTAATTTTTAATTGTTCACATAAGGATGTTCCTTCTTAAAAAAAATTAAAAAGCAAAATGAAAAAATTCCTGAGACAGTTGGCAGTAAGCTAAAAAGATTGCTAACTGTTGGTAATTGCAAAAAACTCTTTTAATTTGGACATTTTATGGAGGACACAATTAAGTGAAGTAAGGTAGCTGAATGACTTTTAACCTCCTGTGGTGAATTTTAAACATCCAGAAAAATAAAACTCTTGTCATCACCTGAAGCAGTTTGTGGTCAGCCTTGTAGATGGGCTGAAGCATCTGCCCTGAGAGTGTGGGACAAAGACAGAGCCAGACTCAGTGTTTTGGCTTCTTCATCAAACAGAGGCTCAGATAGATCATGGAGGGGAATCACACAGAACTTTTGATAAAGTTTTGAAGCAGGGGGGTATTTTCCACTGTCCACTGTGACTTTTGGGGGCACACAGAAAGATTATTTTTGTCTCCAGCAGGAAAAGATTTTAAGACTTAAGACTCCAGAGTGTTCATCTGCCCTTTTTTTTCATGGCCAAAATATTGATGACTCACTTCAGAACAAATGTGATGGACACAAGAGTAATCAAGCAGTGAGTGAACCTGATGAGTGCATTTTACATCTGAGTCTTTCCTTTCCCTGTCCCAGGCTGAAGGAACTGTGAATTATTTTAATTAATCTGCCAGAGAATGCCATAGCCTAAATGAGTTCAAAAGATTTCAATACAATCCATAGCATATCACAAATACTACCTTCTTCTACAGTCATTTCTGTAGTCTTAAATCTGAGACACATGTAGATAACATGACAGGTGTAGCATAAAAGAATAAAATACAGTAGAAATCAATTACAGTCAAGTAATTTTTCTTCCTTAAGCCAGATTTTTATAAAAAGAGAAATTACTACAACAAAAGTGACTGTAATTTCCTTAATGACTGAAAGATCTACATATTTTCCCTAAAAACTAAATTTTATTCTTTCAGTGTAAATTAGAAATAAATTATCTAGCTTTCCATGATTGCTGCAGTTCATCACATTGAAAACTGTGCCACCTGCACCGAGAGAGATGCATTCAAGTAACTCACATCCTAAACAATCAGATATAATTAATATGATAGTCACAATTAATATGATGTTTTCATATCTAAGATGAAACTGGCAGATGGGGACAAGAGTCTTACATACAGCTGGTATAACATAATAGGATCCTGGCAAAGATTGTTTTTCTAGACTTCCTATTTACATATTTGATTAAGTAAAATCATAGAATCATAGACTTGCTTAGGTTGAAAAAGAATTCAAAGATCATGAAGTCCAACCATAATCCTAACATTTCCCAGTTCACCACTAAACCACATCCCTTAGCGTCACATCTAAACATCTTTTAAATATCTCATGGGGTAATTACTCAACCTCTTCCCTGGGCAGCCTTCTCCAATGCTTAACCACCTTTTCACCCTTTTTCTCAATATCCAACTTAAACACCTCCTGGAGCAACTTGATGTCATTTCCTCTTGCCCTACTGCTTGTTTTCTGGGAGGAGACCAGCTCTGCTTTGCTACAACCTCCTTTCAGGTAGTCATAGAGAGTGATAATGCTCCCCAGAGCCTGGTTTTGTCCAAGATAAGCAACCCCAGCTCCCTCAGACAATCCTCACCAGACTTGTGCTCCAGACACTTCCCTAGCTTTGCTATCCTTCTCTGAATGTGCTCCAGCGCCTCATTGTCTTTCTTGCAGTGAGGGGCCCAAAACTGCACACAGGACTTGAGGTGTGGCCTCACCAGTGTTGACTACAGAAGGACAATCACTCCCTTGGTCCTGCTGGCCACTCTATTGCTGATACAGGCCAGGATGTCATTGAGCTTTTTGACCACCTGTGCATATTTCTTTGGGTTCAGCCAGCTGCTGACCAGCACCCCCAGGCCCTTTTCTGCAGGGCAGCTTTCCAGACTTTCTTCCCCCAGCCTGTAACACTGCAGGGGATTGTTGTGACCTGACGCCGGCAACTATTTACAGACACAAACGGAACGAGACCACACCTGAACAGCATCGTGAGCTGTTTATTTAAGAAGCATCAGTCTCATTACATGGCTATGGCAATGGATCAATGCGAGCAGCTCGCTATCCAGACAGAAGGCCGAGGAAACTTAATGTTGCAACATAGTATAAGATAGTTTCAGACCTAGTTTCAGCCAATTACATAGAGCAAAAGCATATTGACAGTCGTTCTATCCAACCACATGAAGCACACGTAGCTTTGGTTAAAACAATAGTAACTTTTTCTCTCATACAATAGTTCATTTATAAAAGATAAAGCACAGAGCCCTATTCATATTTAACCTTCTAAATATTTACTAAAATATACCTTTTTGCAACTTAGAAAGTCAAACTACATAGCTCTATTGTTCTATTTCTCATGTCTTCGCTACTGCTGATATCTCTTTTCTGCTGCTTAAGCATTTCACTATCCTCACTATCTCTGCGGCCTTTCTTTTTCCCACCTTTCCTAAAATCCTCTAATCCCATGGATTCCCACAGTGACCCAAGTGCAACTTGGCCTTGTTGAACTTCCATGGACTGGGTCCATTAATTCAGCCTGTCCAGATCCCTCTGCAGAGCCTTGCTACCCTCCAGCAGATCAACATTCCCACCCAACCTGGTGTTGTCTGCGCACTGATTGAGCGTGCACTTGATCACCTTGTCCCCTATGATAAAGATAATAAACAGGACTGGGCCCAGCACTGAGTCCTGGCAAGCCCCACTGTGACTGGCCATTACTAGATGTAACTCCATTCACCACTACTCTCTGGGACTGGCCATCCAGACAGCTGCCAGGAGAATGCTGTGGGAAACAGGGCTGAAGGCTTTACTACAGTCCAGATAGAAAACAACCACAACCTTTCCCTCATTCACTGGGCTGATGGCTCTGCCATCAGAGGACTTGAGGCTGCTCAAGTAGGATGTGCTTCTCATAAACCCATGCTGGCTAGGAAAAATTCCCTGGTGGTCCTGTACATTGCATAATGACACTCAAGATGATCTGCTCCATGACCTTTCCCAGAATCAAGGTCAGTCTGACAGCCCTGTAGTTCCCTGGATCATTCTTCGGATCCTTCTTGTAGGTTTTCTAACTTGCAGTCAGCTGGGACTCCTATAATATCAGTTCCCCCAGAAAAACTGCGTGGGACTTATATTTTCAAATTCAGAAACACTGTCAGAAAAACATTAATTGTCCGTGTATCATTTATTAATTGAACTTCTACTACTATGAGGAATTCTTATTGCTAATGGTGTAGTCTATTGTATTGCTGAGAATGGTATTTTTACCTGACTGGAAAAGGCTGACTGGAAAGATGATGGGCTATATGATTTCTATTTTCTTATATTTGAAACAAGATTACCTCTAGACTACTCCTCTCACTTCTATCTGAGAGAAGCTTTCATGAACTCCTTCAGTAAAAACTGTACCTCTAAATAAGGTATTCAGCAGCATGACTGTATCCTGCTGTTACATTTCCAAGTCCTTCTTACCTTGGAAAATTCAGCCACTGGAGAAGGAAATATCTCTACACTTTTAATAACAGGTCAATTTTTTGAGCTTTCATTATGTATGAAAGTTACATCCTGTAAATCCATCCCCTGCATATATTTCATGTCTCTCTTTCATGTTGAAGTTGTTCCAATTTTTTACAGAATAATTATCATTGGGTTATAGCAGCACCCAGAATGACCCTTTACCTCTGTCAGTTTTGAAACAGAGCATTCAAAATAAGATCTGATCCTAGATACTAAGTAATTCAGTCTCTTCTTTCATGTACATTTTCTTTGTTTTTATAATTGTGTTATTATTTTCTAAATATTACATTAAACCATAACAAAATACATGCTATTTTTTTTGTGCCAATCTGGGTGGACAATTGAGGTATTGTAGAAGCAGTAATCCATTCTCTTCACTATTACATGTCTCCTTTCCTTCAATTACTGTATTCTCCCCAACTTAACAGTGCTTATTTCCCATGGGGATTCATTTGGTTTTCTTTTGGAGTTTTCTTGGTTGCTATTTGGTTTTTCCTCCAGTAATTTCTACAAAGAGGAAATAGATCAATTTTGCATTGGGGGTAGAAATGCATCCTGATCAAAGTTATTGCTATATATAAAAGTACTGACTGGCTATTTCAGATAAATTCATGTGGATTTGTAAGAATTTTATTTCTTAATAATTCTATGAGACTAGAGCCTCATATGAGGCATGAAAATTAAAAACTCTTTATCAAGTTGTTTTTAGTGGCATAACTCCGGCTCAAGTGGTTGTGAGTGACTCAGCTGAAATGAAGGGGAACCAAATATATGGAGGTTTTAAATTCAGAAGAGCAAACTTGTGGGAGTTGAATTGAATGTACCAGAGATTTAGAGTCTCCCTAAGCCATAAGCATGGGAATTTTCTTCGATTTTCAATACAAAGTAGAGGAAACTTGAAAAAAAGAGCCTCAAATCTAAATGGATGAAAATAGTGTCATCAAAAGTGAGAAAAACAGAAGACCTGCAAGAAAGGAAAAAAGGGTTTAATCAGTAGTGAAAGTTATGTGTTACAGGTCAATATGTTTAGAGAAGAAGTGAGAACTGCAGAAGTCAAGATAAATTAGATCTTGCAAAGGATATTAAACAAATACTGAAAAGTTTCTTATCCACATAATTAAAAATAGATCAAGGAAAAAGATTAAATATAATCTAGATATAGCCCCAAAACTTGAATTAATATTTTGCCTCAGTTTTAAGTGAAGTTGATGGCATTAGGCATATTAAAAGAGGCAAGCTGCCTTATAGAAATCAAGGTCTACAAATGTAAATTACTGTAAGTAGGGTGCAAAAAATCTCAGTAGATATTCAATATACTCAGGTCTGAAGACATTATAATCCTTATCAGAAAGATTATATGATCTCTTTGGTAATTCTTTCAGATGAGTGTAGATCCTGGGTTTAGTCCATATAGTACCACTGCAGTTTTGAAAATAGAAGTATTATTTGGGCAGCTATTGTTACCTAATGACTTAAAAGTAATTTGAAGGAAAGAATTATTTAAGACTTAAAAGTAAACAAAAAATAAGATTAAAAACCCTACAAAGCCATAAAAATTGCACTGGCCAGGATAATTGACTCTCTAGATGTTCTTCACATATGATTTTAAATTAATCACAGGTCAATTAAATGAGGGGGAAATAACCAATGAAGACCTCAATGAAGAATTTGTTACCATAAATCATACAAAAAAAAATTTATAGAGCAGAAAGTCCTGCATTTTGAGAATAACAATACTTTTAGCTATCAACTAGGATTCTATCATTGTGAAAGAACAAAATGGAAAGAACTTAATTCATTTGACAGCAGGATAATTATGGGCCATGGAAGTGAAATGGTTGCAAACAGGGATAAGGAAGTAAGGGGAGTAAGGGGAAGACACCTTTTTTAACAGATTCACACATGAATTCTTTCACTGGGACAAAGCTGTCTCTGTCAGTTGAAAGGTTTACCTTTGGATTTTAGGGCACATACTCCTAACGTATACTAATTTAAAGTGACATTTAATAAAACTATGTATTTTTTAATCAAATGAAAAAGTAGAATATTAGATGCACTTTGTTAAAAAGAAGAATAACGATACAGATTTTTCAAGTACATATTTACTGTTCCTCAATTGTACTACAGATACCATAATAAAGACATACACAAAAAAATATAATGACATAAACATATACACAGAAATCAAAATAATATTTTGGCAATGTTTGAGTGCATATGTGTCTGGGATTGATGCGGGTTTTTTTCTGAGTAGACTTGATTCACTATTTCCCATAAATTATTATTTCTATAGAATATGAAACATAGCAACACACTATAAAGAATAATTTGATTATCCTCATCACTTCAGATTGGATTTCTGGAAAAAAAAAAGCCAGCCATGAAACACAACCTCTGCAGAAGTTTTCAACTCAAGATTCAATTTAAAATTTACAGAAGTGTGTTGTGCAGAAAGGTGGTGTCAAGACTGAACAGATAAAAAAAACACATTGACTGCTGTTGCATCTGTTTGCCTTATGTTTCTTTCCCAAGACAAAATACGCCATATCTATCTTATGTACTTCTACTTTCACATTCCATGTCTGATCCTATATTTCTAGAGAATTAGGGAAGAAATTAATTTTTAGAGCTTACGGAATTATAAACAGGGTTTAACCGTACTTGACTGACCAAAAGGGAGACACAGTCTACCAAAATCCAAATAAAACCATTTATCCAGAGGGAGTTCTAGTGTAACTATCTCCTGAGAAATAATTCACAAGTTAACATTTTTCACTGACTGTTCCTCTCAGGTGCAACTCAATAAGGAGCATTCTGTTAAAACTTATACCCAAAAGCCTTTTCAATTACTGAATACAAAGCTGAAAAAAAAATGCTAAAGCTTCCAATTTTTTCATCTCTTAGGCTGTTGCCTGTAGTTTCTTGATGCCAAGGGCACACTTGAATATATCATTTTATTGGCTAGAAATAACTTTGGTAAAACTTTTAAAAGGAAAGATTATTTGGTGTTCTGCACAGATTATTACAAAACCTTAGAAGAACCAATTGGAAAAAAAAACCCACAGAAATGCCATGTGAAGTTTCCTTTCAGGAAAATCAGGCACAGCTCCATATTTGCAACAATCAAATTCAAAACCTTTACATCCCCAAATATTTTAAGAACAGACATGAATCAGATATGATAAATATCAGTCTTGTATAGAATTTTATAGTATTTCAATGAAAAATGAATGAATGTCTTCTGCTGTTCTTCATGTTCCTTTATTCAAAACTATTTTTTAATGTATTTGATTTACAGTAATTTATGCCTCTCAAGATTCCTACAGCTTTTGTAGGCTTCCATGGATTAATCACATGGTAGATCTTTTTTGTAGTAAGGTTTACTGAAAATTAAACTGATCTACAGAGTCTCTCACAGCAGCAATTTGACAAACAAGGATATCAGTAGTACCCATATAAATGAATAAAAGCATAATATCAACATTGTTTAGAGACAGCATGCTATTTCTAGCTCTAAATTGAACAATGCTATTATATACCCTAACAACATGATAAATGAACACACCTTCAAATCCTTATACTAAAAATTATCTGAGTAAATTAATCATTGCCTTGTGTTATCTTCACCTATGTCTCTTTTTAAGAACTTTGCTGTTAAATAGTTATTTTGGTGATTCAAATGAAATAAATTCCTGGAATAAAGCTATAGCCATTCTGACATGATGAACTATTCACAGTACCTTCATGCCTCTTCTTACAACCTCCAAAGCTGGTACTTTAAGAATTGCAACAGTTTTGAAAGAAAGGCCAAAAATATCCTAAGAATTACAAACCTTGTTTCTTCTTTCCTACCAAAACCTTGTAACTGGCTATTTCTGTTTTTCCTGTACCTAAGACTGGGTGTGAGTTACTAAAACTACAGTTTATGCAAAACTACATGATGGGCTGGGCCAGAGAATACCTAGGCAATCTTGTCATCCTTGAGTCCATGGTCCTTGATGGGATGAATCCCTGACTGCTGAGAGATCTGGCAGACACCATAACCAGGACACTCACAATCATCTCTGAAAGATCATGGGTATAAGTTCAGGTGCTTGAGGACTGGGAGAAGGCAAATATCACCCCAGTCTTTCTGAAAGGGCAAGAAGGAGGACCCAGGGAACTACTAGCCAGTCAGCCTCACCTCAATCCCCAGAAAAACGATGGACCACCTCATTCTGGAGGTGATCTTGGATCACAAGAAGGTGATTAGGAGCAGTCAGCATGGATTGACTAAAAGGAAATCATGTTTGAATAACCAAATGACCTTGTATGATGAAACAACTATCTGGATGGATGAGGGGAGAGAGCAGTGGATATTGTCCACGTCAACTTCAGCAGGGTTTCAACACTGACTCTCACAACACCCTTGTAGATAAACTCAGGAAAGACAGCAAGTGGATTGAGAAGTGGCTGAACAGCAGATCGAGAGGATTGTAATCAGTGGCACAGGGATGGATGTTGGATGACTGTCTCTAGTGGTATCCCCAAAGTCCAATACTGGGCCCAGAATTGTTCAACTTATCCACCGATGACTTGGATGAAGGGGAAGATACCTCCTCAGCTATTCTGCTGATGACACAAAGTTGTGAAGAGCAGGCAATATACCTAAGAGCTGTGCAGCCCTTCAGAATGACCTCAACAGGCTGGAGAGGGGCAAAGAACCATCCAAAATTCAGCAGAGGCAAGTGCAGAGTCCTGCTCCTGGGTAAGAATAACTCACCAGCACAGGCTGGGCCTTGACCTCCTGGAAAGCAGCTCTTTCAAGGAGAAGGAACCGGGGGTCCTGGTGGACAACAAGCTGTCCATTAGCCAGCAGTGCTCCCTGGCCAAGAAGGCAATTGGCAGCCTGGGCAGCATCAGGAAGAGCATTGCCAGCAGGACAAGTGAGGTCATCCGGACCCTCTAGTCATCCCAATCTGAAAAGACTCACATCCAGTACCACAAAAAAAAATTTTCTTTATAAAGTAACCTTCTGTAATCATGGCCCCAAGAGACCCAGTGGGAATTTTATCTTTGTTTTTAATGGTGTCAGGATCTCATAAATAGTGCTGGTAGGGGAGGCACAAGAAATTCAGCCAAGTGACTTATTCTTTGCTGCCTACCTACTATAAAGTATCCTCCTCCAGGCAAGAAAACGCTGTAAGGTGACATGAACACAGGTTATAGAGACTACATACATTTTTTTCACATATATAATACTTCTCACTTTTCCTTTATTGGAGTAAAGGTCTGATTATCCCCAGAGATGTCCCAATGCATTTCTTTAGACCAGACTTTAATCCCTCGGCTTATCCATCACTTCTTCACTTGACAAGGCCCTGACCAAAGCCATACTCCAAAATTCTCTAATCAGGAGCTTGTAATTTATTGCTCACAAACAACTCTATGACCTGTGCTCCCACCTATGAACCATAGGTCATGAATCTTGGCATCATATTAGAGTTTGACTGCAGCCAAAAATTCTCAGATTACTTTTCAGATCAACACATAAGCAGACACACTACTTATACTGCATACACTTAGTTCATCTGTTAAAGAAAATCCATCTGACCTTGATTGTGTGCTAGCTGAAGTATGCACACAGCACAAACATAGAAACAATGAGCATAAACTCATTTATTGCCTTCAGGATAATAGATTTATTTCAATACTCTGGGTAGAAGGTGTTCATCCAGAAAAGCAAAGGAGAAATTCTAAAAGATAGCCTTTTCCCTACTCTGCAGAGCTGTATTCCAGGTCCTCTCCCCCAGAGCACTTCTGGTGCGCATTTGGTCAGGAATTTTATTAGATGCAGGAATAAATCTAATAGCATAAGAATAAATCTTTAAAAATAAAGGTAACCTTTACAATCACCTTCTGGCTTCATGCTGAAAATCTACATTGTGGAGTTTAGTTTTCATTTTTCACTTCCAATTTTTCCCACTGTTCTATGGGTCTTGCCAAATTTCCTCTTTTAAAGTGATCCATACCTATTGTAAAGTGGGTTTAAAAGACACAATAGCAGGAAGAAGAAAAATTATTTAAACATAAATCTATCTGGTCTTGAGATGCATGCTGTATTTGAGGCTTTCTTTTTAACTAGTATTTGGTGTGATATTACAAAAGTGTATGCTATTAATTTACATATGGTCATACCAAAGATCTATTTTCAAATGTGGAACTGAGAATTCACTGCATTGTTAAGTATTTTCCTGTAGTAGCTGCACTTTAATTCTCTTCCATCTTAATTTTTTTTCCCTGGTAATATCTTTGTGAAATGACATGCTTGCCATTTAGTATATAGTGCACCTTCAACATGTATTGTTTGGTAAATACAGAATTAACTTATTTTAAAAACACACACAATGCATAACTCATTACTGGAAATCCAAACTGTCTTTATATTGCTTTTTGTCTTCTGATGGCTGATAGTCCCGGCAACCACAGTACACACAATTTAGAGGTTGAGTTAAGTTTAATATTTAAGGTTTACTTTTAATTAAGTACTGCAACAAGGGTAAAAAAATTTACTGGAAGAATGCAAGATTTCTTTGTTTTACAGTTCTGTCACAATTCATTTCCCTGACATCAAGAATAAAAGAAGGTCATTTTAAAACAAAACAAACTAAGTAACTAAGCAAACAAAACAACAAAAAAGGCAACCAATGGGGAAAAAAAAGCAGGTTAAATGATAATAATCTAATGGCATTTAAACTGATTTTACATTTCTACATTAATTAAGCTGCTTCGATTTTCTCTCTTCATGTATCAAAATTGCCATCCTTGTTTTAATATAGCTGTATCACTGTTTATTTTTACCCTTCATTGTTTTCACTTGCTAATGTCAACTTCCTTCTTTCCTCACATTCTGAGGACAATGCCAAATGAAAGCATCATTAGCACATACATAAGTCTTCAATGACTGAGTTCCCATCGCTGGGAAAATCAAGGCACTGATATTTAAATACAGAATCCTTAATTTGACAAAGCCAATCTGGCAGCTCTTTACCTTCCAGGAAAACTGAACTCCCAGTCTAACACAAAAATGAGCGTTTTGGATTGCTGGGGGTTAAACCAAGCTGCTAGGAAAGCCAGAGAGAGGATCTGACTCCCAGTTGCCTCTGCTAGAGAAATTAATCCTGGAATTTAGCATCTGGATCCTTCAACTGCCAAGCTTGCCCCAGTTGTGTGTTTCATCGCTGGGCTAGATTAAAAAAGAATGATGAGCAGAAGCAGGTTCTGCTCCATCGGTGACAAAATAAAAGGAGAAAAAAATTTCTCAAAAACAAAACCCAAAAATCTAGGAACAAAAAATACTTAAATCAAGTGCGTCTTGCCATTGCATGGGTATGCTAATTCACACTGAAACAATGCTCTGCTTTAAAGCTATGTCAAGAAAAGTCAGCCATGTCTGTCAGTTTGTTTTTGCAAACAGTGTGAAAGTTAGAGGTGGCAAATTTGTGCAGGTTCAAACTCCTATTAGGGTGCCACCTGCCAAGTTTTTCTTTGAGCACACAGGTTTGTAAAATGCATTTTGTTTCAGAGTGAGGGCAGCCCTCATCAAGCATTCTGCTCTCACACACACCCTCTACACTCATGGTAATGTGATTTCAAAATGCAGATGTGCTCCGCCTGCTAAACCAAAATCCAGATATGGGCATAGTTCCTCTTACAAAGTTCATACAAGATATTCTGGGGATTTGAGCTAGTCCCATCATAGTTTGGAGTCCATCTGCAAAGCTGGAAGTGTATTTAGATTCTAAAATCCCTACTTCTTAATTCATGTCAAGAGCCTCATATTTTTATTTGCATAAATATAGGATGCTAAGGAGCACATTTTGACATCTTGCCTATCCATATGTTTTAACTGGGACATTTTGGATTCTAGCCTTATCCAAAACTCCATAAAATTGTCCTTTGCTTTTCCCTTCATCGAAACAAACTTTTGGAGCTTCAATCAAACCATTAGAAGACAAAAAATCTAGACAAAACATCAGTGATCTATCACATTTATGGCAGACGTGGTGTGAATCTGCAAGGTGAGGTAATAAAACTTGGTTTTAGAGACATCTCTCAAAGATAATAACCTCCTTGGTGAGGTTTATCTTATTTAGAGGGAGGAAAAATTAATCCAGGTCCATAGTTTCTTTAAAGAGTTTCCAGCTGTAGTTTTATGCTGGAAGATTATGGTGTGTTTGTTTCGTCTAAGGGAGATGCTGTCTTGATGGCAGAAAATGTATCTCCTTGAACAGCTAAAATCTGCCATAGGTAATGATAATTTATTTATCTGCATTATAGAGAGGCTAGGACACATAGAAGTTGGTGATAAGAAGAAATGAACACTGGAAGAAGCAACAGGATGAGAAGTCTATAAATGCTATTCAGCTCTTGTTAATGCTGAAATAGTCTGTATATACGTATAGTTCAGAAACTGTGCTACAATGCCCAGATTGGCAGATACCCTGGTTTCTCTAGATCACAGAGTAGAGCACACTACTCAGTCCTTTTCACTACAAATCTATAACACAGTCATTTTTCTTCAATATAAGGTGATAATGCCTACTTGCTTAATATCAACTTTGTGTTGTGTCTGGGTGGTTAGACTATATCCAGAACACTCTCTTACTGTTACGCTTGGGCTGGTATATTTTCAAATATAAACAGAGTGGGGGAAAAAGCAGAAAATTGCTTCTGCAACTAGTACAGACAAAAAAAAAATATTTCTAAATTTGTCCCTTACTCCATGGTTTGGTCAACATGGCTAAGACTTTCAAAAGTTTTGGTTTCTGCTAAGTGACATTGTCCTTTAGATTATGTGTTTTAAAGAAATACCATTTCTAAGAAGATTGGAGTGAAGCTATTTTAAACATTCAGTTTTCATTTTCTTAAGCAGGAAAGAAGAAGATATCCAAATAGCTACTCATTTTGAAAATACAGGTAGCTGGAGACTAGGGGGGGGAACGTTTTCCGTCATGCCTTCTAGTGCTGTAGATGAATCTCTGCAGTCCTGTTGACCTCCATGAGCTCCAGGGGCACAACCTGACTAATCATGGTCTTCACCATGGCCTGCAGGTGAATCTCAGCTCCAGCACGTGGAGCACCTCCTCTATCTCCTTCTCCACTGACCTTGGCGTCTGCAGAGTCGTTCCTCTCTGACCCAATTACATCTGTGCAATAACTTTGTTTCACTTCCTAAATATGTTTTCACAGAGACATTGCCATCATTCCCGATTGGTTTGACTTTGATGGGTCCATCCTAGGCATGGTTGCCATTGGCTCTGCTGGACATGGGAGGAACTTCTGGTAGCTTCTCACAGAGGACACACCCATAGCTTCCCTCCACAATCAAAAGCTCGCCATGCAAGGCAGAAACAGACAGAAAAAACAGAAAATTGGTGATTTTAAATACAAGTACATCCAAGAGACTTACAAGAAAAACAATGAAAGAACTTACAGAGAAGGTAAATGAGTAGGATCCAGACTGTACAGAAACTGCTCAATTTAAATTTTGCTGGCTGAAAAGCAAGACCCTTTTATCCATTGTGATTTCTTTTTGGCGATTTTAGTTTGTTCTATTTCTGACAAAACACAGCTTTAAAAATGGAAGGATATAAGGATTGATTATGCTATGTTTAGTATCCTCTAAAGAAAGAATGGACCAGTTGCACTCCATGGCCTTGGCTGCCTGGGATAGCACTACCATTTTTGTAAGCTCTTTGTCCAGATACTTAAAGCAAATACAAAAGAAACTTTGGGTTAATCTAAGCAATTTGATTGTAGTCTAAAAAAAATTATAAAAAGTAGAGAAATTATCCACTAAAGAAAGAAAATTTATACTTTCTCAAGGATGTAAAGAGTAAGTCAATAATATGGGACAATTCAAAGATACCAAGTAAATGGAACAAACTATAGCTGGTACTAATTCTAGAAATTTGATGGGGAGATCATTAATATGTATATGCCTTCTTGAATCATGCAATTTAATCAAGAAATGAAATTTATTAGCTGATGAGAAATGTTGAAGAGGTGGCAGAATATCTCTCAGAATAGAACCTGTGTCCTAATCAGATCAGAAACACATACTCCATCAAGGAGATGAGTCAAACTGTAGTTCAATAACTTCAAAAACACAAGCTAGATATTATTAATCGCCCTTGCAAAACAGAAGGGTATTGTCCACCTCCACAAATCATTGTGAGGACAATCTTTTCTATACTGCTTCTTTTGTGTCATAAGCCATGCCATTGAAGACCAGATGCAATAATAGTGCCTAACTAACCTAGATACACTATTGCAGGTAAATTTAGGCCTGGTTCCCATAATGAAATTTGAATCTTAGAACTAGGTAAACACATATAACCTATATAGGAGGAATGAAGATCATCTCAGAAGGATAATGAAAATAAACTCATATGATGAATAAGAAGCCAAAAAATAAGACCCAAGGAAATGCTGATCACTAAACTTGCCTGGAATTAAATGCTGTGTCTGGACTTGAGACTCAAAAACCTAGGCACCCTTTTTCATTTTGGATTCATGTCTGGATTCATTCCTGGATCTAAACTGCAATTATTGTTTTTTTTCAAAGAATGACATGTCTTGGATAGGGCTTAAGGTATATTTACACTTTGGAAGAAGGAACAGTGGTTGTTGTGGAAAAAAACAAAGGGTTAAACTCTTTTACCCTAAAGAATTCTATTTTCTTCATTCGTAATTTTTTGTATGCTTTCCCAATGACTATTCCACTGTGCAGCTTTTGAGCAGGGTAGACTCACTGACCAGGGCTTACACAGAGCCAAGGCCTTTTCTACCATGCTGGTAAGGAAGTTGGGGGTGTAACAGAGGTTGGGAAGTAACAGCTGATCCCAGCTGACCAGAGGGATGTTCCAGACCATATGGCATCATGCTTAGTACATAAAGCTGAGAGGGGTAAAAGGAGGAAATTGAGGACATTTGGAGTGATGATGTTTGTCTTCCCAAGTCACAGTTATGTGTGATGGGTCCCTGCTCTCCTGGAGATGGCTGAACATCTTGGCTGCCCATGGGAAGAGGTGACTTATTTCCTTGTTTTGCTTTGCTTGTGTGTGCTGCTTTTGCTTTCCCCTCTCTTCATTTCAACCCACAAGTTTTCTACCTTTTCCATTCCTCCAATTCCCTGCCCCATCCCACTGGTGAGGGAATGAGCAAGAGGTTGCATGGGGCTTGACTGCTGCCTGGGGTTATACCACCTCCACACATGAACAAAAACTGTCAGAAAATAATATATTCTGATCCCCTGGTAGGGGAAGACTTCAATAACTTAGTATGGAATTACTCTTCCTTAGAATCCTCTTCCTGATCCCGCACATCACCTACAGTACTGCAGTGTTACAGTATCAACAGGAGCATGGATCCATGTCTCCACATAACTCCACCTGACTCACCCTTTGTTGCACAATCTATAAATTGAGGTTTTAAGTGGCCTTCCTGGCATATGACAATGCTAGGATTCATATTCTTTGTACTAAAAAAATCATAAGGACTAAGATCTTTTGTTTCTGTAAGTGATTGCACTTCTGACCAGAGGAGAGAATGAGAAGGGAAGGAAAAAAATTATTCGGGTCAGATTTCAAAAAGAAAGAGGATTTACCAGCATTTTATTATATGCTTAATTCAACTTTGTTCAGTTCCTATGTCCTAGATCCCAAGAAGGTGTAGGTAGGTGATCTTAGCCTGAGCAGGTCTGAGTATGCACAAAAAGAAGAAATTATAACAGTAAGGACTTTGAAGGCTGGACTTGAAGATTGAATTTTCAACATTTTTACATAAGCACTAAGCAACAATTTCTTTATATAATAAAAGCGGCTGTAGTGTACATTTGCAGTGTTCAGCAGAGAGAGAGGAAGGAGAATGCATGGTCCTTGGCAAGCACTCCATAGAGTTTAAATCTATTACACTCTATATGACTTAAATTGAGTCCTAAAATACCTATTGTTCGGTTCTGTATGTAACAGAGCCACATTCAGCATCTGGTATCCAGCTGTACAAAATAGCCCAAATTATCTGTTTCATACTCCATATGGCATCACCCAAGGACCTTTTGGAATATATATATATATATAAGACAGACTTGAAATGGACAAATTCAGGACCATGACATCACCTTCTAGTGCATGTCAAAATCACTCAAAACCAGCCCCATTTGGAAAATGTGTCTGGACCTACACTTAAAACTATATACATTTTTTTTACACTTCCTGAGTCTTTTTTCTGGTGACTAGTACCCCTTGAAACTAAATTTTGAGGACTAATTTTGAAAGGTTCTCACATGTAAAAAAATTCTGTAGCTAAACAACCATTTAGAATCTCCAAATACATATCAGCCACAATAGATTCTTAAGTTCATACACAAAAGGCATTGAAACATTGCTTGAAAAAGCCAAATAAAATTAAAAGATTATTTTTCTTATATTTATGTGAAATCAGCAAAATTGATTTATTGGTAACTGGATTAAAAAGGTTAAATTAGGAAATTACATACTCTTCAACGTGTGGCAAATTTACACAGAGCAACAGAAAGACTAAAAAAAATTAAATTAAACAAGTGCAGCATAAGCAGGTCCACATTGTGAATGGTAAGAGGTATGTATCATTCAGAAAAATAAACATTATTGACATTACTAAAACAGGTAAAAATAAATTATCCTGAAAAATTAAAGGAGATATGGAGGCTGCTAAGTTCCATTCTGGAATTCCTATTATAAATAAAATACATTTTAAAACACCATTACAAAATAATCAGAAACATAGTGAAAGTACATTTAAGTAAACATTGTTAATAGTCATCTGGAATCTCCTGTGGACATGAAATCTATTAATATAGGAGACCCTTGTCTGCTGAATCTCATCCTTGATGGTCAAATGCACTCCTCAGAAATAATCTGTTCTGATAGTAGTTTATCCTTTTTCTGTATGATTTTTATTTGACTATCATTTCTGTCAAATATAAGGAATTGGGTCTTGTACCCTCAGCTACTAGTTTGAATCCTTTTTCATTCAAATGAATCTATTATTTACATTCAGAAACGGAATAATATAAAAATAAATCTTTTGACTACATCACTACAATAACAAGATTTCGATGACAACTAAAGTCCCATTTTGCATAAAAAGAAAATAATAGTTCTATAAGCTATAATGAGAAGCAAGTGTGATGATTCATTCTGGCATCCTGAAAGAAATGAAAAAAATTGTATCTCACTAGACAAGGGAATTGCCCACCTCCATGTAGTTACAAGATAAAAAAAGAGAAGAGTAGGAGAAAGTATTTTGGACAGAGAAATACCCATGCAAAGAAAAATGATATATCATTCAGTCTTATGGAATGTTTCTGAAGAACCTGCCAAAGTATTATTTGGCAAAATAGAATCATAAATAGCATCATTGATAGAAATTAGGAAATAAACTTTGACTTTAATTACATATATATATATCTGTATAAAGTCAAGATACATCAAAAAACATAGCTCTGACTAGCTTATTCTTTAGTCAATTGAAAAAAAAATCAAAAAAGGTGAGTAAATCCAACTATGTTACATAAGCTATTACCTATCTCATTTGTCAGGAGTTAAACAGAAATGATCTTCTACAGCAGTAGCAGCAAGCCAAACTGTGTGTTTAATGTTGAAGCAATCAGATGAGCAACACACTGAATGAGCCCTGGGAGTCTCAAAACTCACAAGCAATGTTCCAGTAGGATTCATGCACTACTGGTTTATAAAACAAAAGAGGTAAATATGGAATAGAAGGGACTGTTCCTACATATGTAGGGATCAACAATCATTTTAGAAACCATTTTGAACTGCACTGTTTAGTCTCGTCTGTCCTTTAAACTGGAGTAGGTTTGTTAGTTAAATTCACTTATTTCATATGCATTGTGCAGGCATCAAAATGAAGAAAACTAGTAATGAGAAAGGCAACTATTTCCAAAACTCCTCAGGGATATCACATATCTTTTTACTCCTCTTCCTGTTTCCTCTACTAAACTCATAGAATGGTTTGTTTTGGAGGGGACATTAAAGATCATCTTATTCCAAGTCCCCATTCTGGGGACACCTTCCTCTAGAGCAGATTGTTCAGATGCCCATCCAGCCTGGTCTTGAAATATTCCAGGGATCTGACATCTACCACAGTTCCAGTGCTTCACCCCCCTCACAGTAAAGATTTTCTTCCCAATACCTCATATAAAGCTACCATCTGTCAGTTTAAAGCCATTACACATCATCCTTTTGCTACATACATTTGTAGAAAGTCTCTCTTTCAATTTCTTGTAGGATCTCTCTAGTTACCTGGAAGGCTGCTATAAGGTGTCCCTGAGCCCCAACTCTTTGAACCTGTCTATGTAGGAGAGGTGCTCCACCTCTGTGATCAACTTAGTGGCTCTCCTCTGGACCTGCTCTAAAAGGTCCATGTTCACTCATGCTGGCCTCCTGTTAGTTTTGCCCAACTTCCTTATTGTTGGGATGCATCTCTCATGAGCTTGGAGGAGGTGACCTGTGAATATTAACTAGCTTTCTTGGGCTTCTCTTTCCTCTAGGCTTTATCCCATGGTAGATCAAGTAGACCACTGAAGAGGCCAAAGTATGCTCTCCTGAAGTCCAGGGAAGTGAGCTTGCTGCACACCCTTTTCACTGCCCAAAGGGTCTTAAACTCCACTACTTTGTGGTCATTGCAGCCTAGGCTGCCATCAAAATTAATATTCCCCATCAGCCCCTACTTTTTGGAAAAGAACAAGGTCTGGCGTAACACCACACTGTATTCTCTATCACTTGGAGAAAAAAGTTATCATCAATGCATTCCACTAACCCCATGGGTTTCTTAGGCCTGGCTGTGCTGTTCCTTCAACAGATATCAGGGTGGCTGAAGTCCCCCATGAGAGCCAGGATTTGTGAACGTGAGGCTGGTCCTATTTGTCCATTAAGTCTCATCTACTCAGTCTTCCTTATAAGGCAGCCTGTAGCAGATCCCCACTGTAATGTCACCCGTCCCTGCCTTCCCTTTATTCCTGGTTCATAAACTCTCAGTTAGCTCCTCATCCATCCCCAGGTAGAACTCCATGCACTCCAGCTGGTTGTTGATGCAGCGGACAACACCCCTTCCTTGTGCTCCTCCCTTCCTTCCTAAAGAGACTGTATCCTTACACTCCAGTCGTAGGAGCCATGCCACTGTGCCCTGTAAGTGTGTGCACATTCATCACTTATTTGCTTATTCCCCATGCTCTATGCATATTTTTAGAGACTTTTACATTGGATTCTGATGAAGATGACTCACTGGCTGGAGTGGCTTCAACTACTATTTGCTACCTTTCGTGTGCTCGCCTGCTGACCTGTGATCCCTCTCCAGGCTCTGGACATCTTTTGCTGGCCCTGGCATCAAACTGGTATGAGTGGGATAGATTGATATTCCCATCCCACAGTAATTCTAGTTTGAAGTTGTCTTCACCAGCTTGACAAATTTATGACTGAAGATGCTGTTTGCTAACAAATGGAGCCCATCTGTCCCCAATACACCAGATTTCTGAAACTGAGTCTCACAGTCATCTTTGTCTGAATTCTTCTCTTTTTCCAATTTTTTTTTTTTACTCTTTGCAATAGCTTATAATTATGTTCTCTGCCTCCATTAGAAAATCTCTCTATTGCTGCTGTATTTCACTTACACTCCATAACATTTATATTATTTAATTATGTGAAGGGTTCTGGGAAATAGTATAATGAAAGGCATTATACAAAGCAAACGTACATTGTATTGTAATTTGGTTTGGTTACTTTAGTGTGTTTATATGCTTCAAGACTTTCTTCCCTAATAGTTAAATTCATTTATGTCACAGATGTTTGGTTATTGGTCTCCTGCCTCTTCTTAGAGGTACTGTAATTGAGCACCTGCGTGTGGGGACAGAGGGAATTGGGGGTTCTTGATTAATTTTCTCCAGCTATAAATTATTTATTGTCTTGTACCAATCTCTTGTCATCCTCTTTGGGACTCCTTTAAACTGTCAGAGGTACCTATTTACTTTAAATTGATTGCTACTGTACTCATTGAGTTTTCCTATATGACAAACACAGAAGAAATATTAAAACTACCCATATCTAACTACAATAGGAAGAGGTGGCATAGTACAAATTATTGTTAACAGCGGAGTCTAATCTTTGAAGTACTGAATTGCAGATAGGAAGATCTAATTAGCCTCAAAGAATGACTAGTGAGTTTAAACTTCTTGGGCAAACTGCTGCAGCTGATCCAGATTGAGCAGGGGGATGGACCATCTGAACTCCCGAGTTCCCTTCCCACCTCAGAAATTCTGCAATTGTGTGACAGAGCTAGTTAAGCATCAAGCCATCTTTTTCATGGGAAATTAGGAAAGTGAATTGGGCTCCTTAAAACATCATGCAAAAAATTGGGCAGTTCCACTACTTATCCAATCTGTTTCTCTGCACTGATTCTCTGAGTCTAATAGCACTTGCTTTTTTCAGTATAGCATTAGCATATATGTTCAAAAAAATTAAATTCTTACTACATTTTATATTAATGTCATATTACAACTGTCTCTGTTTTAACATATTCTGTCTTTGGAATTTGCCAAGCATTTATTCCATAAGATTAATGAGACATTATAAAAAATACCAGCCCTTCAGATGTTAATTTTGTCATTCTGGCTCACAAAAAGCCCTTGAATAAGAGGAGAAAAAAATTATTTCACCACAGGAAAATACTGTTCACACAGTCATGTGGGAAAACACTCTGCCTGAAAATATCCAAGAACAGCAGTAACTGTTGCCTCACAAGTGTAGAATCATTATAATATACCAAATCAATAGGAGGTCAAAGGTGTTGCACCAGAAAGGTCAGGAAAATGATAACAGCATTTGGAGGAGCCAGTGGAACTGTTAGCAACATAACATCTGGCTGAAGGCTCAATGGACTTATAAATTGATTACTGTGAGCCATCATTTGTGGAAAACATCAGGATATAAGCAACTCATATTTTAGCTGGTGACTTAAGTGACTTTAAAAAATATTGTAGGGATGCATGGCAGAATTTATAACAACCTATATATCAGATGTATCAAAAGTAGCATTTTTAAAAAGCACTCAAATATAGCTCAAATTTACTATATTGAAATTAGCAGAGGTAAGGAAAACATTCCAATTCAACATATAATCTCTACCAGAAACCCTGGACCTTACTGCCTGAAAAAATGTTCTGGTTGAAAAAAAGGAAACTTTTGAAATGAGGGCACTCCTATCTGCCTTCAAAATATTTATTTATATAGGCCAGAAGGACAACACGCTCAAAATACACATTGTCATACAGGATGCGTACAAGGCCTTATCAGCAGAGATCAAAAGCTATACCATCCCATTAGGTTTTAGTGGGGAAAAAAAATGATGATACATAGCTTATTGTTATATCTGAAGCTCTTGTCACGGTGCTGCTGGGGTGTTGTTGGTCAGCTTTGATCACATTACTTTACACCCATATTTTACACATGTGATGAGAGATCCACAGGATAATTGAACTCCTCTTCCCAGGACAGTCAAATAAATCCCTGCACTCCCTTTTCAGTTACTACCTGAATACATTTCGAATGGTTTACTGCAGTCAAAAGCAGCCACTGGAAAGTAAACTGTTTAGTCCCTTCTCTATGCCACATACCATTAACACCTTTTTCTGAAACTGATAGACAAAGAACATGCAATAGAACACAAAATCTGCACCAAAAATCTTAGGTTACTTATCTTGATTTTTTTTAAATAATCTGTTCAGCTCTAGGTATTATTAACTCCCTTTAAAATAATTAATATACTTACTACAACATACTTTTACATGTTATATGTGTATTCATGCATTTGTATTCACACTTGAATTTAAAAAAGATATGTGCAGTGGTGTTTGGTCACCCCAAGGCATGTTCACCCTCCTCTCAGAAAAAAAACTCTTTCAGAGAGGGTGGCACTTAATCCAAGACATATTTCTATATTTAAACACAGTTACACCAAAAAAACAAACAAACAAAAAAAAATCAAAACAAAAACAAACAAAAAAACCCAACAACAACAAAAAAACCCCACCATAACAATCATAACAGAGTACCCATGAGTGCATGGCAATCCTTAAAAGGAAGAATAAGAAGATTCACTCATTTAAATACAATGCATGAAGAACTGGGGTTTTTGTTTCCTAACCAAGTATATTGATAGTATTTTAAATAAGCCATTATCTTTATTGCACCTCTACAAAGACCTTATCATAAACCAGCAGTGCTTAAGGCATAGTAAAATTGTAAGGCTTTTCTTTCTCAAAGAATTAGCACAATGTCCCTCTGGCACTGTTTAGAAATTCTTCATTTGCTCCACAAACATTAAAGAACCAGAAGAGCATATGTGTAAGGAGGGAACACCAAATAAGCATTATTTAACTGCATTCAAAGTCAGCCTAATTTTTTTTAATAGTTTCTTGAAGATTATTATCATGTAAGACAACTAATAATACAAAGGATAGGAAGTTTTCAAAATTCAAACGTAAGTGGCGAAATTTGTAAACATTAGTGTTTCTGCACCATGGGATTACTTTTCATTAGCAATTAAATCAGCCTTTTAAACCAATTACAATTTCTGTGGATCAGCCCTGGTTTTTTTTTCTCTCTTTCATTTCTCTCTTAGTTTGTTGTAGGTAAACATCAAGTGCTCTTACGCCAAGATAAAGTGTTGGGTCAAGGATAAAATATGTCACTTTTCTTCTTATTCAAGACAGTTTTGGTAATTTCACACCCTCCTTAGAAAGCAGATTTCAGTTTCTTCAGAAACTTGATCGCAGGGTGTTGAGCTCTTGCCTCAGCCGACTTGACTGGTGAAGGTCACACAAAGTTGCAACAGGGAGATGGAGATACTAATGTAAGTACTGGATCTAGAAGTACTTACTAGAATGGATCACAAAGGGTAAGTACTAGAATGGATCACAAAGGGTAAGCATTTTGTACAGATGTGAACAAGAAAATCTGGATCAGCTACTCCAGCTCAAAGGAGACCTCAGCCTGGTTGGAGGTCCTCAGGATGGAGGCTGCTCTGCAGAACTGGGCCCATGCTCTTCATAAAAAAATTTCTTCCCTGTGTCCAATCTAAGTCTACCCTCTTCCCCCTGGACCCACTCTGAGATCCTTGTCTTTCATCTTGTTAGGACTCCAGAGGTGGATGCAGCTCTCCAAGTGGAGTTTCACAAGAACAGGAACAGTGGGGCAGAATCCCCTTCCTTTCCCTGATGGCCATACTGCTTTTGTGCACTCCAGGACAGGGTTGGTTCTCTGGGCTGTAAGTGCAGATTGCCAACTCATAACCAATTTTTCATCCACCAGACCTCCTCAGGACTGCTCTCAATCCATTCATCTCCAGTTTATGCTGGTAATGGGGATTATCCTGATCCAGATACCGGACCTTTCACTTGGCCGTGTTGAGCACCATGAGAGTCGCCTGGGCCCAGTCCTCAATATTGTCAAGGTCCTTCTGGATGGCATTCCTCATGTATCAACTGTACCACTAACTGTCATCTGTAAGCTTGTTGAGGTTGCACTTGACTCCTCTATATATTGATGAAGATATTAAATGGATTTTGTCCCAGTATGCAGACTTATGAGGGAGACCACTCATTTCTGGTTTTCACTTAAACATTGAACATGTGAGTGCAACTCTTTGCATGTGACCATCCAGCCAATTCCTTATGCAGGTGACAGTTCATCTATCAAACGCTTATCTTCAATTTAGTGGCAAGATTATTGTGGGAGACCATACCAAAGGTCTTACTAATGTCCAGATAGAAAATATTTGTTAATGACTTCCCTTGTCTACAAAAGCAGTTACTTCATTTTAGAAGACCACTAGATTCATCAGGCAGCATTTGCCCTCGATGAAATCATACTGGCTGTTTCTAATCACTTCTTCATCTTCCATATGTTTTGACATAACTTCCAGGAGATTCTGTTCCATTATCTTACTACATATTGTGATTACACTGACAGCCAGCATCCTCCTTTTAACCCTTTTTTTAAATGGGTGTGATATTTCATTTTCCAGTCACTGAGGCCTTGCTTTTGTAGGATGCGTCTACAAATTCTGAGGAAACTGATGTCATTGTGATGCCAATATCAATTACTTTTGAAGGGTCATGATGATCAGTGGAGGTTCCTTAGGGGCTGGAAGAAAGCAAAGGTCACCCCTGCCTTCAAGAAAGGTAAGTAGGGTTCAGAGAACTACAATTCAGTCAGCTGCACCTAAGTCTTGGAGAATGCAATGGAGCAAATAGCCCTGGAAACCTTTTCCAAATGTGTTAAAGGAAAGAAAGTGATAAGATTGGTCAGCATGGATTTACAATGGGGAAGTCATGCCTGATAACCTTGTAGCCTTCACAACAAAA
Organism: Passer montanus; assembly: GCF_014805655.1. Classification (NCBI taxonomy): domain Eukaryota; kingdom Metazoa; phylum Chordata; class Aves; order Passeriformes; family Passeridae; genus Passer; species Passer montanus. Next base: position 1,187,981 of record NW_024368374.1, on the reverse strand, counting down.
GGATTAGCTCAACTCAGGGTGGCAAAGGGGTAGCAGGGGGCAGTGAGAGAAGTGGCTGATGTTTATTCCAACTTTAGTAAGGTTTTCAAGACTCTCCCATATCACCTTCATGGACAAAATGAGGAAGTATGGAAGAGATAAGTAGTGTGCATTGAAAACTGGTGGAACCACTAGTCTCCGAGGGCTGTGGTCAGTGCCACGAAGTCCAGCTGTAAATCATTCTGCAGGGTGTCCCTAGCTCAACAAAATTTGTATGCATGAGACTGGCATATTTATGATAAAATAATCTCTAATCATAAGTGTTTTAAACACAAGTGTCTCCGAGATTCCTTCAGAAAGAAAAGTACTAGTGCCAAGTAAACATTAATTCAAAACAATGTAGATCTTTATCTATGGTATTTCTCAGACATTGCTTCAAGCCTTTTTTTTCCAGTTACAAATATCTATCTAATAGTATGTGAAAATGAAACTTACTCAGAGAGAGAGACATCAGGCTCAGACTTTAGATTTTCTGTAATTCCATTTGAAAATAAATGTTATTAGAGAGCATGTGTACTTAGAAGTGAGCTTTAACGTTATATTTTTTTGGTTTACCACAAATTGCAGAATCCCAAAAGAAGTTTTATGAACATTATGTTACCCCCAACAGTGTAAATAGTTAGTTAGTTAGTGTAAATAGTGTTAGTTACACCTACACATGGCTTTCATGCATCCTTAAGACCTGCAAAGTAAAATAAAGTTTAATTTTGAAATACAGAGGATCAAAGATAGAGCTCTGAGTAACTTGGTCAATTGAAATATTACTGTGTCCACAGCAGGGAGGTTGGAGCTAGACGATCTTTAGGTGCCTTCAAACCCAGGCTGTTCTATGAATATGATTCTGTGAAATAAAACAAAAGCAGCTATCTGGACAACATACAAGAAAAACAAGGAGTTCATGCTGATGCAAAGCAACTGTAAAACATAGTTCATTTAAGCATTTTCTTTTTAAGATATGATTAATCCAAAAAAGTATCCAAACAGAATGGTAAGGAAAGCAATGCAATGAACAAAAACGGTAATACAGCTGAGAGGCTAAGTGGATCAAATCATAAAGACTAGTGGAAAGTAGGAAAAAGACAGAAAAAGAAAATGGAAGATGATCTACATAGGGATTCCATGAACCAATTGTGTAGAACAGCAAATCTAGCAGCTCTGGGCCACCATCTCTGAGCTCAGCTCTGTCATTCTTCATTAATGGATTCTGAGGTCTGAGTTTCTGTCATAAGTGATTGCTATGTATTTCCAAAATTATAACAGTCAGTGCTAATTCTCTCTGTGGTGAAGGTAACTATTGCCCTTGAGCATGGAATGATCTGGGAAATGAGTTCTCATTCAAATGCTCAGAAGAGGGGATATGATGCTAGTAGAGAAACAGGCACTGGCATGTGCAGCAGTCATAGGTAATGCTTCATTTACTTCAAAAGCTCTCTCTTTCCCTCCCTCTCCTTCCAAACTCCTTCCCAGTTACTGATTATTGCTGCACTGAGATGAATTAGTGGTGCTTTAAAAAGAAGGGGAAAACAGCATAGTAAAACATCTAGAATGCAAAATATGAGAGAAACATACAGCACTGAAAAATAAAATTTCTAAATTAATAAATTAAAAGCATGAACCTATAATATTACCATTTACTCTTCTGCTACATCTGTAGCTTAACAGTACTAGCAACACATAGTACAGTTTTTCTTTCAAATGAAAAATTTCATCAATTCTTAATTTTAAAAAGTGTGTAAAAACACTATATGCATACATACAAAGAGATGAAGCAAGGAAAATTAAAAAAATTTGTTCAACATAACTCCAGTTAAAGTTTACTTTTATAAAATGCTTATGTATCAGGGTGGCATCTCTGCCCTCAGCAGGGAGGTGGAAAATAAAAAAAAATTAAGGTCACTTCCAGCCCATGATCCTATGAGTCTATAAATGTTTGCATTTATGTAATACCTATTAAGTCCTTTATATTTCATTTGGGGGAGAATAGACACATGGAGAAAAATCAAATACTGAATATAAATTCATTGAAGTTGGAGTTATAACTAGACACACCTTGAGGTATATGAACAGATATATTTTTATTAATTTATTAAGAAATTTTTCTATTGCTTGTTGTTCTAGAGCAAAACATGCAATTCAGCTCAGAGTAACTTCACTCACTGCAAAGCTGATTTCTTTAACAGAAATCTAAATAAAAATGGTGGCTTGATGTATGCACCAAATGTATCTTCATGTCATGACTCACAGAAGGATGTGACACAGTGACTGGTCCTTTTGGCTGCTTTGAGCCATACACAGAGCTGATATGTTTAGTCAGGGAAATCATGTTAAATCCAGTGTAGAACTGAAACTCCAGACTTCATGTATGACATAAATTCCAACATGTCCTGCTTTGATCTGCTGATCCTTCCCTACTGTATTGAATTATTTACTAATGTACATATAGTCCATAATTTCTGGTACTTTACATTCAAATTCCTGCCATTTATGGGTTTTATATAACAAGGATTGTTCCAAATAAAATTCTTACTATGCACAAATTACCCTTATTTCTTTTGCCACTAAATCAACTGTTTAATATCTCTGATCCACTCTAGAATTTATCTCTGAAGAAACACATCTCTCGATCTTTTTGTGTCAGCAGGCGCTGAAGTCTTTGTGATCCTCTGAGTGCTCCAGTGTTTAACTCAACGTATCGTCATTGGTCCAAACTGGTTTTGACCAGTCTCATCTCTCAGTATGTTCTAGAAGATATATCCGTTTTTCATACTAAATGAAAGTGAATTCGTTCATTAATTTTGACACAACATCCTTGACAGCAGACCCCTCAGTGTGGGATGGAATCAGAGAACCTGCGCAGTAGGAGCCAGAACACAGCAGAGGAATACTGCCCCCAGTTTAGACAGCTTTGTAAGACTAAACTTTGATTTCCTTGCTCTATTAAATCTCCTAGAACTATCAAGCTGGATTTGCTGTGTCTGTATACTTCTCTCTAATCTTCTTTGACACAATTCTCTTTCTCTTCATATCCATTCACTGTTATTCCTCATCCTTGCTCATATTGTCACCAACAGGTGGACAAATCAAGTAAACCTCAGAAACACGTTCACTGTAGCAGAAAACAAAAGCATCCACATCAAAAAAAGAAAAGCAGAAAAGAAAAAATATGTACATTGAATTGCAGTTTCATTAATGCACTCAGCCTTTAGCTGAGATTTCGTGAGGTAAATGGCCCAAATCAGGCTACAAAGACATTTGAAAATGCATATATATCTTAAGGCTCTGTATGGTATTTGGCTTTAGAACAATTATTGGAGAATTCAATTAATTTTGCAGAGTACTTTATGCTGATCTGTACATGTCATAAAAGAGAACTTCAGGCGAAAATAATGCTGTCTTTTGGCATGAACATTGCAAAGCAAAGCAATGTCTCCTGGGACAATCTCTACTGCTAGCATTTCCTGTAGCACCGTGGGGGACTGGAGCAGAGGCAAAGGTGGGAGGGATTGTGTTGTTAGCACTGAATACCTTTCAACTCTACATTTACCTTTGAGTAATGGCTCTTGAGTAGTCACTTCCGGGTGGGATCCTTCAGCATAAAGGCAGCTTGCATATGGTCAATCTGAAAAAACAAAGAACTGTGTGGGTGCATTGACAAGTTAAAACCAATTAAGTTGTCATCAACGCTTTGCAATTCAATATTGTAATGTTCTGAATTAGACAAAGTAAAATAACTTTATATAAAATTCCTTTTTGCATGATCTTAGGGAAAGTTCTGAACACAGTGCTATTCAAATAATCTGAAGAGAGGGATAACCTAAACGAACAAGACTCGTATATCTAAATTACTAGTTTGGTCCAGTGAAGGGGCAGAAGATCTGAGATCTTAGAGATATTCTTAAACCTCACTTGTACCCACTGAGTAAAATATAGAAAAGTCCAAGTGCATCAGTAAATCTGCCTTAACAAAACCGTACTGCAGCTGGATAAAGCCGTGTCATGGTAAATTACCAGAACCCAATAATGTCTCTCTCTAAATTAAATTAAAAACTTGTTTTTCATTTAAAAAGCCACCAAACCTACAAAGTGCTAATGAGCAGAAAGAAGATTTTGCCTCCTTCTTTAAACCTTCTTCATTTCAGTGTGAGGGCAAAGGAGAAAGGACCATTTTGCTGCACTGTTATCAGCATCTCTAATATATGCCTTCATCCACTCAAGGAATCCATTTAGGATTTTGAGAAGGATTCAGTTACCTAAATGTTAGTGTCTAATGACTTTTGAGACACTCCAAGGAAGTAAAGACATATCCATAATGACGACAGATACCACACCGGACTTAAGAGGGAATTGTACCTTCAGTAACAACAGCTGGGAGCCAGGCAGGATAGCCTACTGCCTCTCATGAGCAAAAGCTTATATACAGAACTCAAGTGCATAAAGCTATCAAGGTATTCATATCTAGCCTGACTCTGTCAGGCACACAGAGCATAATGACAGGTCTGATGAGCAGGTCTGAAGGACAGTAAGCATGAAATCATCTCAGAGAAGGAATTTCCTTCCCATCCTCCTTTCTCCTTCAGCAATGGGCTGTTGCCAGTATTAAATTCTGTTGATATTTAATAAAAGTTAACATCTGTGCCTTGCTTGCCTGCAATTACAGAACTTCATCCTAGGGCCACTTTGGAGCATCTTACAAGCACTGATGCTTGAAGCACAGCTATAACAAAAGAATGGACTGACTGTTTTTCTGCCTCTAGCTACCTTCGTTTGTTCTTTTTTATTTTTATCTGCCTCATATTTGCCTTATATTTCAGTTGGCCACCCTAAATGACCAGCCTGAAGCAATGGCACCCCTCTAGGAGACCATTTGATCAATCCTCTTTTTATGCAAGGCCTCCCAGGAGCAAAAAATATCAGTGAAGAATGCTTCCATGTCCCAATTACATGGAAAAACACATCACCACAGCTAAAACACTGTCAGATCTGCTGAATTGGCTGGAGAGAATTATAGGGATTCTTTGTCTGTAAGCCATGATAGATAATGTGAAAGTACAGCTTAGAATTGTTAACAATGAACTCATTATAAGAAGGTTATCTCAGAATTTCTCTATAAAGCTTCTTTAGGGTTAAAATTCACTTCAGATCATGTTCAACATCTGTCAGCAAGAAGCAAAAGCTGGAGAAAAAAAAAGTCTATCCAATTTTATCCATTCTTGCCTCTCTAAGAGTCTTGTGGAACTGCTAGATGACTAAGAATAACTGATTTAGAACCTCACATTTAGAAGGAAGACAATATGAAATAAGGTAATAGAGGGAGGAAGAGAACAGTGCAAAAGGAAAATAAAACAGCTCAACTGACATCTGAGTTTTATTGAACCAGGCATGCTTTCACTATCTAGTAAGCATTTCATACTCACTTAAATTCAAATGTTTCTTGATTTTTCTAGCTCTAAATATTCCAGTTTTTCTGCGGTTCAAATGTTGGTCTTTCCAGAGACATCATTGTTAGTGATGATTATTTTTATAGATCATTATTAAATTAGATTTCATGTAAACAAAATATTGAAGTCTATTTTGCTACATAATCAACTATAGATATAACATAGAATTTCTTAAAACTGCTGTACATTAAAGCAGTTGATATATGTGTCTATTTCTAAGTCTTTTATGTGCAATTTTTTAACATGCCTATATATTCAGATATACTATTCTTTTTTTTGCAGACATTATCTAGGAAATAGTGAAGTTGGTATAAATTAAAATGAACTTTGGTAGATAAGTTTCTGAAGTTATGTTGGACTGTATTAATATAAACTAAAGATCTTGGTTTTCTCCATTTTGTCCCATAGTCATCCATGACATGGTGGTCATAATGCTGTGAAAATTCAGATTTCAAAAACAAGGCCTTTCCAAAATATTCAGGCAGAAAAATGGTAGTACATCTGAAAATTCTTAAATTTTTGATTTTGAATTCTATTCCATAAACTGGCATGTGCAATGTCAAGAAGCATTATTGATCCAACTCAGAAATGTATATGTAATTTTCTGTGCAAACATATAGACAACTGCATTTTTTTCCTGCTGTACTGCAAAATGTTACTCTGGGGAGATGTCTGATATTCCCATCACACTAGTCAAAGCCAGGCTTAATGTAAGTTATTGCAAGCAAGAGAAATAGGCTACTTGCATGCCAAGAATTCAAGTTAGATCCAACACTCTCTGAAACACAGCAGATTTTTCCCCTTTCCCCCTAAGGACCTCCAGGTTATTCAGCAAATGGAGCTGAACCACTCTACCATTTTTCAGTCAGTGTGAAATAGGCCCTAAATGGAAAAGCAGTCAGGCTGTGACACACAACTTCAGACACTGATTTGTCATCCAGTTCAATGAAATGCTTTGCTGAAGAGTACTGAGAAAGTAAATTTCTTTTTATATTCATATCTGCAATTAATTACACATTCAATCTCACCACCAAAAAAAACCCAGAACAGACAATCACAACTGATGAGCACTGGGTCAAAGAAAACTAAGCACACACTACACCTTATTTCTTAATAGCAACAAATAAAATCTCCTTTCTCTGCTCATAAAAAGCATTTATGTCTGCATCTTCAAACCCTAGTTTCACTAAGGACTACATAAGTAGGTCCATTTTTCTTAAATATGAAGTTGATTATAATATAATTTTTTATATATTTTTGAGTAATTGATATAATTTTTATGACCTACACACCCTCTTATAAAAGTCAGAACTATAGAATACCTGTAAAGAACCAGTAGGGACCTTTCTTATTATTATTTTTAATTAAATACAACACCAAGTCATTCATTCTAACCCTTCTTAAATTAGTAATTCTTCCTCAGAAAATATGTCTTCCTAATATACAGAATGAGCTGGACTCAGAAAAAATCCTTTTTTTAATCTAAAATGTCAGAAGGTAGGTCCATTTCTTTGAATAGTTGTAAGGCTAGAAATTAGAGCTCTATGCAACTGGAAAGGATCAGTTTCCCAGTTTCTAACTTTGGAGCATCCCAAGATACTGGATGTTAATGTCATGACATTTTAGATGTAGAGAAACTCTTTTAAGCTATATTTAGAGATTTCAAAGGCTCCCTCTGTAACCTTCACGCAAGTGGACCCACAGTAAACAGGGAATCTAACTTTACCTTAACAGTATGAGATAATCCATAAACATACTTTAATGCTTTGATATGCGCCTAAAATAGTTTATTTCTAACATATGTGGCATGTACAGAAAATATGATTATATGATTATACATTAAAGGTTTTACCACCATAAATGTAGGTCATCCAGAACAAATAAAACTGATAGAAAAATTTTTCACAAAAGGTAGCCTAAAGTGAAAATTTTCAGTCCAAGCTTAGAGTACTCAAGAACAAGTCAGCATTTTTTGTTGGTTTGTTTGTTTGTTTACCACAGAGCTAATATTTCTCTTTACACCTGCAAATTTTTCATTGCAGAGAAACTGTAGAAACTATAACATGGCATTTGTCCCCACCCTCCATGAAACTTTAGTGGTCCTTACTTCAGCACCAGTAGTTCTGCACAAAAAAAAAAAAAAAAATCCAAAACTATTGATGAAGAAACATAGGCATTTGTATAACATTTTGTATTATTTTCTGATGTATAGTTGTGTCTTTTTTCAACAGTTCAACAGTATATCTTAAAGCAAATTGAGAAATACAAATGATATTAGAAGGTGGATAGACAGGATGCTTGGGCTGTTTTGTTTATAATTTTATTTTCAAATAAATGTATGGGCTTTTTAAAGCCCACTAGCATTGGATTTCTTAGATATTATTCATCATCTTCACCCAGTTTATATAGTACCTCTCACCTAATTATAAAATAGGTTCCATCCACAAAGAATTAAATTTAGCAAAATAATAATAGCCTAATAGTTATTTTGGTTACCAATATTTGTAAGGAGGTGACATTTAGGTCAGAATCTCCTGTATTCTCCTTGTTCCGGGGAACAATAATTTATTCATTTTTCAGGCTAGAAAAAAAAAATACTACCTTACATATTTCCCTTAGACTAATATTATTTCTATGTGACAAATTCCCACCACAAATCTCTTAAGATTTGGTTCTTTATGAATTAAAGAATAAACCATTGTCAAATACCCCACTCTCTTACCTGATGAAATCATAAGCCAAGCAGCAATGAATTTTCATTAGTTTGAAAGAACATATCAAGCATGTTTTATTTCCTCCTTTTCCTCTGCAAATATTATAGAATCATCAATATGCAGGCCTATCATAAGATGCATGTTACATTATAAATGCTGTTACTCAGCAGAATGCTTAAAATTTAGGCAGCAGACCTCCCAGAAATTCAGCAATTTAGAGATAGTCTTGAAAAGCACTGCAAAAGTAGATGTTCACGCACAACCAGTTTTCCCATAAATGAGGTTAATTTGTGTTAGCAAACTGTCAAAGAACCTGTCATATTCCATTGTCTTTCCAAGTATAAAAAAGTTAAAAAGAATACAAGACTGAAATAATACCCCACAGGAATCCTGGGCAACAAAGAAAATCAGCTGCTTTTAACTTCATAATTTTAAATTACATTTACTTCTGATTTTAAGGAGTAACTTTTTTCCTGATTGTACATATTGAAGAATCATGCTCAGTATTTTTTATTTCTATAATATGCTCTTTAAAATATTGCTTTAATAATAACAACAGTTCTGTAGAACTATTTGACCCTGTACAAATGCAAGGTCAAATGTTTCACTCCAGTACAAACTTGAACTAGTAATTTGATGGTTTTGTTCTGTACATTTTTAATGGGGGGGAAAAAAAACCAGATAGAATTTCACACATTTATGAAAACAAATACATTGTGCAACTAACAATAAGTGTTTGTTAAACTCAAATCTTTAGAAAACCAATATGTACTGGAGTTGTTCAGGAAAGAACGTGTATGTATTGTAGGTACCACATGGCTAATACAATTATTGATACTAGTTTTTTTATTTTAAAAGTTTAAAGTATAGATTGTATTTCTAACACATTATAGGTCAAGGTTGTAATTGAAAGACATATTCTAGAGAAATAAGAATTAAAAGCAATCTGACGCATTATCACAGGAGAACAGTTTAAAAAGAGCTTAAAGCCTACATTTACGATTTACTAGGAAATTCCATGCTTGGTGTGATTACATGGGATTCAATGGAATTCAGTCTTAATATGAGATAAATTGTGGCTTCACACTGCTTTTGACCTGGTTTTCAGAATAATTGCTTTGATTTCCAAGAACTTGAGTGAGCACAGAGACAGAGAGTAAATATGAGGTAGACAGAGGTAAATATGAAATATTTACCTGTTCTCTCAAAGTTGAACAAAAATATTCAGCAAACAGGTTAAATTTTATAACTATGGTGCTTTATGGCAGATATATTTGCTATCCCAAGTATAAGAACTTTAGCCTATTTTTTCTCCCTTTTTCACAAAGAAAAAAGTTTTCAGTTAAATGCTTGATGTTATTATAGCATGCTATATAAATGCTTGCACACTTTTGCACTAAAACACTTCACAATTTCTTCTTTTTAAGTAACCCCTGAACACAGCAAATTCATGCTAAAATAATTTCTATTTGGCTTTGTATCACTGAAAGCAAATAGATATCTTTACTGTGCAAAATTATTGAATGCAAGTAATGAGTCTTCGGTACATGGGAGGAGATATAGCGTGAAATAACACTGAATAACATTGAATGCAGATTTATTCCACGGGGAATAAATTGTCTTATCATGCTTTTGGAATATATTTTTCTCTGACAGCTACATTAACCAATAGTTTAGTTTAGTTCTAGTTTTTCAAAGAGGCATTTGAAAAGCTTAATAAGTACAGTGTCCTTTCAAGACTGACTCTTCCCATGCATCAAGCACCAGAAAAGTCTTCAAAAATCACTGTCTACTGGTTAGCATTCATTAGTGGCATTTACAATTTCACATGCCCAGGTCTGATTATTATAATTTCCTACAAAGTTCAAATAACTTGAACTCTTATTGATTACAGACCATTCAGCATTTTTCAAGTCAGACAAGGACACGAACATGCAACCACATGAACCATTTATCTAGACAAAGAAATTGAACCAGTGCAAATAGTGAATTTAAAATATTGTAGTTATGTCTGCATAACTCTTATATGTAGAACTGTTTTTCTGAATAAAATGTGTTTATACATGTGCATACATACACACACACACACGTGCACACAAAAATAGCAACATCTAGATAACTTGGAATGGGATTAGGATCTGGAATAGGAGACTTCACACAAGTCTTTATATTGACCTGCTTTAGCTTGCTCTGCCACTACTATTAGAACAATATATCTAGAAAGTCTTCAGTGAACACAGATCTTTATGATGAAGCAATATTTCTGGAATATTTCTAAATTATGGAAACCCCACTCATATGAAAAAAAAATGCAATATATTAATCCTCTGGTGCAGTTTCTATTGAAAAATACAGCCACTGAGATAAAGTTTTAAGACTTTGATTTGGAGATAAAAAAAAATTAGTGGATTAACAAATTCGAATGTATCTTTTATTGCTTTGGGACATATCCTTCCCCTTTCCCAAAGTAATTTCATCTATTAATAAACAAAAAAGCTGAAACAAGTGTATCCCTTTTTGTGTACATTAATGCATGCTGTCCACAAACAGACACAGACTTATCCTCTAGAAAATATTTTCTCTAAAGTATATTTATTTCCATTCATTGCATTAAGAGTAAAAGCAAAAGTATTTAAATATCCATTTTTTGTTTTTCTTCATTACTGTTTCACAAACTGCTAATTAGGAAAGATACTTCATACAAATTATTAGCTTTTATATCTGCTTTAACACTTGAAAGGTTACAGCAATAGGAAAAGGAAGAGCTTTAATTAAAGAATGAATTATTGAATACTCCATTTTAATTGATGTAGCCTTCTGCTATTATTTTGTGTGTTTATAGATATTTTATGTGATTCTGTAATCAAGATCACACACACACAAAGAAGTCTTTAACTACTAAGGCTAAAGAATGAAGGGTGCTGATCGCATTCAGCCATTTAAGTTCAAGAATCATGTGAAGTATGGTTTCCATGACAACAATTCACTAATTGCTAACAGAAAAATAAAAGGAAAATCAACCTTGACAGAATTTGGAAGTGACATGGCAGGTGAAAAACCTTCCAAATAGTTATATGACAATTTTCATGTGTGATGAAGAAATACAAGCAACCCCACCTTCTGAGACATGGTGAAAACACAGAGTTCCAGGGTTATTTTGGATTTGGCAGAGCTGGCTACATACAGTAGTCATTGTGCATTACACTTGGTAGTCAACACCTATCTTCAGTAACAGATAAGAAGAGATGTTTGTCATGAGGTGATGAAGGATTTTTGCATCCTTGGGCTACATGTCAACACAGGAAAATGCTGTGGAAAATGTATCAAGTAAAGAAATAACATAACAAAATTTTAGCATAAATTCACAGGGTAAGAAGAAAAACATTAAAGGAGAGCAGAGGAGGGGAAAAAAGGAGCTAGAATCATACATACCACCCATGCTAATTTATTAGTAGGTGTTTCAGACACCTCCAGCTTGAGACAGAAAGAGTCTTTTGAGACTAGGGAAAACTACTTGGGAAGTACAATGATGCCATTCAAAATTTACTGACTTATGAACTGCTGCATATCATTTGTAAAAATTGCTTCAGCCTGAGTTACCATTCACCAGCTCTGTAAGTCGACTCACTGGGTCACTAGGAGTGAACACGAACATTTTGATAAATTCAGTTTCCATGACAATGAATTAGCCATGGAAAGGGGGAGGTGTTGAAAGATCTGTGTTCTCTAGAATACTCTTCAAATGTTTGCCTGTTTTCATTTTTAGCCATTTAGTTCTCATGGCTCTGTTCCAGGACTCTAATTCACCAGTGGCTGGTTTCCCTCCACAGATTAGAGGAGTAATTCATCAGTGAATGTTTCACTCAGTGGCCCCATCTAATGTAAGAGAATATATAAATGATTTTTTCCAATTATGTTTTTTGTTTGTTTTGAAAGAATGCAGCAGTCTATTTCTGTTGTTCTGCTCTAACCCAGCTACAGAATACTTTATCTTTCCTATTTATTGCCCACTACTGTACTTAGGACTGCAGCTGTAACTTGCAAGATATTGGGAGTTTGTTCTAAATAGCCATGAGCCCCTAAAACAAAAACAAACAAAACCAAAAACAAACAAACAAAAAAACACCCAAAAAACCCCCAATGTTTTGAAGTTGGCTTTAAAATAAACAACCCTATAAAAATATGTCATATTCCAAAGCCTGCTATAGCCTACATCAATGGGAACCTCTGAGAATCAGATCTCTGAAAAAAAGTTATATTTATTTTTGATAGAAGTGCTTAAAGTTATTTTTCATTTGTCTGCCTTTTGAAAGGCTAAGCCAGTGGGACATTTGTTAGTGTCAGAACTAAAATCTACTCGAATTCGGGAATGCCATTCAGCTGTTTTCAGTGGGTGTTGCATGAGAGCCTTCTACTAATGAGATTAAGAATGAAGTTGTTTAACCATTCATGAAACTGACGAATATTTCAGAACACAAAGTAGCAGGGGATCAGAAGAGCTGTTTCCATGGCTATTGGGATAGATGGGTTTCCATCCAGAGACAATTGAGACAAATTTGATTCTTTCAAAAAGTAAATCTGTTCTTAGTACCTCCAGCAATACACTCCCCATTGCCATAAATAAAAACTGAAAGGACTGCACACCTTGTTTCCACTGTCTCTGCTGAACAGCATCGTTTCATGTGCTCCACAAGAAATGGAAGGGTTTTTCAACAAGCTGTTAGTGTCTGTGACAGCCCAGCATGCACTAAAATGTCTGAATGATTTTCAGAAGAAAGAAAATGTTACTATCAGAAAAAAGGAAAAAAAATAAAGAAAAAACAACAACCAAAAAACCCAAACCAACCAAACAAACAACAAAAAAAGGCAAAATAAAAACACAGAAAAGGAAGCCACTACAAAGAAAATATTAAAATAAAGGAAGAACAAGAAGTGAAATAAGAGAGAAGAAAAGGAAGAGAAGGGGAGTGGACAGATTCATGTCTGCCTATGGCAGCAGATTCAGGACTAGATTATCTTTAAGGTTCCTTTAAACACAAAATCTGATTCTATGATTTAAAACTGTTTTACACGAGCATAATTTATTCCATCCTAAAAACCTTCTAATTGAAATGGTATGACCATTTTCCAAAATGCAAATGCCATTAATACTAGAAAATAATGAGTATCTTGCAGCATGGAAATAAAAATAAATTATTTACTCAATGAGACCTAGTTGTACTGAAGCAGAAAAATAAGAGCAAGAGAAGATTGGTCCATGTTGATTGATACTCAGGAGCCTTGAGTCTCAGTCTTGATTTGAAAGAATGGGGGGCAGTTGCCATCAGGCACTGGAGCGCATGTGGACAAGAATAAGCCTAATGACTTCTTTGGTTTGTCTGCCATGTGGAACTGTTTCAACATTCTTAATTCAGATGTGAATGAGGTGTGTTAATAGCTGCACACTTCCACTCCTGGAGCCAAGGAATGCGTGCCGGTAGCCAGCATTCAGGACCATTGATATTAATGGTGAGAAATCGCTCAGCCTGCTGTTCTCAGTGAAGCACAGTGCAAAGCCCACTGCGAGAGACAGATGTCAGAGGCTTCTTCACTCCATCCATGACCTTCAGCTGGCACCAGACACTGTGGCACGTCTCGTCTTGTTAACATTTTAACAGGTGAGAGATGGATAAACAACAGTTCTCTCAGACCTGTAGATTGCTAATAAGTGTCACAAAATACACACTAGAGCTCAGGTGCAGATCATTAAAAAGGAAGCGGGAATGTGAGGAATAATGACACGTCAATCTACCTCAAATCAAGTTTGACACCCCCGCGATACTAGTTAGCACCATGCTCAGGGAGTTTTGCCTTCTGTTCTTTCAAACTTGAACCAGGAGCACAGCACTGGAACTTATTTCCAGATGCTTTTGGTTAAACTTTGAGCCCCTGCTCAAATTAAGGAAGAAAAGAAGAACATTCAAAATTTCATTTTTTTTCCTAATAAAGGTTTAAGTGATCTAGTCAAGCACCGTGAACTTTAACTAATAGTTTCATGCTACAGTAATGGCACCTATTATTTGAATTCATTTCCCATACTGACAGCACAACTCAGGCATACTCTAGACTATGACATTTTAAGTGACTGGTGATTTTCAGCTGTGCTTTTTACAGTACACTTGTATGAACTGCAGACTGGAATACATACACATCTCTGTGTAGAATGCAGTCCATGCTACTATTTCTTTTGATGCTATATAGAAAAAATATCTATTTTTAAAGGTAAGTATGCTCAAGCCATGTGTCTTTTCCCATGTTAAATTGAATCAAAAGGAGGAAACACTTGAGATATAAGACAAGCCTTTAAGTTTTCATTGCCTCAGTCAAGACCACACTGTTCTAGTCTTTATCAGTATCACTGAATTTTATAATCTAACAATGTAAAGCACAGAAAGTAGGAAAAGCAAACTCAGTACAGAGCAGAAAATTAGCCAAACATATATTTTTCAAGGATCATCCATGTCTCATAGCTAACACATGCTTAGTCACTCAATTTTTATGTTTACATTTTATACATAAAAGATATTTTATACATAAAAAACAAGTCACCAACTTACCCCCACTATGCACTACCAGCAGACATATACCCCCAATTTGGAAAGCTGTACTTATGAATGGGAAGAGACTTATTCTTTTACACTGCTTATTCAGTGCAATTTGAAGTTCATAAAATCACGATTTGATTATAAACAAGTAACAGAAAAATGTGGCAGGAAATAATTCATGCCTCTTCACTCATTTTAACTCACAAATCCTTAGCTGGAAACTTCATTTCAAATAGGTTAGGAAAAGAAGTCCAAAATTTTTCTGGGTTCCCCCCATGGCTTAAGATTCCAGTACTGCATAAGGCAAAACCTGGCTCCAGTATGTGTTATTCTGATGCTTCATTATGCCTTGGCAAGACCATTTCACCATGATATGTTCACTTCGAGTTAATTTCACTTAAGGAATGAAACCTGTAAATGAAAAGTTGACAGCTTGTTTCTCCTGAACTTAAGATACAGAATCATGTTAATACTCAAGTGTTACCACTGACTTGAAGCTGACCTAGAAAC
Source organism: Passer montanus (assembly GCF_014805655.1). Classification (NCBI taxonomy): domain Eukaryota; kingdom Metazoa; phylum Chordata; class Aves; order Passeriformes; family Passeridae; genus Passer; species Passer montanus. The sequence continues at coordinate 1,172,696 of NW_024368374.1, read as the reverse complement.
CAAACCATAGACATAATTTATCATCACAGAACAGAGACCAAAGTAGCTCTTTGGAAAGGCCAATCTATGTATTCTACAATTAGTCTCTTTTCTTTTTAATGAGTTTTGGGAAAAATAAAATCCATACATTTTTAAAACAGAATATTTTATTTTAAAATCCACATTTGCAGGCAGTATAATACTAGTAATATCTCCATGCATCAGAAGGTGAATTACTATCACTCATCTTTGCTATTTCCACTCATGTTATGGAAATAAATTGAAAATGTAAATAAATTTTCCCCTTTTCTGTCATGTCTATTACAAACTCCTGTATATACTCTTCAACATTTATGGGTGAGATTTTATTTTAATTTGTGTGGTTAGTTGGTGGGTTGATTGGTTTTGTTGTTGTTATTGTTGCTGTTATTGTTGCAGTTGTCGTTATTGGTGTTGTTTTGAGAATTAGGGGAATTTTCTGAAAAATACAAATGAAACCTTTACTAGATCTATCTTTACAGAAATCTTGTCACTGTTCAAAATCAGTAAAAGCTAAATCCAGTAAATGGTATTAGGTTCACAATAGTGCTATGGTCAATAGCTGCTCTTGTGCTATAATTTAAGCACTGCTGCAGACCTATACTAGTCTTGAACATGGGATCAAAGAGATAAAAGCAGAGTGACAGCATCTCTTTCACTTTATATTCCACCACTCTAAGAATCTTTACACGAGTTCGATTCTCAGTGACATTTTGTCATTGATTTTTAACATATCTTTTGCATCAATGTTTTTCCAGGAACTTCCTCCAAAGAGGATGACATCAAAACAAGTTAAGAGCATGTGTGTCTGCTGCATGAAAGACTGTGGGGCATTTACCCACCACCTCTACTAAAGATCTGTAATCAGTGTGCTGGAAGAAAAACCTCAGTATCTCACTGACTAAATATTTCTTCATCATCAAGTATTAAACAAGGATTTTTTTAAATTCAAGTATAGTAAAACAGTACCAATCAAAGTACAATCCTCAACCAGGTGAATTCAGTGGCAAAACTAATACATTACAACAGACACTGATCTAACCAAACTGATTAAATGTCTACTACAACATATTATTGGCCATATTTTGAAGTGAGTGGGTGACTCTTATTGTAACTTTTTGTCCAGAGCTGCAAGATGTACATATTTTTTCCCAAAGCTCAGCATATTCACTGCTGAACTCTTCAGAAATCTGGCTATTTTTTTGGTGAGATAAATAAAAGATGAGTTTGCTTTAAAAAGCACTTCTTACATACCATAATAAAAAAAAAAGTATCAGAACTTGTGCTTTTCGTTGCTTCCAATCTTATGTAGAAGGCTAGGAAACTAAATAACAGTACAGAACTCAATATAAACTGTTGACAAGCCTAAAAAATAAGTTTTTATGAAAAATGCTGATGTTCAACTACTTACTTTTTGCTGTGCTTTAGGAAGGAACTGGAACTTAACAAAGTCACAAAACATACAGAAAAGTGGCTGGAATGCTGCCCAGCAGAAAAGGACCTGAGGGTGCTGGTCAACACTCAGCTGGACATGAACCAGCAGTGTGCCCAGGTGGCCAAGAAGGCCAATGGCATCCTGGCCTGTGTCAGCAATAGTGTGGCCACAGAAGCAGGGCAGTGACTGTCCCCTGTTCTCAGCACTGATGATGCTGCCGCTCAAGTCTTGTGGTCAGTTCTGGACCCTCAATTCAGGAAGGACATTGAGTTGCTGGAGCAAGTCAAGAGAAGGGACATGAAGCTGGTAAAGGGTCTAGAGAGGGAGTCCTGTAAGGAGCAGCTGAGGGAGCTGGGGTTGTTTAGCCTGGAGAAAATGAGGCTCATTTTCTCCATTGTTTCTCTTATCTCTCTCTCTACAACTGCCTGAAAGGAGATTGTAGCCACACAGGGGTCAGTCTCTTCTCACAAGCAAGTAGTGACAGGAGAGGACACAGCCCCGAACTGCACCAGGGCTGGTCTAGGCTGGACATTAGGAAGATTTTCTTCACAGAAAGAGTGATTACATATTAGAATGGGTTGCCCTGGGAGATGGTAGAGTCACAGTCTCTGGAGATGTTTAAGGAGAGACTGGATGTGTCACTTAGTGCCATGGTCTAGTTGACAAGTTGCTATTGAGTTGTACATTCATAAATACATTCAGCTTATTTTTGTGTAAACACAAATCCATCCTACCTATCTAGCTACTCAACAATGAGCAGATGATTTCCAGAAAGAAATATGAACTTTTAGAGAACTGAATATTCTGTAGTGGATCTTTACATCAAAATAGAAAAAATGTGAAAATAAAGGACCACTAAATAACCACTAAATAAGAAATTGGTGGTGTAGACATTTTGGTCAAGCACCAAAAATCAAGAACAAGTGAAATCTGGACCAGACTGGTTCCCTGAACACTTCCTTATTCACACAAACAATATTTGCAGGAGAAGCCAAGTCTAGCAACAGATTTAGTCTGCAGCTGACTCTTGTATGGTTCAAGTGAAATCCACAGGCATTGAGCTGCAGACGATTCAGAAAATTCTCTCCCATGGCATAAATTTCCCCCCATATCCTATAAATTTTAAAAGCAAAATAATTTAAAACTACTTACTTTCACACAAGCTTTTATTTACAGCAAAACAAGATTCTGAAATCACTTCAGATTGAAGACACATTGCTAAAAAATCCTGAACTTCTTTTCTTTATTAGATATATAGCAACTCTAGATAATCAGACCTTGCTATAAAGCTATAGCCAGCAGCCCCATGACTGAAAAAAGGGGATAAAGCTGACACTCTCTAGAAGGTGTAAAGTCAGTTAAATATCAGAACCAGTTCTCTAAATTACTGTGCATACTGTGTGCTTCTATTGCAAGTTGTCTGCATAGAGTTCTCATTCAGCTCTGAAAATGTAGTTTTCTCATCACTTCTTTTTTGTTATAGAATAAATGTATTTGTTGTAATCAGTTCCAGGAAAGTCCAATTTTTTATGGAGAGATAATACACCAGCATGTCTCTACAGAAAAATACAAGTCTTCTTTACCTCACAAGCGATTTCTTATTTATTAATTTGAGCTTGTCCTGACCTACCATTTGCATGGTGGTGATATCTCACAATTTTCTGCATCAGTAGAAGGTTCCTTTGGCACCACAATCCACTATTTTCTTTCAGAAGACAAGCAGAAATATGAAGCAATATAATAATATAATTATTTTCCAATAAAAAAAAAATTGGCAATATAACCACACTGCTATATATGCAACCTGCTGTATAAGCAGACAACAGAAGTGGCTTCTGTAGATCCCACAAAATCTTTTTATATGCCCTATTTACAATAAAATTATAAGCAACAGTATTTCAGCTATGATGGTTTCAGCGTGCAAGAGACACCAGGGTTGGGATTCATGCATTTTAACATACAGAATGTAAACATTTAAGTCTTTAGCCAGGTTTCTTCCCAGTTAAAGATAAAAAAAGGCCTTCAGAAGTAACTCCTCTGACCTACCCTAAAAGGCTCCAAATTCCCCTTTGGAGTTGTTTGCTTTTACAAATGCAATTAAGCAGGCTTATGCAGATATGGTAATCTAACTATAAAATTCTTATCAGAAGAGAAAGAATTCTTTTAAAAGGCTAATTGGAAGAAGCCATATATCTCATATCTTCCAATGAAGTTGGAAAAGGCATAACTTACCCAGTAAGTGGACTTTGTGCACTGAAATCTACCTATGTTGTCTTTCACCACTGAACTGAGAAGAGGTCCCACTTTACGTGTGTTGTGCCTTTACAGACCTTGATGTTATCTGACAGGATTTCAGTTTCACAATGCTTTCAGTTTTCACTGGGTTCCTGGGTTCCTCATTGTGTTGGCCAGGTGACAGGGTTATGGATTTGCAGATATGCAGATTGTAGTTAGTGTCAGAGTTTTCCTATTGAGCTTAAATCCTACTTTCTTTGCAGAAATTTGCTTCCTTTCAGATACATTGTTTTTCAATGAATAGGATTTTATGATTTTATATATTATATTTGCATGTATTTCCTAACCAAGGAGATAATTCCAGCACAGCTTAGGCATATTTTGCTGAAGGATCCAAGAGCATTTATACTGAATCAGTTCAGATTTAATATTCTTCAATAATTTTTCTTTTTCTGACACAACAGAACCAACAGCTTCATTGTATGTTTATGCTAAATACAAAGTGGGGGATGGGAGGAGGGAACTGAAAATAATTTTCTAGTCCCTTGGATACGTGTGGTTATTACTGCCCTGTGGCAGCCCCTGACAGAAAAGGACACGTGTCAACCACAGTCTGCCTGCCAAACCTAATGCTTCCTCACTAGCTTGTTGTGTTCCAGCACAGCCATCAATGACATCCAGGTACACAAAAACCTGGAACCAGTTTTCTTGCCATCTGCAGAGTGGCAACTGCTCACTCTTATCTCAATGAGGCCTGGATGCCAGAAGAATAAATAACATTTATGATCCTTTTCTGACATATTTGTAGCCTCATACAATAAGGAAAATGAAAAATATTAGTGTAAGAGAAGCAAAGCCATACAGTGTTAAGATAAAGCACTTGGAAAAAGTTTTAGTTAAAGTATGTGTCCTGACATAGCGTCCAAGGAACATTTTTCACCAAGCAAAAGCATACTAAATTATGCTGGTATTGTCTTCTCTTCCATGTGGTTGCTGACAGATGTTTGGAAAAGAAAATCTTCCTTTCTGCTTGACCTTAAAAGCTGTTTATGGTATATTTATAATGTATAACAGTAAAACAGTACAACAAAAAGGAGATTTATTCTGTGACAAGAAACAAGACACTTTTGCTTTGTTACTTAAATTGCATAGAAAAACATTAAAACTGTTTTTCCTAATAACATTAATAGTAATAACAACAATGATAATAACAATAACAATAACAATAATAATAATAATAATAATAATAATAATAATAATACCTGTCACTTGCAATGAATAACTAGACTGAAAAAATCTATTGATTGTAATGTGTTTTGCCATATATCCTGCAATGGAGAATTCTGCAGAGAGGTTATGGTAAAAACATCTATTTTCTTTTATTTATCACATTCTTCCCAAATAGCTTTGTAAAATGCATACATTTCTAATAGGAGTAATATTCTCTCAGGGTTAGGCTGAGTGACAAACAGCAGTGATAATTTACATGAAAGTGATTCATGTATTGGGGAAAGCTGGAGGAGGTGGATGTGGGGAAGCGAAGGGATGGAACAATGGAAGACATTAAATATAGTTCAAGAAACAAAATGGTTTTTTTTAAGACTTGGAATGACTGGTTATTTTTGCACTAGGGTAACTGTCTTAAAGAGGAAGAGTGATTAAGTTTTAAACAGTGACTGACAAAAAAATAGAAGCAGCCTCAACAGGAAGAGTAGCACCCTGCAATGAAAGTCAAGCGCCTCTGGGTTAAGGCCACAGGAAGTTTCATGTCTTGGAGTTGCTGGAGAAGCAAACACTATTTTTCTGTAGTTTTTCAAGTTCAAGTGGAAAACTGGACTTTTCTACATTAGGAGGAAATCAGAGAGATTGGACTTTTTTTCACATTTCTCTAATACTTATTACACAGGCAACACAAGCTTGGATGACAACTACACTGAGTAACACAAACATAAATAACCAGTATTGAGCTCAGAAAAAAAGTAGGACTACAGGGTCTGTAGAGTTTTTCAAAACACAAATCATTTCCAGTGAAAAATATTTTCTTTTTCTTATTTTTTAAATCTAAATTTCAGGAAAAATAGCTTCATTATTTTGCGAATATTCACACCTTTATTAGGAAGGAATAATTTCTTGGATTTAAGCAGGCTGGAAAGCAATTTCCTCTGAAGGATCCTTAAATAATCTAATTGTATTACAACAAAAAAGGATAGAATAATTTCATCAAAGTATTTTTACTCCACTGGTTTTGTAGCAACTATTTGATATGCAGGTCAGTAAGTATTATACTGAGAAATCATACTGTAAGCAAGTACTGTGTTCCTGATGCAAACACTGAGTAGTAAATTTTGGGACATTGTGCCCTAGATATTAAGCAAGAAATAAGAGGAAGAAACATCAATGGAGGAAGAATGAGAGAGCAAAGGTCTCTGAAGTTGGGCACAGAATTTTTAAACATAACAGGTTTAATTATATTTAATGAAATTTTATGGCATAAAATGCTGCAGTTACTGAAGAAGTTTCTTTTATTATCTTTTCAAAGTCCAACGGAAATTAAAATTTGTATTCTTTCTTTCTACCTAACAGCAATATTTAAAGACTAGAATGGTTGACTAGACTACATAAACAAAATCTGTCATCTTTAAAAATTACCTTGGGTGTTTGATGTATATCTGTCTTTTTAATTAGAGAACTTGGAATTTGTTCTGATACTTTGAATAGACACCAAAATACTAGGATAAAAATATAATTTTCTTAAAAATATAGTGGGAACTTAGCACTTAAAATTATCAGCTGGGTGAAACAGGGAACTTTGTTCCAGGCAATCCTGATTTTTAAAAAAAGTGGGCTACAAGTGAGACAGTGTAAGTCCTCCCTTCCTGTTGCTGCTCTCCTGCTGCCAGCAGCTCACCACACTGCTACCCAAGAAATATCACTGCCACAGAGCAGTGCTGGAAAAGTCACTAATGTATTACCTTGGCCAGCCAGAGCAGCTCTAGAATTTTCACTGTTAATGAATTAGCAACATTTTGAAAGGTTTATACATCTTCCAAAGAAATAAGAAAGGAAAAAAAAAAAAGTTTTTATTATACCAAGGAGTAATTGTAATTGTAATCTTTGACAACATTCTTGACAACCGTTATAAAAGCTATGTCTTTGAATAAAACATTGTAAATTTTGTAAATCATAAGGCCTGCCTGCAATGCAGAGCACTGCAAACACTGCAACTGATTTAGTTGCTGGACTAGAAACTCTGATGTTAGGAGAGTTAAACAGGTCCATAGTTTCAGTTCCCCAGTAAATTATGCACAGAAGAAACAGACACAGCATCTCACATGGAATTTTCTCCAGATAAGTCCTGGACTGTGCTGCAGCATTGAGAAACTCCAACACTATACACTGTTGTTGGGCAAGACTATATGCAGTGATATACTACTTTCAATAGCCTTGGTCAGTCCAGGCAGCTAAAGGTGTCTGTGCTTTCTACTGAATCCGGTGATAAAGACAAAAAGGAATAAACTGGACTAGGAGCAAAACTTCGGCCATGCCAATGAAGGGGGCCCATGCCAACACCCTGTTATGGGCCTTCTTTTCTTACATCATAAATTACTCAAAATGCTATCTAAATCAGCCTTATGTGCTCCTTATCACCTAGATCTCTGCAAATGTTCTAGCTGCTCTTCCTTAGCACTGGATCCAACTCTACAAATACGCCACACTGTCTGCTGAGTTTCCAAAACACTAAAACACAAGGTAATTACTGGAGACATTGTGATGGCAAAGCAAACTTTAACTGAAGATGAAGGAAACATTACTTCTCTGTTTTTCACACGATGTTAAAGGTCAGTAGGCAATAACTGGAATATAATTAACACAGTTACACATTCTCTTTTCATGAGGGCCCAGCTAGACTCGTGTCAGTTAGCAGCCTTGAATAAAAGAATGCCAAATCAACTGTAGTGTGATACAGAGTGTTTTGATTTATAGTTCTTAACAAACTGCCTTCTCCCTCTACTGTGAGTTACAGTGCCTCATGTTGAAGTACAGTGTGATTAGAAACTGGCTGAGGCTGTGGCCTTTTGTGAACAATGGAGGCAAATATGTCACTCAAAGATGTTTGGTTTACATCGTCTCAGCAGCTCTCATGAAGCTTAGTTTTCTGATATCTAACTAGGACTTTTTTCCATAATAGCTGATATGGGTTCAAGATATTTACATTCAGCATTATGCAGACTGTCCTTTCATATTTAGGTTAATAACTGAAATATTAATCTTCAATATTTTGAGAAAATAAATTAAAGTCTGGGTTAATTCTGAGAAATGTAAATCACTGTATACCAGCTGTCACCAGGGGGAACTAGTAATTCATGCAGCAGCTTTCAAGACTGAACTATTCTGGAGTGGCACATCATAGAAAAACACAAATGTTTAGAAGACAGAGAACTGGCAGCTGTGTAATGACTAACCACAGGTTAAAAGACAAGCATATGACACAAATTAAGCTACCAAAGTAATTAAAACTGGGCAAAGATTTTATAACTATTATATATATGTAAAATAGACATGGAATGGCATATTTACCATAAATGACCCCGATGTGTTTAAGAGATTACCTTTGTTGAAAATAAATTAAATGTGGTTCAATAAAGACAAGTCCACTGTAGGCTGGTATCAGTGACCCTTGAGAGATTCACACCAAAATTCCCCAATCTAAAAGAACATTGTTTTGATGTTTCTTTCTTATCCCTGCATTTCTTGGCAGAAAGGCTGCTACTGGTCAAGAAGAAAAAAAAGACAAAGACATTTTTGTCAAAGCTTCTTACAGTCATGGGTCTTGTTTAGGAAAATCAAGGAATTGTTAGCTCTTTAGCAGGGGCATTTGAAAGAAGAACATGAGTATGGATTTAAAAGCAGAGACCACAACTCAGTAATATGCTAGTATAACAGCAGTAATTCAACAAATTCCACCAAATTTCTCTTTTCCATCCACTCTCAGGTGCCTTGTAGTCCACTCAAATCTCAATGGACACTGCCCACCTTAATTTACAAGACTTACTCTGATTCAGATTAGTCAAGGACTAATCTGAATCAGAGTAAGTAACAGTAATAAGGATAAGTGAAGTATATTTACCAAGTCAGTGTGTATGGAAAAGAATAGCATGTTAGCAAGAATAATGCTACATGAAAAGTATTGACTTTGTTGTAAATTAAAGACTAAACACAATCAAAATAGCACATTTTAAACAAAGACAAGTTTTATATTGAATTGTGATAATAGACATATCACATGTAAAACAAGCAAGGTAATTATTTTGGGGTTTTATATAGTTATATAAAGATAGAATGGCTTTGGTTGGAAGGAACCTCAAAGATCATCCAATTCCAATCCCCTCTGTCATGGGCTGGGACACTTTTCACTTGACCAAGTTGCTCATTGTACCATCCAGACTGGCTTTGAACACTGCTAGGCATGGTGCACCCACAAGTTCTCTGCACTGTTCTAGTGCCTCACCACCTCTTTCTCAGTAAAAACTTTTCTCCCTTGTCCTATCACTACATACTATTGTAAATATTCTCTCTCCATCTTTCTTGTAGGCTCCCTTCAGGTACTGAAAGCCACAAACAGATCATACAGAAGTCTTCTCTTTTCCAGGCTGAGCAAACAAAATTCTCCCAGCCTTTCCTCATAGGAGAGGTACTCCAGCCTTCAAATCAACTTGGTGGCCCTCTATTGGACTCAGTCTAGCAGGTCCTGTGCTGAGGACCCCAGAGCTGAATGCAGTGTTCCAGGTGGGGTCTCACCAGAGCAGAGCAGAGGGTCACAAGCCTTTCCCTCACCCTGCTGCTCACACTGCTTTGGATGCAGCCCAGGACACATTTGGCTTTCTGTTTCGAGCTGTGAGTGCTCATGGCTGCATCACGTCCAGCCTCTCATCCACCAGGACCTCCAAGTCCTTCTTAGTGGGGCTGCTCTCAATCTGTGCATCCCCCAGCCTGTGCTAACACTGGAGATTCCTTTTGGCACTGTTCTTGAGCTTGTCCAGGTCCCTCTGGATGGAATTCTGTCCTTCAGGTGTGTCAATTTCAGTGCTCAGCTAGGTGTCATCTGAAAATTTGTTGAGGGTGTACTTGATCCCTTCATCTATGTCATTACTGAAGTTATTTAATAGCACTGGTCCCTGAGAGACACCACTTGTCACTGGTGCCATTGGGACTCTGAGTTGTTGACTGCTATCCCCTGTATGTAACCGTAGTAGACGATGTGGCTCTGGTTAACCATTCTGGGTAACAACTTTCCATCTAATAGTCCACCCATTGAACCAATCTCTCTCCAATTTAGAGAGAAGGATATTGTCAGGGATTCTGCCAAAGGCTTACAGAAGACCAGATAAATTACACCTGTAGCCACCTTCCCTTGTCCACTGATGCAGTCTCCCAATCTCAGAAGGTCACTGAGTTGGTCAGGCAGGACTTGACCTGCCGGCTGACTATCCTGAATCACCTCCCTGTCCTCCATGTGCCTCAGCAAAGCCTCTAGGAGGATCTGTCCCATGGTCTTCCCAGGGACAGCTGGGAAGCTGACAGGTCAGTAGTTCCTAGAGTCCTCATTTCAATCCTTTTTAAAGATAGGTATAATGTTTCAATTTTTCCAGTCACCTGGGACTTCCCCTGACTACCATGACTTTTTAAATATCATGGGATGAAGGTTGGCAACTACATCAGCCATTTCCTTCAGAGCCCTGGAATGCATTTCATTGGGTTCCATAAACTTATTCAGGTTCTCTACATGGCCATGAACATGATCTTTACTTACAGTGGGAGGGCCTGTGCTCCCCCAGTTGAGTTCTGCAGCCTTCTCCTCATCTGTTATTACCTGTTCACTAACACTGTTTATCAGGGGCAGTAGACCTTCTTTGACCTTCCCTTTTGGGCTCACATACTGTTGAAACCCTTATAGTTTTTCTTCTTTCCTTTGCCAGGTTCAGTTCCAGCTTCACCTTGGACTTCCTCACCCCATCCCTACCCAACCAAATTGCATCTCTCTAGTCTTCTTCTTTCCAGGTTACCTGTCCTTGTTTCCACTGCCTGTGCATTTGTTCTTTTCCTTTAGTTTGACCTGCAGTTCCCTAACCAGGCATGCCAGTCTCTTGCCTTCCTTACCTGATTTATTGTTCCTAGGGATTGCTGGGGATTGCAGTTTTTTTGACACTGATTAAGCCTCTGTTGGGTTACTGCGTTTAGTTTTGGGCACAACATTTTCAAAAAGGCAGACAAATTGGAAAGAGTTCAGAGGAGAGCAACAAAAAAGATAAAATAAGATCTGTGGGAAAAGGTTAAGTGAACTGGGCATGTTCAGACTAAACAAAAGAACACTGAAGGGAGGCATGACATGTCTACAAATACTACAAATACACTGAATTACTATAAAGAGGATAGGGACAAATAATTCTCCTTAGTCAATGAGGACAGAACTAAAGGGCTTATGCTGCAGCAGAGAACATCTAGGTTAAGTGTAAAGGAAAAACTTTAACTAATATAAATAGTTAGAAATATAACATTCTGCCAAACATCCTGAAAATCTCCCTCTGAGGCTTAGGTTTTAGTTTGTTCTTGCTTTGTATCTGGTAGAGGGAGGATCACACTGGTAGAGGTTAGGGCTGTAGCCAGCTTCCTTCTGCACTGCAGATTTCTGATGTGACCTTGGGAAAGCTGGTTAGCAGCAGATTTTGGCTCTCTAGCTGTAAAACAGTGAGAAAAGCAATTCCCTAGCTCTCAGAGATGCTGTAAGGATAAATAGTTAAGGATTCTCAGACTCACTATGAGTCAACTAAGCAACGATACAAATTAAACATTGAAACCTTCCACAGTGCAAAGGCACCAACCCCCTGATATACCTGTAAGTGCATTCCCATCCAGAGGGTTTCTGTGAGTGCTCCAAAGGACTTTAGCCAACACATCCAGTCTAGGATACATTTGGATGATCTAACCTAAGCTGCATCTGAAAAGAAATTTATTGTACAGAGTAACAATGAATCAGTGGCTGATATGACTGGCCACTAGCAGCTCAGCCTAACTGAGCTGAGCTGAAGTCAATGGACTCTACTGTCCTAGTAGAAGATGCATCAGGAATCAGTACCAGTTGTCAAGTATGAAAAGAGACCAGTTATCAGGGTTTTGTCATAGCTGTCTTCACAAGTTCTAACACAGTGATGTTACTGAGAACAACCCTGAAAAGCAGATTAAAACCAAGTTAGAAAGGCAGACAACATTAAAAGTAAAATATAAGATGTTAATATAAGAGGAACAGACTTTTTATTATATGTTTAGTCAAAAGTTTATTCTTATTTGTTGCTTAATTTCATAAAGGTAGTTTTTATAGCTAGAAAGGAGCTGCATTTCCTTTCTGAAATTAATTTTCAATAACAAATCCTTTGAAAAGCCCAAAATAAAGCAGCAGTAGCAACATCCCACTAAAAGAATTGAGGTTATGTGATATTAAACATAGAGGAGAATGTGAAAGAAAATATTGCAAATAAATGTAGTCAGTTTAAATCTGTGATTTTTTTTTGTCCAGCATAGGCTTTGCAAAGAATTTAATTACATCCATTATTATTATTATTATTATTATTATTATTATTATTATTATTATTATTGCTGATGATGATGTTGTTGCTGTTGATGCTATTGTAATTATAATATTCCTGTATAAAACTAATGCTGTGTCATCTTACTTGATTAGCTTTACAGATGGACAGAACACACATTTCCTTTGAGTACAGTCAGACTCAACAAAATGCTGCATTTTCTAATCTATTTTGTCCCATACCTTCTTCAGCCTATTTTCATTCCTCAGCGTGCTCTCCATTAGCTAAGCTGATACATCAGACTGGGGTTACCTATAGCAAATGCAGGTGCAAGAATTAATTTTCCAAACACATCTCACAATCAGACTTTACTACTGTAGTAGAAACATTCACTTTGAAGAATTTGCACTTAAACTACGCAGTGTAAAAAAAATTAAGCATCCTCTAACTATTCCATTGCAATAGAAACCCTGAATAAACATCTGAATAAAAGAAAGCTATGAGAAAGAACTGATTTGCTATTAGCATGTAGAGCTCAAGAGGCAACAAAATAAATAATAAAACACTTGCACCTAAAACATTAACATAAAAATAAACAGAAACCATGTCATATTTCTAGTGCTAAAACATAAAATGGGACGCATTTCAATAAAAGAATAAATGTGTCTCCTCAGAGGCACAAGTGGTTTCACTTACTAGCAGCTATGCAGAATAAAAAAAAGAGTGATGCAAATGACAGAATAACTGGAAAGTAAGTCATGAGCCCAGGTGGAGCAAATGAAAAGCATGACACAAGATCTCTGAAGACCTTGACAGCACACAGGCACAATGAGCTGCATTAACCCGAATGCTATTGGCATTTCATCTGGGAAGTTAAATGTTTGCTGCATGAGTTATGTGCTATATGCTTATTCATATGCGTCTTTACAATCACTACAAAAGCCTTTCAAGTAGAATTGTGTGAACCATGGATGTTTTGTTGTTTTGGTTTTTTTTAATTCAGTTGAGAAACCAACAACAAAAATTCAGCTTAATATTTGGCTTTATTTTCAAGTTATTTCAGCCATCTTCTAATCCTCTGGGGGAAAAATGTACAGCAAAATGTGAAATGAAAAAGTTTATTTGAAATAAAGAGCTATAACGTTTCATGTCAAAAAATAAAAAGTAGAAACAAGAAAAAGACTGGTAAGGAAGAAAAAAATCTCCAAAGGGAAAATAGAGATGCAATACTAACTTTGAACTTAGACACTTCCCACATTGCAATCAAGTGACTTGCCAGCCAACCACACATGTATTCTAGAGAAACAAGTGAGAATGAGACTGTGGGGAGTGTGGTAGCAGTTCTGCGCTCACAGTACTTTCTTTCATCTCATAATACAGATATCTGTGCCATTGTATTTATTGTTTACCAGCTGTATTTTTCACATGTTGCAGACAACTGTTTACCCAATAGCTTGTAGGTAGCACTTTGCTGAAAAAAAAAAAAAACACCAAAACAAAAACACAACCAGAGTAATTAAAGGTTTTAATAACCTAGAAGTAGTTTTTGCACATGCACTACACAGAAGATGATCTGCGAGGGTTTCATATGTGTACTCCTCAGTGACTCAGTTTTAGACAAATTGTTTTCTGGTTTTAGATCAAAAAGGATTAATTAAATCTTCCTTCTTTTGAAATGCTCTTGAAAGATTATTTATCTTAGCTCCTATGGAAATAATACAGATATTTTGCTTCAGATTTCAAGGAGCACTGGAAGTCATTGAAAATAAAATAGGGTGTTGCCAAATATTTCCTGGCATTACTTAATACTGAATAATATTGCAAGACATAGAATCACAGAATCATAGAAATTTTTAGACTGGAGAAGACCTTTAAGATCTTCAGTTTCAACCATTAACCTAATATTGTCAAGTCCACCACTAAATCATGTCCCTAAGTGGCACATCTACATATCCTTCAAACATCTTCAGGGATTCTTGATGTAACCATCTTCCTGGGAAGTCTGTTCCAGTACTTGACATCCCTTTCACTGAAAAAATGTTTTCTTAATATCCAGTCTAAACCTCCTCTGGAGCAACTTGTGTCCATTTCCTCTGGTCCTCTCACTTTTTACCCAGGAGAAGAGATCTACTCCCACCTGGCTACAACCTCTTTTCAGATATTTGTAGAGAGCAAAAAGGCCTCCCCTTTTCTCCAGGCTAAACACCCTCAGCTCCCTCAGCTGCTCCTTACAGGACTCATGTTCCAGACCCTTTCCCAGCTGCATTGCCCTTCTCTGGACTCACTCCAGCTCCTGGATGCCTTTTTTGCAGTGGGGAGCCAAAAACTGAACATGGGACTCAAGGTGTGGACTCGCCACTGCCAAGTACAGGGGGACAATCACTGTCCTGGTCCGGCTGGCTGCACTATTTCTGATACCATCTAGGATGCCGCTGGCATTCTTGGCCTCCAGGGCATGCTGCTGGCTCAAATTCAGCTGGCATGTTAGGCTAAAGCCATAATTAAATATTTTTCAGTAGGTTTCATGTATTTATTTGCATTTGTTTTCCTTCAAGCTTTATGATTTGAATGATGCCAGTAGTAGAGAGGAAACATGTTTGTCTTTCTGAACTGTCACTGATGACACAGATAAGTAAAATGGATGTAGGTGTTTCTGTTTTGTTTATTACTAATGAGGCTTTTCAAGTGTTTTAATAATGAAGAGTTTGACATTTGAAATCTTTGCATCTATTGCCGTCATCAGGGTATACCATGAGGAAGAATGCCCAAGTGCCCAAGTTTTGTGCTGATAAGAAGCACAGGGATAATCTAAGAAAGATAATAGCAGCTAGGGGGAAAAAAAAAAAAAAGAACAAAAGAACAAATGTAATCCCTCAGGTTTAGTGCAGTAAAACACATGTAGAGGATCACTGACCTACAAAAATATATTGCCACCAGTGCAACTAGTGAGTGGTTAGACAGTGGAATGACAATAGAACCCACAGGCCTCTCAAGCGCAAAAGAGACCAAAGAAAGAGGCAAAAAGTCAGTATTTGCTGGAAACTATTGTTTTCATCTGTGCTTTTAAGCCAAGGCCAACTATTCTACTCCTCTGCATACCATTAGATTATTTGACTTGATCAATTAATCTAATTTTACACTGCTTTGGGGAAGAGAAAATCAACTAGAGGAACATATTGATGTTTCAGACATATTTGATTCAACCTTCTTTATCTGCAACAAATTTGGCATACTGGTTTTCTTGAGCTCAACTGGAATCAGACAAGGCATATCCCTTGCTAAGAGCCTCCAGCTCTTGGAAGGTGTGTGTATCGACAAACACGGGTAACCAAAGGCAACCATCAAACCCCAGCTGAAACACAAAGAGCAGATTTATTTCATTACCTCTCTGACAGCTCCAGGCAGCAGAGACACACAGGGACACACTGGCTCAGCTAGAGTCAGCTTGTCCTGGAGCACAGCAGAGGTGGATGAGGAGCACTCTGCACCTCACTATAACAAAAGCTGCAGTCATAGCTGTGAGAGTATGTTCTCTCTGCAGGAATTCTACTTTCTACTTCTCAAAACAGGGAGAGGTTAGACAACATTAAGCATAAAAAATAGGTTTTCCCACAGTGACGTTTTTAACATTCACAGCTGCAAGGTCACTTTGATTAAAACTATTCCCTCCTCTCCTCCCAACACTCGGTAACATTCAGCTTAAAAATAACCCATTCAGACTTTAGTTTGTTATCTGGCGACTGAAAACTTGTCCTTTTCCTTCCTTACTAGCCTGTTTCTTTCCTCCTTTCTCTAAACTTTTCTTCTCTGTCATAAGATCCCATTCCCTTAGAAACACAAAACGTGAGAAAATATCTCCACACTGGTATGTGTTTCAAATGTCCTGCTGGTGACTGCTATTGTTTTGATTATCTGGTTCCACTGGGGTATTTTCACAGGGTCCCACCTTCATCCCAAATAAAACAGTGCTGTTTGCATTCCTAAATGAAAACAGAAGGCATAACCAACTTTGAACATTTCATGAACAAGTGTTGTACACTGGGAATTCTGATCGAAAAAAGTACAGCCACAAGCTAAGCTCCAAGAGAGGACTGGTTAGAAATAGTCTTAAATAATAAATCAGAAGATCACTTTTGCTAGGATGGAAAAGAAATCTAGCTTATGAAGACATGGAAAGGTACTGTCAGAAATAACATTGCTTAGACCTCCAACCTAACCACAGTATTGTCTTTAAATGGTAAGAAAAATTTTTTAAGTGTTGGCTTGTAACCATTTTGATAAGAAAAATATAAAAGTAGTGTAAGGAAAATTGATTTAAAAATTAAAAGAAATCCTAGCTCAGTTTTACTCTCCCTTATTGCTCCAAACTTACTTGAGTTTTAGTACAAAAGTGGTTAGAATGTAAAAATTATTTCTTTCTAAGTGGAGAGCCAAAGCCAAAAAATAAACAATTTTCATCAAAATTTGTTTAGTTGAAATACATTTGTTCTATCATAAACTGGATGAAAAATATGTAATGAGCTGTATTTGCTCTTTTCCTTCATCACTGGGCAATACTGATATTTCTTCCTGCACCCCAATAAAAGGGAGATGCAGTGACTCCTCTAAAAATCCAACCACTGGACAGCAGAGTGAGACTTGCAAGGAGCAGCCTTCCCTCTGGCAGAGATTGAGCTTACATCAGCATCACTCATGAAAATTAATACTATATAAGAGAGTAGATAAGAAAATGTGTTTCATAACTCTTCCTTTTAGATGCCTATATTACTTCTAGACTCCTGCTATTACACACGTCCCTTTCTGTTGTTCCCCCTTGTCACCTTTTGCAGTCAGGAGGGAGGAACAGCCATTTTTAAAGTGTTTCTTCTGACCCATTTTAAATGTTTGCATTAGAATGAGATAAGCTGTACTTCAGTACTGTCTTTCTTTAGGGTGAGCCATAGGAGTTCAGACATGAACATCTACATTGCACACCCTCACTGGAGATATCTGCAATTTGTCATATAAATCCCAGACAAAAAATAAAACAAGACCAAGAGAGAAAAAGAGGAAAAAGGACTAAGAGAACAAATAATGCTGGAGTTCCTAGTATGTGATGTAACCTAAAATTCAAAAGCTAAGTAAAAATATTAAAGTTTAAAATATAAAAAATATAAAAAGTCAAACAGAATCTCAAAAATATCTTAAATGTCTCAATTCATCTGCACAAAGTGGGTCAGAAGCATGTTATCTTTTCCCCTTAATTTTAGACTAAAAGATCACCTAACTCACCAGCACTACAAGCTTGTTCTGTGTGGTACATCTGTTAGTGTCCTCATAAAAAATAAATTTCAAAATGTATGAACTTGAGGAATTTTGCTTTATGCTAAAGGAAAAACAAACCATTTTTAAATGCATCTTCAGAGGTTTCTTTATTTTCAAAATTACTCTGAGCATTCTTTTTCCTAGTTTGTCTCCATTTCCTTCTGACTCATTCAAAACAATTCTAAACAATTCTATTTATTTTCATGCATGTTAATGTACCCACAAACACTAATTCTAGATAAAAGAAAAGGGGTTAAAATTTTATGCACTACTGGTATAGCTGGACTCAAAGCCATCAACTAAGCAAGGGTTAAAGTGCAATTAAGAGATTTATCGATTAATTACAATTATTTAGAGTTTTTTTAATTTTCAAATTATCATGTCATACAAACTCAACAATTTTTGAAAAAATATTATTTTTCGTCTTTTTTTTCAGAATAGGAAGAAATTCAAACAACAGAGAGTGGAAAAAATATTAAGAAAATAAACCATGCAGAAATCTTTCACTCCCTAAGTGAAAGAGACTACTTTTTTTTTCTTTGCAGTCTTTTGTCTCTTTTAGACTTCATATTTTCGATACTTCAATTGTTGGTAAACACTTTCTTTCTCTAAGAATTTTAGTATTCAGTTATGCAATACTGCACTTCAGGTAATCTTATTTGTAAATGAATCTGTAGGATTGATGTTAATATGTAGTTTATTTTGTTAGGCACAATCTTGAAAAGTCATAAACCCACTTTGCATCCTTACATACTCGTATGTTAAAGAGGTATAATTTATAATAAACATCTGCTTTATAATACTGATGTGACAGAAGGCATTAGACAAGGAAAAAGGGCTTTAGGTGTGGTACACCAAGCACAAATATGCACATGTATAAGCAAACTTTCAAATTATAGCTGAGTGATTTTCTTATGCCAGTCCAAGGATTATTAATACACTTGTCAATGTCAAATTTAATAAAGCTGTTGCATTAATTGTAACTATAGTGTCTTGTACTAACACCTGTCAAGGTGTTTCTGGTGCAGAAAATCTTTGTCATGAATGAGCTAGATAACATAAATTATAAGTGAACTAGCCTTTTACCTCAGGAGATCCAAATTCAAAAACTGCTTTTAGTCTCAAATGAGTTGTTTATCACACCCCACTGAACCTCCAAATATGGCACAGTTCTGCATGGGTGGAAATCTGGACCCAGGAGATGTGAAGGATTGGAATATTAGGCTGTATCACTAATCAAGATTGTGGTGTATTGGCAGAGACAAGTAGGGAAGTGTATACGTGTGTACAGCAAGATCCAGATCCTTCCCTCACAAGCCAGCACTATTCATATCTTAAATTCCACAAGCAGGATGTTTGTTAGCAGATTTGGGACAGAAAAATAAGATGCTGTTACTAATGACAGCTTTTGCAAATCAACCACACACAATTGTCAATGATATTCTCCCATCAGAAGCAATGGTATCCATGTGAACACCAGTCAGTGCTACTTATCTCTGAAAATGCTGAATATCATTGTTGAAGCCTGAATGCAAAGATCTATGAAGACTGCAATCCCATAAGTTTCAGTTTTCTGCAGAAATGCTGTCATGCAAAATAAAATTGTAGAGAAGTATCTCATTCAGGAAAAAAAGGAAAAATTCCCAGTGGAAAGTCAATAAAAATATTTTTATACCAACAATATCATATATTAATATATCTTTGCAGAAATTGCATCTATTTAAATTTCATTCATCCAATTTTCACTGGACCTAAGGCCCCGCAGTTCTAGGTCTGTGCAGAATCACAGATCACATTTATTTTTACAAAAATGCAAAGCCAGCTAAAGGAAGCTCCGGCCACGTTCTTGCATACTACATACAGTACCCATGGGAGGATGGCACTGTCTTTCATCAGTGAGCAGAAGAGTGAAGAGAAGGGTGCTGGCACCATCCACACAAACTTTAGTGACTGTGCTGAAGCAACATTCCAACTTGAAGGTCTCATTGCACGTTCTTCTTTTATACGCTGGGCTTTACTTTTCTGACTGGGCTTCAGCAACACATCTTTAAGAATCTCTAGGCTGAAAGTAGAGGTGCAAACCTTCAGCTTAACAGTAAAATGTTTATATTTTTAGAGAAAAGCAAGGAAAACCCTTATTTGCACAGGGCCAAGTTGTCACTTTTCAAAGCCCTAGGTTAACTTTTAGCATCCCAAACAAAGATCTGCAAAGAAAGTAAGAAGAAAACAACACGCCCTCAGCATACAAAAGGCTGGAGAGTGGAGAGTGACTACAAGTCAGAGTAACTGTTCAAGCATACCACAATAAATCTCAAGTCCTCTATTACAAAACATTAAATATATATCTCTGCAACTTTACTAGAACTGTCTGCTGGAAGATAACAAACAGGAGGGGAGAACCATTTTACTGTTCCTGTCCTCCTAAGGGAAACATCCCAGCTGAACAGCCTGAGATCTCCAGAACTAAGAAAGATGAAAAGAGCCTACTCAGCAGGTGGATTTTTACTATGAGGTTTTAATGCAGTAAAGCAACCCCATGGGAAAAACAGGAAGGATATAAATCTGAGTTTTGCAATATTCAGATGCCAACAGAGAAACCTAGATGGCAAACTTTTGTCTTTCTTCATCAATAAAATACTGCCTCATTTTGCTATTAATAGGTATTTCATTATATTAATGTACACTGGACTTTGTTTAGTACAGAAACTTCCAAATAGCAGTGTTAAATGAAAAAGACTACTGATATTACAAAAACTTTTTAGAATTGCAGAATTGCATGTTATTCAAGAGCTATGTTTTGAACTAGCAGTCCAGTAAGTAATATACATTTCATAAAAGGCCTAATACATATTTAAACAAATAGACAATTAATGCTTCAGAAGCTAAATGTGTATTCAGCTATTTATTGAAACAGCAATCCAATTTCCATCTCCTTTAAAACAATAAAAATAATATCTGCACAAACTTATACAGAAACTAATATGAAAACCAACTCAAAGGCCACAACTCCTTAATAATAAGTAATAAATAAAATTCCAAATGAAGACCAAATGCTGTGCTTACTTATGTTTATTATGGAAAAAGATTGTATAAGAAAATAAGTTGTCATAATTCACATCTCCTGTCTGTGTTTTTTAGCTGGCATATTCTTTTGCAACAGCACAAACCAATAACCAATGTTTTGACACACTGATTTTGTAATGGAGTAAGAAACAGAGAGTGAATAAGTAATGTGTAATCGGTAAATAAAAAGCACAGAGACTTAGGTAATACAGATCACTCCATTCAGACTAAGTTTTCTGATGTTTATTTATTTATGTTTATATTTACATTTTAAAAATCAGCATTAGAAGGCTAGAGATATGCACATATGTACACATATATTTGTGTCTGCCTTCTACCTAAACAAGAAGATGTAACTATGATTTCTATCTCAAAGAGAAACTGGTAATAGAGTCATATTTTTCTTTGATAATCATGGTTTTTTGTGAAAATGTTCAGAATTCTGTTTTTCATAACAAAGTAGGAAATTAGCAAGAAACAAAGAAATTTAAAATGTATTAAACATTGCTTTTGGACACAGTTGTTAGTGCTACTTTCAATCAGAATTTTTCTCAAAAGCTTTTAATCTTACCTTTTCTTCAAGCTGCATTCTCAGGATTTGTTCAAAATGCATCTGATCCTTGCTTACAGCCTTGCCTATCTGCTTCTCTGAAGTTGCATCACTCACAGAGGTACATTTCTTTAAAAATAGTAACTAGCAAAGTTCCTTCATCCATATGGGTACATGTACGTGCTCTCAGTGCTTTGGATAGTGAGACATGGCTGAATTTGGGGCGGGGGAAGCTACTGTTTTGACTATCTGGTTCCACAAAAGGTCCTAGCTATCGATTATAATTATCTTAAATGAACTGAAAGTGGATTTTGGTTAATGAATAAAAGATGCAGATGTAAAAGTATACTTTAAAACTATTCATGCAAAACTCTAACATTATGGCAATACTGCATTTATTAGAGGTAGGAGAGACCAAAACAATTCTAGAAGTTTGACATTCTCTTTCAAGGAATAAAGAAAAGTTCAAATTTAATAAAGGTCAATCAAGAATGAATCCAACTCATTGTTCTAAGATCATACAGTCACTAGAACGGCCACTAAGTGAGTACACTCAGTGGTCATTAAAGAGAAAAAGAGGTCACAAGTTTTTACTGAACTATAGCTAAAAAGAACTATGTAAGTCTTTTAGAAAAGTAAAAAGAAAACAATACTGAAGTATTTAGACAACTCAATAATTACGTTTTATTATATATATCAAAAAAGGTTTCTGGTAGATATTTTTAGGGAAAAGCTTACCTTAGTTCATTTACTGTCTTTTGATTCTAATCTCACAGAATGTTCTAAGAGTCAGAAAGCTCATGTTTTGATCTAGAGGAGAAAAAAAAAAAACAGAGAATATATCTCTGGAAAGATTAGGAGAAAAACAGAGTAACAGATTTCAAATTAAACAATCAAGCATGCAGATTCCAGGGACTAATGAACGTGGAAAACATTGCAAGTGATAAAAGGTTATGAGTTTGTTTTTGATGTGATTAAGTCTGTGATCATCATGCCAGCCCAAAATGGCAGGAAAAAAATACAAGGAGTCCTTGAAACGGTAAAGTATGAAAGAATATTTGTAATGAGAACAGGCGTGCTTCTGTGGAAAAAAAGTAAAAGACAGATATTTGCAAGCTTTTGTAAACACTCTCAAAGGTCTTAAGAAAAGAGTCCCTAGTCCAAAGGTGCTTTGACAGTGAAAAGAAAATTGTCTCCAGATTCACATGCAGTCCGATAAGAGCAGTCTAGTCCCAACCGCCTAATGAGCCACAATCCTTAATGAAACCTGCATGTCAGTACAGTCAAGCACAGAAGGACACTCCGTGTAGCCTTAGTAATAGGATATGGCATGGCTCACGTCTTTAATTGCAAGACACCAACCACATTTGAAAACAAATTGTTTGTTTTGACATGTATTGTTAAAACAGGCATGTGAAACTCCAGCAGACAGGATCTCCCCCTGGAGGTGTTCACAAGCATCTACTACCTTTTAGTCACTTTAGGGAAGTGAAGCATGCATTTTTAGAAAACTTGTTCACTAGCTGCTAAAATGCAGTTGCCAGTAATGCGACTAAGCTGTAACAAGTGGATCCCATTCCCTAAAAATAATTATTTTTTTTATTATGGTGATCAGATCTGCAAATCAAACACAAGTAAAGAAAGATTTGAGGGTGTACTCTCTCTCCAGAACAGTTGACAGGAGTGAGATAGTACAGATTAAAGTGTACTGGTACATCAAACTGAATTTATAACAAGTACCCTAGAAAGCATGGAGATGGTGATCCTCAGAATGATTGCTCAGGAGGGGAACTGCAGAAAGTGGTCCTAATTCTTAAGATTGGAATGGTTATCACCTGTCACTAGCTTTATCTGAAGCCAGAGCGCTCAGTTTCATGTGAAGCTCTTTAAATATACCACACATGGTGAACTCCGGGGTAACAGAGGAAAAAAAAAATGTTGAATAATACACGGTAAGGCCATTTAGGCATACCAAAACAAAAGACAATGTTTGGAAACAACATCTCTAAGGTAAATATTAGTGTTTGCCTCATGCAACAAGAACAAAAAGAAATTCTAGAAAAATAATTCATATTTGTAACAAGAGGCACGGGGAACACAAATCAGGCACAGATTCATTTCTCTTAACTGAAGAAATTCGTTGCTCCTACACTTACAGTCTCATTTCCCTGAGCCAGCTTTGCAAATGGATATTGCAGCTGACTCCCTGGTTATGTGTGTTGTACCCACTCCTGCCAAACATACTATGCTTAACATAGTCACATCTAAAAATGGGCAGGAGAATTTTGGTTACAGACAACAAAAAATCTTGCAGAGGAATTAGATGCACCCATACACATGAGGGTAAGCAATTTCCAGCGTCTAGATCTAAAGGTGTTACTTCCTGTTTTTTGACTGTCTTTATTTTTAAAAGGTTAGACAAGAGTTTTTTCAGTGGTAGTTGGAAAATATCTGAAAATATAGCTCAAATTCAAAAAGCTTGTGAAATCAGCCTCTGATCATCTTATAATTAAGTTGAAGGATAACATCAGTGAAGCATTACATCTTGACAATTTATTTTTTATGAGAATTAATTATAAAAAAATGAAAACAAAACTGTCTTTCATGTAAGAAACCTATAGTAAAAAAAAATGCATAAGGATGCAAGGGCAAATTCAAATAAAGAACTGATAAGAATGGCAAACTGCCAACAATTAATGTAAAAGTTAAATGAATCTTGCACATAACATCTCTTGCACCTAAATAGTTTTCCAATTAATTGTTGTTCATCAGACAGGATGATGAAATGGGTGAAACTTTCTCAATTTTCCTAAGAAGGAAATAAGGAATGCTGTCTGCCATCTTGGCTTAGATGCTTTCAGCAAGGGAACAATTTCATCAGAATAAGTCAAATAAGAAATCATGCTATCTATATGAACAGGATAACTGGGTTTTGCCAATAGCACTTTCATATCTCCAGAGAAACTTGCAAGTACAAATTATGACTGAGCAAACCCTGTAAGGCAAAAAAATTAAGATGAAAAATGAAGTTATAAGCAAATTTAAACTACATAAGTATTGCTCAAGTGAATATGTTGAATTTAGAAAAACTAAGATACTTGAGTGTATTTTTCCATTTTGAAATTAAAACTGCAATGTAAAATGTTAAGTTGAACTTGTAAAATGGAGATATTTGGAAAAGGGAAATACCTTCATTTTCAGCATATAATTTTTTTTTTCTGAAAAGAAATTTTCAGAACCTTTCATTTTACTCCGACTGAATTTAAAACATTCTACTTAAAATTAAACAGAATGCAATTTGTGCAATGTTGTGATTTAGCCACAAAACTAAAAGAAAAAAAAGCAGTGTGAAGTTTTTATACTCACCCTTTTTTTTATTTAAGTGGGAAATGCTTTTGTAGGCACTACACTTTTCAGGTACTCACAACACGTAATGAAAGTTACATTACTCAAGATGAAGTAACACAGACATAACTTTTACTCTGACATGAATGAAGAAACTCTCTGCTGACCATCCCGTTTTTAAGACAAGTATGTACTTGATGAACACCTCAGCACTGACACTCAGCAGATAATGTTTCCAGGTATTCCAGTATTTCACCAAAAATATTAGCAGAATATTAGCTGTTTCATCATGGAAGGAAAATTCAGAAGCCATTGGTCAACATCATGAATATGAGTGAGCTATCGAAAGACTCTTTCTAAGTCTCCCCACAGTACTAGAATAAGGTAGCTGCTTTTTTGTGGAACCTTTCACCCTGAATTTCAGAGCTTTAAAAGCAAAGAGGAGAGATTGATAGACTGGCACAGTGTGTGAGTGTGCGGACAGTAATGTGCATTGGATAACTGCAGGATCACTGGTGGGGCTATATGTGGCACGAAAGTCATGCTTCATCTACATGCTAAGATTTTACAAGTATTATCACTGAAGTTCTCTTAACAATATGTATCCTTTTTCACAGAATTTATCAACACATGGGGGAATACAATAGCATTTTTTTATACAGCCTACAGAATGTAGCATGACTTGTCCTCAGGAGCTGAGCCTAAGGTATAAATCAATAGATCCCTGCTAGTGTGATCAAGAGCCTATCTTTCAAAAATACCAGGAAAAAAAAGACCTCCATACACAGAAACAGTATTTGCAGCTCTCCATCAGTGTTGCAGACACTGGTCCCCAAGGCTTTGTCAGGTTTTAAACAAAAAGAAAGGCAGATCAATAACACAATGATAAAAAATAATTGAAAGGGTTCCTCTCTACAAAAATAAACCCCAACATATTATTGTTGCTGCTATTTCAGCTATTATTAAACATTGTGGATTATGCTTTTATAATGGATTCTGAAGGGTTAATACAGAAAGACCTTACCTATCCTATCACCAAACAATGGGTACAGTT
Source organism: Passer montanus (assembly GCF_014805655.1). NCBI lineage: Eukaryota > Metazoa > Chordata > Aves > Passeriformes > Passeridae > Passer > Passer montanus. The sequence goes on along the minus strand of NW_024368374.1, from coordinate 1,147,110 downwards.
GAGGCGTTAATGAAAGCCTGTTTTCTTTTACCCAATAATGTTTAATTTCCAGTTGTGTCAAACCTTAAACTACATATTAATGGACTGGGAGGAGGGTAACATTACTGTAATGAGAATTTGGTCTGTGTACTTTCATGCCCGCAAGCCTATACCTCACACCTCTTTACCTATGTTTGTGGCACTCTCAAGGTACCAGTTATGCCAACAAATAGCAAAAAGAAAAAAAAAAAGTAAAAAGTCCAGGTGGTATTTTACTCTGAAGCAAAACTTACTCTAGTAAGTTTTTAGACCAGTCTAATGAAGCAGTCAGTAGCAAATCAGGACATTTCAGGCATGTCTCCAACAAGCAATGGAGTGTGGTGTGAAAACCCTGGAAAAGCCTCATCAACAAGGCTATCTCCTAGCAAGAAGAGGTACAGAACTATCAACAGAGCACATTTTAAACCTATCTAACTCTGCTGAGAAGCTGGGATTGCTGCCTCAGTCACAGCTGTCACTTCCAGCACTGCTTTGGTATCTGAGCTCATTCCTTGGCACAACGCTGCTCTGCAGGATGACACACCAACTACATGAGCTCCATTCAGGTGGTATCTCCAAAGCCAACATGTGGAAATGTTTCCTGCTTTTGTAATTGACCCTAGAGAAATCTTGAGTGTGCTCTCCCAGTCACTATCATGTGCCACACCATGCAATGGTTTCCTTGTGCTTTTTCCCTGAGACAACCACACACATGACCCCAAATAACATTTCTTGCAGTGCACAGCTCTTGGCAGATTATATCTTTAAATGGTAGCCTTTCCATACAAAACACAATTGCTGATTTCTCTGAAAGGTGTCAAGTGTGTAGAACAAAGATAAAAATACATGCTTAGATTTTTGCTTCCTTGCTTTATAGATTCAGATGTGAAAAAACACAATATCTACATGCCTGGACTTTAGAAAGAGGAAGGCATTCAGAAACATCCTTTTCTTCCATCTTTCTTTATGGATTGCCTCTAGACAGCAACTGTACACTATGCTATTTACTGTGAATGCATTCTGCAGGTGTTTGTCTCTTCCTGTGCATTGCACAGACTGTAGATGCCTTAGAGAATCCTGGACTGCAATCCAGGGTCTGAGGCATAAAAGTTAGGTATTGTAAAGCTCAACATTATGTCTTTTTTTTTTTTTTTTTTGCATTGAGCTTTCTAGCCCCAGGCATGTTCAGTCTGCATCGACACCTAACATTTAAGCCACTGCAGCATCTCATACTAGACCCATAGAGCATTTCCCCTCCACAACTTTTATTTCTTGCCCACAGAATTCGTATTCTGTAACCACAGCACATAACCCTACGCAGAGTATTGTCTGACCTCAGCCACCAAGAATTCAACAGAACATTTGCACTCCACTCTGCAACACCCTCTTGACTTATTTCTTATTCTTTTGAAAGGTACAAGATAGCAGATGATTAGTAGTAAAGCAGGGGGAAAAAAATAAAATCTGGGAAGCATTATGTCCTCTAAGGTTTCGTCAAGAATGGGACAAGATTTTACCTTGCACTTCTGAAATTGCTGTTGCTTGCACTAAAAGAATTATGTGTGGGTATGTCATTACCAAAGCTCTGCCTTGCTGTTGTTTCCCAGGACTGTGAAATCAATACATACCTTCTGAAGCAATAGTTTTGAAACTTAAAATGTGAATTTCTTAGTTTATATTTTTCCCAGGTTTCAGATATTCTTTTGACTGTGTTTTCCTATTCTCTATGTTGTTAAACAGAAAAAAAAAGGAATCTTCAGATTGTTGAGAACAATAGATCATAATAATTCTAATCTGCTGGAATTTTAATCTGCAGTCTATCAATATTACACATCAAAATACCTCTTTCAAAGCAGTTGCATTCTATCATCACAAAAAAATATCTACAATCAGTATCACACACTATGCACAGGTTAGAAATTTGAATATTAAATCTTTTTTAATGTAGTCACATTTTATGCAAGATAGCTTCTTGGTAGGTCTCAATATCCAATGCATTTATTTTTCCAATAAAAATATTCATACATTCATCATATGGTCTAGTACAGAGAATAGTTTGTCTTAACACAAAAGTCTGAGGTGTAAAACTATATTAAAAGAAACAGTTTATTTCATTGCAGCTTCTGTACACATTTCAGACAAGCATATTAATCCTATTTACAAGCACTAATGACAACTTCCAGTACTTCTGTAAAATAATAAGATAAATTACTATTAATACATAGGCAAGGACTGTGAACTGCAAGATCTGAAACCAATAGTATATCTTAATTTTTTATGTTATTGTTATTATGTTGTTATTATTATTGTTGTTATTATTATTATTATAACATCATCATCACCATCATCACTAAATATAGATCCCAGTTCATCCAGATATTTTTATTATTGCTACAGCTAAATTCAGATCTTGGATTCATATTTATTTAAGCCAAGATAAATAGCATCCTGACAGGGTGGCCCTATACTGTGATCAGTAGGATCTTACAGCATTCTTGCTTCAGGAGGTTATTGGTAGTAAACAACAGCTAGAATAAAGGAAGAAATAAGATCTGGAGGCCCTGCTGGCTTTCTGCTCTGCTCCTCTCCTCTCTTTACTCCAACCCTCTGTTTGTCTCTCTCTCCCCTTTGATCACTTTGTATGAGAAATTGATTCCAATAGAAATGTACAATCAGAAACAAAAAGAAGCAGGAAAAAGAAAAAGGGAAAAAAAGGAACTAAGAAAAGTAAAGGTCACAATTCAGGCCCATAAGGAGATAAGCATGAGAACATTCCTTAAGTAAGCAACCTTTAGCCCATGCAGGAAAAACTGGAAAGTAATCCATTTTAAAATGGATGCAAACTAAAAATTAAAGTTTGAAGGCCAAGGTTTTGCCTCCTTTGTCCTTTCCCTTGACTGCTGAAGCTGGAAGACAAAACTGAAGCACACCATGATCCTCCTTCAAATTCAGCTTTCTTTCATACAAGAGCAAGAGTGTGAAGAAGACGCAGAGAAAATGTTATTCCAAAGTTGGAATGACAGTGCAGAAGGCAGATTTATCAGGGTCTGAGTGTGAGAAGCACCATTATACTCCTCAGTGTAGAAAAGACCAAAATTATGTTCTATAAGTTGCAATGCATGGTCCAAGTTTTAATGGAATTTATGCATCTCAGAGAAAATCCTAAATAATAAAACAAATCCACTGAAAATGTTTATGCATACAGAAAAATGTTGCATGAGTGTTCTAAATAATTTAAAAGCAAGACTGATAAAATAAAAAATATATCGTTAAATTTCACACGATGGCTGGTGTGTGATTCGGAAATTTTAGGAATGCCCTGGGTCTGGCTGGAATGCAGCTAATTTTCTTCACAGCAGCCCATACAGTTCTATGTTTTTGATTTGTGACAAAAACAGTGTTAATAGAAAAGCAATGTTTCACCTATTGCTGAAAAGTTCTTGCACAATGTCAAGATCTTCAAGATCTTTACTGCTTCTCACTCTGACCCACACAGCATGTGAGCAAGAAGCTGGAAGGATGCAGAGCTGACCCAATCTGACCAAGAGCATATCACAAACCATACAAAGTCATGTTCAGCAACAAAACTGTGGGAGGGAGTTCTTCCAGTGCAGCCATTGCTGAGAGACTAACTGGACATCAAATTCCTGGTGGGAGGCAGTGAGTGATTGCCTTTGCAGCACCGCATGTTTCCCTTGGTGTTTTTCCCTCCACTTATTAAACTGTCTTTGCCTTGACCCACAAGTTTTTCTCACATTTGCCCTCTGTCTTTTGCCCCCATTCCACTAAGGATGAGGTAAGTGAACAGCTGGGTGGATGCCAGCTGAGATCAGCTGAACACAAGATAGCCTGTGATAAACCAGCAATAGAGATGGAAGAGCAGCTGAAATGTAAATGCTCAGGCATCCAAAAGAAGCTCTACAAAAGGCAACAGGTGCATGTCATCCAAAAGGCTAAACACAATAAAGTGCAGAGAGAAGGCTGCAAGGAAGACTTGAGAGTTCAGTGGTGGAAAGGCGTTGCATATGATGATATATAGAACTGTTACATTAAAGAGAAATCAGTCTGCTAAGTCAAAAAAAGTAAGTATTGACACAAAGGTGGTTTTTTGGTTTTTCTTTGCATATATATCACAGAAATGCAGTGAAAATAGCAAAAATAAATCATTTACATAGTGTGGACTATCATCATCTACAAAGACAAGATAATACAAAAATTTAAGGACAGATAGCAAGTTCACTAAATGAAAATTTCCATAGCATTACATTAGCAACAGAGCCTGCAGTCAGGCTAATCTGTTCTAAAATCATATGATGTTTTCAATAACAACTGCAAGCACAAAAACAAAGAAATTCCAACAAACCAATTGGTTGGAATTTCTAGTGTCTTATTTAAGATAGGAACAACATTTTCAGATAAAAGAAGTTAATTTAAAAATTTTATAGAGTCAGGCTGAGAGCCGTGATTCAATGTAATCAAAATTTAAAAACATAGAAACCTCAAACACACAGAGCAGACAAACCCACAGTGATACTTGTTTGCCAAAGGTTAGCATGTTCTAGAAAACCTGAAACAGTTTCTTCTACATTACACATGAAGACAGCTGAAGCAGTGTTGCTGGAACAGCACCTTTTTTCCAAATATCAAGTGCATTAGGAGGAAAAGAGTATACAGAGAAGAGGGGCCAATAAGGATGGGATTGATAAAGACATCTTTGTGAAAGTCAGAAAATACATGTTGGCTGTGTAGTGTGGTAGATACTGAAATGTCAGGCAAAAACCACATTTGAATAGACTGGAGCTATTTGAATAAAAAAACAAAATGTGCTCACCGCCAAATGTCTAGAGTCATGAAATATTGTCTAGGCAAAAGCAAAAATTAAAAATTACAGGGACAAGAACTGGTGCCAAATTTCAAAATCCAAAAGACAGATACTGGCAAGTATTCCTGAATAGCAAAAGTGTCAACCTTACCACATTCTGCTGATATTCCCTGCAATGAAAATTAACCCAATTACACCATAGCTGATGTTGGAAAGACACAGTATTGTAGAGGATGTAGCAGACCCCAATATTAAGTTCTTTTACATGATACAAGGATCAGGGAAACCAGTCAAAAACTGCATAAGTACAAGATGACTTCATGGTGAGCCTCACTCACTGCAGTATAGGTCACATAGAACAGTCTTTTTTCCCCAACACCTCAAATCTAAAAAAGTAAATACAAAGTGAGTAATGTCTATACCTGAAATATTAATTACTTAAAGACCACTAGTAGTTACAAAATGCATTTATAGGGAGAGGGAAACAACCTGTGTGTACAAATCTTTGAAGCTACTGCTGAAAGAAGATGTCATATCACAAATAGTTAAATAAAACATACCAATTAAACATATCAAGACACAGATGTGTGAAAAGAAACTGTTGTCCCTCTGATGATAGTGAGATGGGACACAGCGCAATACTAATTTAGAAGAGGGTTGTCAAACCCAGGATTACTAGCATCACCCAAATCCAAAAAAGTCAATATAGAAAAGGAATTTCTTGTACCAGTGTTTGCATGCAAAAAATTTAAACAATATATTGAAAGATAGATAAAATATTCCAGTAGGAAGTGCCCATAAATCACTTGGGAGTGCTTTTTAAAAAACACTGTCAGTCACAGAAAGCCTTTAGACTATGCTACTGAAACTGTAAAGTGTAAGCATGAAAGAGACTGACAAATACATTGCTGATTTCTTATCCAGAGCAGCCTTGCAGTGCACAACTACAGTAACTTAACAAGAATGTGAAATCTCTAGCCTGATATTAATGCAGAAAATGCAGAGAGACAGAAGCATCAGCTAAGTCTGCAATGTGCAGTTTCAAGGTAGGGGCTACAACATATCTAAGAACAAATGATACAAGACATAGATTTACAAGTGCTTGCATTTATCATTCTGTCACACTCTGTCAGGACAGCCAGACGCTGTGGGAGAAGCCTTGTCTGCTTCTCAAGAATACTGGAACTGCCCAGATGAGCTGAGAATCCAACACAGCATCGTATATAAAATCAACTAAATCATAAACCCAAGGTCAGTAAAAATAAATTGCCTTAGGTACACACTGAAGTCCTACAGGAACAGCGTCCCGCTCCTCCATAATGCAGTGACACTGCACGCTCTGCAGCAGTGCTGCACTAAGCCAAGACATCTGAGATCTGAGAAATAGCTCTGTCATGCTTATGATGAAGCAGAATCTAGCCCATAGGACACCGTGCTTGCTAAAAGTTTTTATTCTAATGGTGGTATTGGACAAAAGACAATGAAGTCACGCAGCATCTCAGCAGGCTTTGGAACAGACCACAGCCATAACTATAACTTGGCATTTTGTTTGCAAGTCAACGTAGATTATTTCTTCATTGAAGCTCGTTATTTGACATGAGTGACTAAATTCAGATCCTTTCAGTTCATATTTCATGTTTGAAAAGGTAGGCAAATACATGTAATGTAGAAGCACAAAATCCTATTACAATCACTGGAAATAAAACCAACGCAGACAAGGAAGTCTCTAAGACTGTTCATTTGAAGGAATAGATCTGCATGTTTTACAGAGGATAACTCTTCTTCAGTCTCCAGATTGGTGTCTTGACAGGCCACTTCCAACTACAGTGGAGCTTTAGATGCCTAGTGCACATATAGGATGCATAGATACTTTACACATAATTTAGGATTTTTAACCTTTAGCTGAAGCACACACTAGTGGCATATTCACATCACTTAATTTCAATTATCTAGAATTTGGTATGCAGCCAAAGCATGTTGCCAACTTCTTTCCATAGTCAGCAGAAGCTTGAGAACTAAACTGTTCCAGAGGCTGATTCATCAAATCTACTAAGACACCTCTTCCAAGATCTCATGTGCCTATTCAGAGATGCTTCTTTCTCCCCACTGACTTCAGAGGCAGTTTACTGAAAGAGACTAGGAAGGACTAATGTCAAGTGAGACAAATCCCTCCTCAAAACAGTACTATAGTCACTCTCAATGCTGTAGTGATGTATTTTAGGCATTGTATCTTGTATAATACCTAAATACACCAGAGAAGGAGCAAAACAATTTTGATTCCCTACCATCCTCTGTGCCCAAATGCTCACAGTGGGATGTGAGGCCTTTTCCCATGAATTGCTCCTTTCTAAGCAGCAGAAAGAAGTGTACTGTTAAGAGAATCCTAGGAAGGAAAAATTAAGGCACAAGGAGAGGAGAGTGTGTTATTGAGCCTTGATGGCATGAATTGTCAAGTTCACTAGGGAGACAGGTGCAGAGAAAAAATGTTCAGGGGAACCACATCAAAGAGAATCTAACATTCCATGCTGGGAATCAGATGCTCAGAATTCACTAATTGAAACATTCTTTCATTCATTAGAAATGGATAAACGGTTTGCAAAGTTTATTAACTAAAATGGTTAGTCATTTTTTAAAGATTCAAACAGAATAGTAGGGAACTTGTATCTATCAATAGCAACTTCTAATGTGCAGATTATTGCCATCTATACAGTATTTATTAATAGTTTACCAGTATATTATGGACATTAGTACCATCTGCTGCAGATAATTATAACTATGTTGATAGGTGTTTGAACTGATAATAAGACACATATGAATCAGTTAGACTTCATTATAAATTATTAACCAATTTAAAGCATCATTTTGCAAACTCAGTACAAACTATTCACAAATGTATCTTTATTTAAAGGATTACAAGTTTCAGTTTTTTCAGGATCATATGAAATACAGTTAAATGTATGGTTTGCAGTTAAGAAAGGCTACTAGCCTAAGTGATTAGCATTTTAAAAATATGTTAGGTTGACACAATTAATAAAAATTGCCACAAATACAAATAAAAAAGACTGAATTATAGAATAGCTTTTCACGATACGTACAATCTGGCATGCTGCTCATTTAAGTGATTGCCATGACAAATTTATATTCACATTTAGCTTTTGCTGTCATTCAGAAAAATATGCCATCAAAATTATGCAAATTAAGGGCATAAAAAAGTGTCTAGGTTGAGACTATTTATGCCAAGCTTTGTTCTGAATTGAAAAAAATAGAATCTTTTGATAAAATACATCATGAAATCAGTAAGAAAATGAGGGTTTTTTGATAAAAAACACTGATAACAATGGCAGCATAAATGAGCAGCACTGGAATACCCACATCTTTGGAAGAAAATGTTCGTGTACAGTACATGCTCGTACTACAGACAGGCACAGCTTAGCTGAGACATTCTCAGTGCTTTAGCTGTTTACTTAGGCAGCAACAGAGTTCTAAGAAATAGTTGCTATGCCAACCCATCATAGGACTATATATATATATATACACATTCATGATCAGGGCTTATTTTGAGAGCTCTGTTACCCTTTCTTCCAAAAGTTTAAATATACTTCTGCTATATGGTTTCCATTAAGGCGAAACTCTGTTGTCTGTGTACTACAATACACAGCCCTGATTTTTTCAAAGATAGGGCGTGGAGTATCTAGAGTAACATGAAGACTTTTCAAATAAGGAGCAGGCCTTTGACGTCACATTTCTACAATCACTGAACAGACTGTTCTATTTGCAAGCCTCTAAAGATTTGGTGTTCAGATGATAAAGGGCACTGCTTTTTATAATCTATTATTAACTGTCATGTGTGTATTACTGCAGGAGTTCTCTGAAGAGAAAGCAAAACATGGTTTGGTGGTATGATGATGAAGTGCTTTTTCATACTATTTACTAGAACAATTTTCCAAATTAACTCCATCCTGCCAGTCTTCTTTTTGAAATACAGAAATAAGGCATAGTAACTTACCTCTGGAGCTTAGAAGGGATGTCTTCAGACAAATATGCACTTTAAAATAATTAAAAATCATAGAGGGAGCTCTTTAATTACCTTATTCTGCTTATGTCACTTTAAGGGCTTTTTTTTTTTTCAAATGCATCTGAAAATTCAGTCTATTTATTTTGTAATTATTGGATGACTACATGCAGCACTGCCATTTCAATTAGATTTTGATGGCTGATAAAACCATTGTTGACAGCAAGCACACAAACGAATGAAGGGAAACCAGATTAGCAATGTTTGTGTCATTGCATTTAAATAAAACTAAATGTTCTGGCTGAAATATGATCAAATCCAAAGAGAAAAGAAAAACAGTAAATGGCATGGTAGGGATGGGATCATGTCAGAGATAATAATCTTTCTTTAGACATCTGGATTTTCTAAAGGAGAGTTATTTCCTTTGGAGACTTAATTTTAATTCCCAGAGAGTGTGGCCATTTCTTTTTCAGATTAGAAACCCAAAAACATTTATATATGTCTTCTAACAAGAGATTTGCAACAAGACAGACTTCTTGAAATGTGAAAAAAGCGAGAAGATAGGAAAGATCTCCATGCAGATACAGAGAGCTCAACCCATTAGAATTTATAAGGCAAGAAAAGCCATTGTGATAAATTCCAAAGGTTAAAACATTCTGTCTATTCTAAAGATCAATATAAAGGGGAAAGGAGAGGATGAGTGTGATAACACCATTTAAGAATGACGATATATTTGCCAGATGAGAATCTGCATCAGAGAGTTGTTCTTTTTAAAAGAGAGGAGCATTGAAGAAGCTGTCTCTGGTATCTCTCCGATTGAAATGAATGACATATTTTGTATTCATTCAAATGTCTACAGAGAAAATACCTGAAACTAGTGGACAAGAAAGAAAATTATACATTAAACGCTCTGAATTAAATTTGATACAGCAGTACTGCCACAGGCTGAATGCAGTTTTCTGCTCAGTCTCAAAGCCTGATTCAGGTCAGTGGTTTTTTTGTTGATACGGGGGTGGGTTTTTAGTATTGCTCTAGGAAGCAACAGATTAAGCCTATTTTTCAGTGGAATAACTTCATTTGAAGGATTTGAATGTTTTGGTTGTTTGAGAAATCTTACATATCTTTGTGAAAATCAATATCAAAATCTGAGAATTCTTAAAATTCATGCCCTTTGTTTATGTCTCACACAAATTCATTTAGACATTTTTCTTCATACACTTTCTGTACATCATTATCCTTTTTCTTACTCTCTTTCCATGAGATAACATAGGCTTTACAATTCACATCCAGAAGGGGTCTTATTTAGGTCCATACCGTATTCACAGTCAAGCCAAAACCAGTTCACAGTTACAATATGAAGAAGTGCCTCCTCACTTAGAAACCACTGTAGCACAACTTTGGGGAGCATTAAAGAGAAAATATATTACCTTATGTCTCTCACTAACACAAAATGGGAGCTTACTTGCACGATAAAAGGTCCAAGACTCTTGAAATTGCTCCACCCCAAAATTCAGTCTTCATTTGAGAACCCTGGAAGCAGACTGTTAAAATGCAAGTAGGAAAGACTGTTGAAGCCTTCCAGTTCAAAATCAACCTGCCAGGTCTGTTGCAGATGTAAATGTTCCAACAGTAGCGATACAGAGAGAGAAGCGCTAACTCAAGGAGCACATCATCTCTCTCATCTGGCCTGCTAGAGCAGGTTCAGACTGTTCCATAATAACCAGACATCCACTAAACATGCTAAAAACCTGTACCTTTGGCTGTCAACAACATCATGGTACTACAGTTCAGAGCAGGGCAGGCAGTGTTAATTTCTGTTGCAGAAGTATTACATGTCTCTGAGGTAAGGAAGGGACAGTGCAGATACTGAATTAGTGGAGAGGGATAAGGTGGTTTTGATTAGGTTTGACCTTGAAAATCTTAATGTCTGGGTGGCTCCAGGGTAACTGCAGTGCAAGAGTAGAAGAGAAGGGACAGTTCTGAAGGACATCTCAATCCACTTTACAAGATAATAGTCGAATAAATATTCACATCTTAGCCAATATCATCAGAATTTCTTAGTTTCTCCTTGACCTTTGAAACTGCTATTAAAGGCAAAATTCTACATCAGTTTTGAAATTTCAAATGTGATCTTAAAGGAATTGTAACTTTTAGGCTTACCCACTACTAAGCTAATCTTTATTAAATTAAAAAGTAATGAAAAAATGTGTAATTTTTGTATTGTTTTTTTAAACGCAAAGGACAATCCTCCCTTACAGTACGTTCCATCAAATGGTCAAATTCCAAACAGCATGCAGGACTCATCCTAAAGCTAGAATATAGTAAATCATCAATGGATCAGAATTACTGCAACAGAGAGACTGGGGTTTTTTTTTTCCTCCTTTTTAAATTTAATACAACAGACTTTCCTAAATGATTTATGGGTCTGGGAGTCCTGCCTCTCTTATCCTTTCAAGAACAATCACAGTAGGCTGGAATGGTTTGAAAGGCTGAGCTGAGGGAGAATCTGCATCCTTATCCCTATAACACTCTGGTGCTCACTGAACTGTTTCCTCAGACTTCTATTTGCAACAAAACTGCTGATCTCAAAACAGCTGCATTATTTCTGTTTTAGTGCTCAATCTGTAAAGAGAGAAAAACATGAGAGATTAATGAGATCTTTTTCATCTTATGTTACTCTGTTTATCTCATAAAATCTATTTTTCAAGGCTTTCTTTCCAGATCTGCCTGATATCTCTTTGTATCCTCCAGCAGCCCTCTTCAATTTCTCATTTTCTTTTCCAGTGCTTCATCACCAGCTTCTTAAATTACCATGTTAGGGGAGAAAAGGTAATAATTAGTTTCACTTTCCTTGATAGATTCCTCACAGTCACATATATCCAACCACAAACTAAAGATAAAATGAAAAATAAAATATTCTCTCGGCAATAAGGAAATTCTTACAATTAACCATTCTACGCCAGTAAATTGGGAGTTTTTAGTTAGTCATGAAAACAGTGTAAGACAATATAGTTAAATATGAAAGTCTCTTCAAAAACTCTTAGATCTATAAAGGGCATAGCAACATGAACCCAAAAGTAAAATAAAAATAGTAGTATACAGTCATTCTGTTCTCTTTTTTATTTTTATCCTGCTATACTGACAATTGATAGCATTGCTGAATTCTGCTAGCCACTGTGAGTATCCATAGTTCCTATATTCCTCTGAGGTAAATATCAATGAATCTTAGTGTATTATTGCACAGTGACACTCCTATGCTACTGTAAATAAGGAAACAGTACCTGAAAACAACACACACACACACACACAAAACAAACACAGAGCCAAACCAACCAGCAAGCAAAACAGCAGCTCTATTCTGGAACAAAATATGTTTGTATAAAGCTGCCTGTGATCCCCTCTCAAAACACAGAAGAAATTCCTACATTCTGTGATCATTACCTGAATTTCAGCAGCTGCCATTTCAAATCCTGTAAGAGTTCACTTGATCTTATTTTCAATCACAAATATCCACGGCATTGCAGGCACATATTATACAAGTATATGCATCTTCCTGGGTCAAAAAACTTCAGATCATTTTCCACTTGAAAGAAAGGAGTGAGAATAAGATGTGACAAATGCTAGTAACATCAATTAATGATCTTCTGGGATATACTCACATATTGTCTAAGTAAGGGCTGTATCAGAACCTGGGTAGAATAGAGAAAAATTTCAGCGTGAGCAATTAAACACAAACCAGATTTTCCTGCTGCAGTTTCCCATTAGATACAACAATCTTCTCTACTCTACATTACGCGTTTTTTGTAGCGGTACTCAGTGTTTAGCACTTACTGAATATATAATACAGATGTGACTAGGTGCCTGCCCTTTTTTGGGTTATTTTATATGTTCATTTTATGGCATATATTTTTAATCTTTCTGTATGAAAAGTGTGGTGATACATGTAAGTCATTATCATTCCATCTGTCTTTAGAATGCCTAAAACTAAAAACAGTTTGAGATATGTGTCTGTCTAGATTTTCTTGGAAAGCTGAGAAATTGTGCAAGTTATTTAGCTGTCACAAATTACATCCTATCTTCCATCTCTTTATAGTTCAGAGGCAATTTTATTAAATTAAAACTGGCTTCCAATGATGTAAGACATTCAATCCATAAAATCCAAAGGCTTTGATTTTAAGTACGTTACAGCAAATCAAAAACTTTTGTTTGCTTGTTTATTGGCAAAGGAATTCTAGATTTTAAGTGAGATAGCCTTAGTATGGTTACAATCTCCCTCTATGCTTTTCCACCCAAGTATGTGTCAGAGCTGTTTTATTTCAACAGTCAAATGAAATTACCCTTGTGCTTCAGCTGCACATCTAAAATTGCTGCTGTGAAGTCTTCCCTCAAAAGAAAATTAAGGAGAGTGTGAGGTGTGAGGAAACCTCAGCTGCCACTATTTGAGTTTCATACAATTAGTGTATTTCATTTATTTCATTCACTGAAACAAAATGGTTTTGTTTTCTTTGGTGTCACTCAGAAACCTGGAATTCAATTCTAAAGAAACAGTGAGATAGAAACTGTATTAGCCTGCTCTAAAATATTTACTGAAGATACTTCTTTGGTAAGCTATGTTTATGTCAACAGAAAAAATGATGCACTAGAGATCAGACACACACAGCAACAGCAACAGAAGAAGGATGGAAACCTGTGGTTCAGCTGTCCCCCTAGGTGAGTAAAATTTTATTAGAGATATCTCACACAGCAACTGTACAGCTTGCCCCAGTTGGCACCAGCAAAATCTTGGCTTGTAAGGCATATAATTCCTGTCTTCTATAGAAGTATGTGCAGCTTCAGCAGCCTATGAAGCCTTTGAATGTCAACACAAAAGCTTCTGGGAGTTTCTTCTGATAGCTGATTAGGAGACAAGTAAAATGAAAATCTTTATTTCATTGCTAAGTGTGATGCTTAAAAATATATACACTCAGGGGAGATGTTTTTTGATATATATATTTTCTCCTTTTTTTTCCTGCTTCTCTCTTCTTTATTTGAGCATATTAACTTTTTTCTTCTGTATATGACAATTATTATATAGAAGCAAATTAAACTTGGTTTCCATGCCAAAAAGCAGAAACAATAGTCTTGTATTTTTACCTGTCTTATGATGGATGGTAAGGGAGCCTGTTGTATCAGGGCTGGTCATCTTGGTGAGGTGGGCTTGAAACAGACCCCAGGGAGGGGTCCAAACTGGAAACCCCATTGCAAGCAACTGGGGAACAAACCAAGACAATCAGAACAGTAACAAATATTCCTTAGCTGCCTCTCCAGATGAGAAAAAGCAGAAAAAAACATCTTCAGATGGTGACTCTCTTTTAACAAGGAGTCATGCGAAAAAAGTGAGGTGTAAAGGGTACAAGTTCCTCCTGGAAAGATTCCAATTTTAAAAAAAAGGAAAAACTTTCTCAATTAGAACAATCACCTATTGTAATTTACTCTCAATCCTCCTGGAAAGATTCCAATTTTAAAAAAAAGGAAAAACTTTCTCAATCACCTATTGTAATTTACTCTCAGTGGAAGTGGTGGATTCCCCAACACTGGACACTTTTTAGATTCATCTGGACAGGGTGCTGGGTCATCTTGTTTGGACCATGTTTTTGCCAAGAGGACTTGGACCAGATGATCCTTGGTGTGACTTCTAATCTGGTATTCTTGTTTCTCTGAGGATCCCACAGAAATAAAAACCAGTCAGAATTGTTAAATATATGGAATGTCCCTTCTTTGCTCTCCCAGAACCCCCAGTGCTCCTAAAGGAAGACATATGAAGAAGATTGGGACACATAATAACTCCCCTCACAAAAATGACTCCAATCTCAATGAAGGCAACAGTCACTTTCAAAGATGTTGCAGTTCTGACCATATATTCTATGCATTCACTGAAAATTTTGAAGAGTTTTGCAGAAAAACTTCAATAATTTCTCCTGAGGTGGTGTGGATCAGGAGTTTTTTTTCAGATTCTGTTAAAACAGAATCACAGTGACATTAGCAGAAACTAGGCAGAGGTAAAAGTAAATTAATGGGAACATGGGAGGAAAGAATTTCATCATGCTTTTGACGAGAATGCCTTTGGCACTGTACAATAATTAGTCTAAATTTGCTACATTGCCAAAAAATGTCCTGACTCAAATTTTGAAGCTTTGGAATATTTTGCTTGTGTCTTCGTTTTCCTGCCATTTTCTTGATAATGGGCAAATGCAAGTAAGATTCTAAGGATAAATTCAAATAATATAAAATATGTACTGTGGCCCTTGTTTTTCATGCTCAGACAGAATGTTTATTAAAGGAATGAATGAGTGACTCCATAGTATTAGCAGACCAGCAGTACTAGACAAGCAGAAGATGGTCTGTCATAGTAAACGCAGTTCTGCTAGCAGCACTCAGTCTTACCTGGTGTGATATCAAGATTATTAATGAAAGAAAAATACAGCTTACTGTCTTGTTCTAATACTTTTTGCAGTACTTAAAATTATACCCTAGAATCTCTTGAATGTAATTTATAAAAATATTCTAAAGAGACTGAAGCTTGTCCTTTCCATGAACAAGAAATAGCACTCTAAGGTGCTGCAAGGTACTCCTTAGCTTCTGCCTCTGGATGATAACTCTGAGGAATTTTCTCCTGTCTCAATTATAACACTGAGGGAAAATCTCCTGACTTGGAAATTATGAGGAATCATATTCAGGGCAATATTGATGCTTTATGGTAGATACATGCTCACAGTCAAATTCTTCCCGAGCAATAGGATATCTCACTTAGATGTAACTACCTAAGAAACATAAATCTAACAGAAGCTTCATTTCGGAGCTAAAGAAGAGAAATAATCCTTATTAAAGAGATTAAACTCTCCATTAAAAGTTACATTCAGAACAACGGGCCTAAACCCTTTGGAATGGGAGAGGACACTTTGGAGATCAAGTGTGTTGGCTCCATGGGTTAGCATCTAGCTCAGACCAAATATTTAACTTTTCTTTATCTGAAGTATGTGACATGAGTAACAGCTGCTTGCAAGATTTTTGATCTTTGTATTTGAAGAACATTGAGTTAGAAGGCCTAAGCAGGTTGAAGTGAACTGTAGTGAGGCTGAAGATAACAGAAAGATTTTAAAATATAATGATTTTCAGTTTCTGAGTATGAGTATACAAAACTTGGGGATAACTTTACTTTCATGGAAGCCAATTAAAGCCCTTTTGCTTTCAAAAAAAAAAATCACAATTGTTTCTATTTTAGAAAATTGCATGACAGGAGTAAAACTGTCATTGAAAGAAAACCCAGAAAATTGGATGAAACAACTAAAAAGGATGGATATTGGATTAGGACTGTTAACTACATGGACACATGTCCAGGCAAGTTTACAGGATTGCTGGAGCACCAAGACCACAGTGCTGTTACAGTGGGATGGGTGCATGCATTTACCCAACTCTTACACTATTGCATTATTGATCTGATGGATAGTTCTGAGAAAAAAGTTGTGTGTCTATTTTTAAAAAAGAATTTATTAATTCATTTGGCATCTTATTTCTCACTCTTAACATTTTAGGGAACTTCAGTCCTCATTAACACCCTAAGATAACAATGATGTTTTCTGCTTTTTGGTTTTTATTCCTTTCTTGGTAACGAAATAGCTATAGAATAAACTAAGTGGGGAAACCAAATAACAGAATTTCTTTCAGTATGTTCCCTAGAAACAAATTGAAACAGCCTTCTTTCTAGTACTCCCTATCTTTTTTTCTATTGTTCTACCAATCTTCTGTGTTCCACTTTTGCCATTTACTCTTCTAACATCTTACCATTTTGATTTCATGTTAAAATCAATGCTGAACCAATGGAAAAACATTTGACTGTACCACACTGGAAAAAATAAATACAAACAAACAAAAACCAAATATTTTTAAATCCTGGAGACCCTGTGACACTAGCAGTGATCTTGTCATACATCCTTGCAGTCTTTTAGCAAATTAATTGACATCAGTCTTCATAATCCACTTTATTATTAGCTTCTGCTATTTTTTCTTTCTCCATCCATGAATATATCATGTTATCTCCTAAGAGGAAATGTCAGATTTCAAAACAAAAAGAAAAGCATAGGAACAGCCAATTTAAATTAAGTACTATTTTCTTTAAAATTAGAGTCAAAAAAACCCCATTTTTTCCTAAGCATGTAGTAGACAGAATTTATCTGTACTAATCCAAAGCAGTATAATGAAGATTTATTAATTTCTTATGTCATCAATATGATATTAATAATCATTTTCATATTAAGTATAATTTTCATTTGATAACAAGTCAAAGAATATCAGTGCTACTTGATATAGACCACTATCAACAAACAAAAGGAATTTTAGAGGTAAAAACATGGAAAATCCTCTCTACTATTAGAAACCATTTCACAGAGGGGTTTATCAACAGATAGAGTATGACATTTTCATTAACTGAATGATCACTCGGTCAGTCCAAATCTGCTGAGGTTTATGGAAATAGCTGAGTTACAAGAAGTTGGCTTAGAGCTTAATGCAAGTCACAGCACAATGACTCCTACATTATCATTGCATCATTTCATTTACACAGCCACTCTAATTGACTTTAATAGGTTTTGGATCAGAGCAAACACACAGACAAAAAGATTGATTATACAAAACCAGAATGTTTTTATTAAACTTGCCTCAAGAATATACAATCTTAAAAAAATCTCTATATCAGCAGCTAGAGGCTTTAGGAATTTGTGGCAGCCAGCACAGAGACATTTTGTCAGCTTCAATTTAATTTCTAAAAGATAGGGCTTCCAGAAACTTCTTTTTAGAATGTGTTTAAAGATTGAATCCATCTCATGGACCACCCTCTGTTCATATTGACCACTAACAACTAACTTATGATTAGGTACAGTAGACATCATTTTCATCAGACCATAATGTTAGGAAACTGAGATCTCAAATCCTATTTGTTTTTTAATTTTAGTAAGATTTATAAGGAGAAAAGAAAAACAAGAGGGCTGGATTATGTCAGCAGCATCAATCTATATAGAAAAAACAAGATTTTTCTGCAAGTCATAGGCAGACCACAGGCTACAGTTAGGAAACTCTTCAAGTTTCATTCTACAAAGTATCATTGCATTACTTCACCAGAGGAAGTGGATGTAAATCACAGAAAAGGCACTACAGTCTGCTCTGTGAAAGGAAAAAAAAAAAACCAAACCAAATAAAACATTGCAGCCATACTGACAATCAAAATTCACCAGTGTGTGCAGTGTTGCCATGAAGTAAATCTGTGAGGAAATTTAGGTCTTCCTTGCCCAATTTTCAAATCTACACTTTTTTAGCATCAGTTCTATGGAGGTCCAAGGACTAAACTTGCATGCAGACATCCATATATGTGGATATGTTTTACACATGGAAATTCTAACTCCAAGAACTGTCAGTGTTAGCATTTATATGTCAGGCAAAAGCAGTTATTCTGCAATTATGAGAGTACAAAATCTGAGACACATGACTGATTGCTACACCAAAACCTTCTTTCAGTCAAAGTCTTCTACATGCTATATAGTAGGACTAAAGTCTACATACTTTAGTCCTTTTTTGTCTACCACACAATTTTATTGCTTTTGTACTTTTAACAGATAAGCAGAGAAGAAAAATGCACTCATAGAACTGATTTTTTTTGTAGAATAAATAGGTTCTCTTTTGTTGACCTTCTACACATGACAGTAGCTGATCTTGGAACAATCATTCCAGTTTGGGTTTTGACATAAAATATTTTTAGGCTTATTCTACTTGTGCAAACTCAAGTCATGTATTGATAAACTCAGAATACATTCCTCTCTTCCTCTTCTCCACCTTTTCCCTCCTCTTTCCATAACTGTTTTCAGTCTGTCAAAGATTTTTACTCCTATTTCTTAAGGTTTCTTTTTTGTTTCTTTTTCATTCTGCTTTCAACTTCTCTGATTTTTAAAGACAAGAGAAATGAAATGAGATATATAATCAAGACAGTTTTCACTTCACTTGTTTCTCTAAGAGACATTTTAAAAGAGATTTTGATGAAGGGGAAAAACAACCCTACTATATAATGATCTTTTCTATGGTAATCCACCCACAGGGGCATTTTAATATGTAAATGACATTATTGTCTCACACATGACAATCTGATGGATTTTAAATTCTTCATTTGTTAAAATGTAATGAACAGCACTTTGGCTGTTTTTATTAAAGCAATAGCACTTTGTTCACCCAAAAATGGCAGAGTTCTTCCAAGCTACATAAGGTGATACTATTATTGAATCATTTGAGACCTGGCAAATATAAGTACAGCAAGGAGCTTATTTTCACAGAAATCCACTCTAACGCCATTCTGGCAGCAAAGAGGTGCAGAGACATTTTCATGTTGACAAGCAGGTGTCCTCCGGCCGGCCCAGGCAAAATAATCCCCTTACTAAAATATACACAGGTAAGTAAATATGTATGAACACATATATTCTCATTGTACAATGACTTTTAGAAACCCAGCAAATAAAATCAAAACTAGACAAGCTTTATGGACTTATGAATAGACATCAGATTGTGGCAACAGAAACAAACTTCTCTTCTTACACACTTCTTTTCCTTAACAACTCATACATGTATATAAGAGAAACAAAGAGAATTAATCTAAAGATATAAAAAAAAACCCTAGAGCATGTTTTTGAAAGATCATGTAAATATACTTTGGCATGCTTTTATTTGGGTGGCATTTTCTTTGCCCTCTTTGTGTCTTTTGGAGAATAAACAGCATATTATTTTTTAAAGATGTAAACATGAAAAACACAACCTCAAAAATTTTGTGCATGCTACACCGTGCTCTTAAAAACCCAGCTCTATTTACTATAAAGGGCAGAAGTCTCAATACTGCTCATATCAGCAGAAATGAAGGGGTACAGAGTCAGAACAAGTCCCTTATTGACCTTATATTGTCTAAACCTTCAAACACTAGCAAACAAAGCAAAATAAAAAAAAATAAATAAAACAAAACAAAACCCTTCCACCAGATCACTGAAACTGTGAAACTTATTTTGAAAATATCAAGAGCGTTTAAAGATCATAAATAAAGGTCACTTCTTTGTACTGTCACCACCTTTTCATACACTACAACTGACCTACAAAAGATCCTTTAAATGGTTTCTAAAGCCACAGCATTTTTTTTAGGTTCTTTTGCAAGCAGTTAAGATTTGCCTAGAAGAGAATGAAATGAAAATCCATCACTGTGTTTTTCATTCTCATTTTGGATACATAAGAGTGTGAATACTTCTGCAAGAAAACTGAAAATGTACATAGCCACTTTTTCAAATTACTTCCAAAAAAAATATTAATGCATTTAGCATGAAACAGGTATCCTAATAAAGTCAAACTCTGAAGAATTCTAATGGGAGGCAAAAAAACCTTTCTCAGAGGGATTATCAAACCTTTTTCAGCTCCATTTTACAGCAAAAGGGAAAAAAACACTAAATAACTGTGGAAAAACAGTGAATTACTAACATTATAACTTTGCCATAAATGTTAGGGAAAAGGGCACAAAATATCATCATATTGTGCTTTTAGGAAGCATCTAACTAAATAGAATCAGTCAGCACCAGAAAAGTACTGTAAAAATGTTAAATTAAGAAATTGGCATACATCACAAGAGTAGGATGGCATATAAAGAGGAAAAAAAATTAAGATTACTATCTACAGTAATGTAATGTACTAAGGTATGATTGTCTAACATTTCTAACTACTGCATCACCACCAAAGCTTAAATTTCCACTGGATGCCACACTTGTCCTCGAGCTGTTTATTTGAAGATGCTATGCATTTTATTACTTAATCACAGCTCTGTATGAGCTGGCATATTAAAGAGAGGGGAAAATGTCATGCCAAGAGCAGCCAAAACTTGGCAACTGTGAATTTATTTGTACCCTAACAGTCATTTTTCCAAGTTATTTCCTGATCATACATCACACATACAACAACCATTCCATGCCACTAAATGTTTTCTGGTTTACTTCAGTCTTGCATTTCTTTCTGGTTTTCCCCATGCTTGCAAGTACTAAGGTGAAAAAGGTCTGTTTCTTATAGATGCCATATTTTCAGATTGGCTTCATCTAGGGTAGTAGTAGTGCCAGTTGTGCTGTATGAATTTAGGATATCACACAAAAATTCCCTACAGGCTCGACAGAGTGAATCGACTTTTTTTTTTTCCCCTCTGGGAAACTAAGCAATCTTGTCCAGGACACTATAAATACAATGAAAGACCTTAGGTGGGATTCTTTTGAACAAATGCAGACAACCTGCTGAGTAAACATTTATGTGAAGACCAAAGTAAGAAAAAAAGTCCTGGTTCCCAAGACTAATTGACATTGCCCAGCTCCTATTCAGTCCTGTACATGTTCTTTCTCTCTGGCTAGAGAGACCCAACTGGAATACAAAGCCAAGAGCCTAGATAGCACTAATTCCTGTTCAAAAGTTTTCTCCCTGGATCATTTTTGGTGAGAAATGTACAGTTGACTTATTACTGAGATCGGCATATTAAGTTTCTTTCCAATGAGTGAGAAGAAGACATTTCTCAGGACCAATTCATCAAGAGGAATTTAATAATACCTTAAAACACATATTTCTCACTCCTGATTACAAAAGAAGGCTACAGCAACGATTTGAGCTGTGGAAAATTGCAGTGGTGACCTAACTTAGCTGAGATAAATCTGACCTCTGTGGCCACTAGACCACAGAGGAGGTGGTCTTTGAAGATTCTGCTTGCTCACATTCATCTATGTAAAACTGCTACATGGAGAAAAGAGGGAGGAGGCAAAAATCTCAAGCATGTTTCCTATAAAAGCAAAGAAACAGGAACAACTTGTCAACTGTTTGTGCAAGTTCAAACAATTTCAGAAAGACTACTATATGTGTGAGAGAAAGAGAGTGAGAGAGATATGCAAGTTCTACATTTGGTTTTTAGCCAAATGGGGGAAAAAGCCTTTGTACCAGAGAAGGCTTTAGAGAATGATTAATATAATAATTTATCCAAACGAATAATTTGAAATTTTCTTGTTTCAAGTAGTAATTTTTAAATATGCTGTAGCCCAACAGAAAAATGTTTTATGTACTTGGACATATTTGTATAGTAAGTAAAATATGATAATGCATATTCATCTTTATAAAAGTGTTTTTCAAATTAATAATTTCATTGAAGTAATTATGAGCAATATATTTTTCATCTCATTGTAGACACCTATGTTGTCTGAATCACTTGAGTCATTCAACTGAAATTCCATTTTTAGTCAAAGAAGAAAAATGGGCATTTGAAGGCACAAATCTTTTGACCTATTTTAGAAACAGATTATTCATACCCTGAAAATGCCTATTTCTCATCATAAAGGGATATGACTTACCTGGATGTAGTCCTTCATATTCTACACCTACATTCAGTGAACTGATCAAAATTTCCATATTTTAGGTGGGGGAAGGGGTCACGGGGAAAAATGGCAAAATGACTTGTGTGTGTGTGTGTATATATATATATATATATGTGTGTATGTATATGCATATGTATATATATTATTCCAAAGATTATTTGGATTTTAATTTTACATGGAGTTAATTTCCTTCTCAGGTGGTTTGAGCATAATGCTTCTCAGAACCTGTTAAATACTTTTAATTCTTCCAGCTTCCAAGCATGGTATATCAGATTCTTCCCACTTGTAAATGGCTTTCTGATCTCCTAAACAGCACTGCATCACACTTTTGTCTTTAGATAAAAGATAAAAGGAAAACTTCAGAAAAGTCACATTTTTGATTTTGGTGTTCATTTATTAAAAGGAAATCTTTACATTTTAAGTGCTGCAAAAAGTTAACTTACAATTCTGCACCATAAAATGTACCTACAGGTTTATATTCTCTGTGATGATAAACCCAGTAGGCCTAACTATGTTCTTTCATCTAGACCTCTCATGTTTTTAAAACTAAGCTCATTAATGTATCACTCTTTATTGTAAAAGATAGGGAATGAAGAATGACATAGAGACTTAGGTATAAATGAATTCTTGACTAATAAAAAGAGTAGTCCACACTGCAGACAGAGAACATGGCTAGAACAAAGCATGCTAACACTTTATCATGTGTTAAATCATTAGGTTAAATTTCAGTTTTTGACTTAAATCAAATTGAAACAAACCTATTTTCTGGTAAAGAAAAAAAAATCTATCTTTTACACAGATTATCTTAGGTATCTTTAGCATAATACATTCATATTGATATGGTCATATAGGTCACTGATGCTGTGATGTTTCTCTGATAAGTACACTCCACAGCATTTTATTTTTCAATACCTGTTTTAGTATCAGGTGTTTTTCCCTCGCAAACCCCCTTCTCCTGAAGTTCACTTAAATTTTCACAAAAAAAAAAAATTGGGTCACATATTTTTTCTCATTCCTTTTATACACCATGTTGCATATTATTCAGAATTGATCATTTCTACATGGTTAAATGTCACAAATTTACCTTGTCTAACTTCTTCTGCCTCTGATTTGTGGATACCATATTGTCATTTGGCAAATCAGTTCTCTTATGACTTGACAAATTTTATATTTTTCATTTTTTAATCTGAAATATTTTAGATTCAGCTACAAATAAATATTCAGTAAAATTTTCCCCTAGAAGTAAGCGTTCACTCCACAATGAATGAACAGTACCATATTCTTAGCAAAAATCCTAACTACTAAATGTTTTATCAACATTACTACTGATGAAAAGAGGAAAATAAATATATTTGGCATCGATTTTTGGTCTTTCTTTTTTGTGTTCTCAAAACCATGAGCACTATATTAGAGTTGGTACAGAGTGCTACTAAGCACTGGAGATGCACCTAGTATGGTAGTCTATATTAAATAAGTACCATTCATTGCTTCCCCACAGACAAGGAATTGAAAATACATCAATTCCTCACATGTGAGGCAAACTGTGATTTACATGTTAAAGTGCTCCTGTGACTTGATTTGCATAGGAAAGCCTCCTGGTACAATGAAAGGAAGGATTAGTGAGCATGACAAGAGTGCTATTAGTGTAGAGAGTACAGACTCTCCCTACAACAAGCCTTTCAACCAATGTATTTACATTCCTATCAAAAATACATAGAATTTTGTGGGTTTCCCAGCCAGGAATGAAATAATGGCCTTGTCTCAAGAGCTGTAAGACTAAAGTTGTAAACACTGGACGAGCCTGTAAGCAGAGTCAGAGACTGGGATATGCAAACAGGCCTTCCTTTTACACCACACACAGGTGGACTTTCGGATTTGCTTCAAGTGGTAGGACACAAACATTTACATCCGAGCTAATCAGCTAGATTTCCTTTAATTGACAGTATATGGAAATAGAATGGTATGTTACATCTTATCCTAAGGCATACCTCTACAATAATCAGAATTTCCTCATACTATAATGGAATTTTTTCTCACTTTTTTTTTAATATAAAACAACAATAGAGTTATTCTATATAACTATAGAGTTTACTATATTGTTACCAAAGCTCTTACTACAGGCAATGTAAAACCCTTTCACACAGTCACTGCACACTTTTCAGCAGTTCATTCTAAGACTTTTCATCATAGTTTCTCTGCTGCTTCTTCCTCTTTGGAGGGGGGAAGGACTCCACACACCCATCCCCTGCTTCAGTGTGGGGTCCCTCCCACAGGAGACAGTCCTCCATGAACTTTTTCAGTATGAGTCCTTCACATGGGCTGCAGTTCTCCACAAACTGCCTTATCATTACTCCCTTCCAGGGTGCAGCCCTTTAGGAACAGGCTGCTCCAGTGGGTCCCCCATGCACTCAAGTCCTGCCAGTAAATGTGCTCCAGATCCTGCCAGGAACAGGCTCAGGCTTCCCATAGAGATGCAGCCTCCTTCCTTGTGGGGTCCTCCATGGGCTACAGGTGGAAATCTGCTCCACTTGAACTCCATGGGCTGCAGGGGCAAATCCTGACTCACCATGGTCTGCGCCACAGGCTGCAGGGGAATCTCGGCTCAGCCCCTGGAGCACCTCCTGCCTCTCCTTCACTGGTCTGGGTGTCTGCAGGGCTGCTCCTCTCACATGCTCTCTGGCTGTATTTCCACAGATTTTCACCCCCCCCATAGTCTGTTATCCCACAGGTGTTACCATCATGGCTGATGGGCTCAGCCTTGGACAGGAGTGGGTCCTTTACGGACTCAGCTGGCACTGGCTTTGTTGGACGTAGGAGGAGGCTTCCTGCAACTTCTTATGGAAGCCACCCCTGTAGCCCTCCACTACCAAAACCCTGCTGGCCTGAAAAGACTTTTCTAAGTCAAGTAATTAAAACTGAAATTTATTTCCAAGGAATTCAACAGCACAATGAGTGCTCTCCTTCAATAAATAATGCACCACAACAGAGTAAATAAAACCCAAAGCTATAGCCAAGATACCCAAATTATGAGACTTAAGGAGGAAACTGTGTAAAGGATTCACAAAGTCTGTCTTTTACATTATCAAAAGTGGCCTGTATAGGTTTTGTTTACAGCCATTTAAAAGAGTGATTTCTTCTGTAATTGATTCAGAATAAAAATCTAATTTCAGATGCTTGTGATCAGCCTTATCAAACTGCTCCCCTCCACTGTCTGTAAAGGCAGCCTTGAAAAAATTCTGCCACTAAGCTGAATCTGACATTTGGAAATATTTCCATTTAACTTGCTTCCAATTATTTGAATCATTACATGTAAATGATAATGAACACCTATGGCAAAACATGTAACTCAGCGCTGCTAGACCACACCACTTCCAGTTCTGGAATGTCACCTGCAAACTCTAGTTTCAACTTTTATTGCTGTAGTCCCTGCTGTATGTGATAGGCTTCCATTCAAACCACAGGGCTAGAAATAGGGTGCAGCTGCAGTAAAGGGATCTTGCCTTGGTAACTTAGCCCAGTGATCTCTACTGGGTCACCACATTTACAAGACAGGTACCCTATTATTCCTCTCTGTCAGTGTCAAATGCTTGGTAAGCACAGGACTGTGCAGGAGCGGGGAAGACACTGGACTGTTAAACACTTCTTTTGAGGAAGATGTTGCCGGAGAAAAGTAATTTTCGGGCTGTGGGCTACCAGTTGTGAGGAGGCAGAAATTAATTCAGGGTCTTTGTATATTTTCATGCTATGCTGATTGAAAGTTCATTCTGGACTTTACCTAACCTAGCTTCTGCTGTTTCCCTCCAGGAGGTTTGAGTATTAAATGGCATTGATTCTTCCTATGGAGATAAAAGACTGCAAATAAATTAGCATTAAAAGGGATATGCCCTTGAGAAAGCCAAAACACTGAGATAAAAACATCAACTTTAAAAGATTTGGCTGAGGTTAGTGTTCTTGATGTCTTAGTATTGTGGCACTGACTGCAAGAGTGAAATTCTTTGTCTTCTGCAGTGTATTGCCCAAGGCACGAACACTACCAGGATTAGAACAAAAGTATCCTTATACAAAGGCACCATCCCACTAAAGTCAGGTTATTTCAGTGTTAGATCCCTGTTTTCTCTTCTTTGAAATGATGCTGCATATCCTTGCATAGTGCATTGTTCTCTTTAACTACAAAATAATTTTTAAAAAATTAGTGTTGTTTTCTATTAGACATTTGCAGATGCTTCACAGCAAACCTTTTTACTCCTAAAGATTATGACATTGAATGTGCAAAAGGAATTGAGGAAAAACTTAATATTCATAAAGTTTTATAAATTGTCTGTTGTGTATGGAAGATTTTTAGCATACTTATTTTTATTTTGCAACAATAAAAAGCCTGTTCTGTATTGCTTTTCCTCTGTTTAGAACACAAATTAATTGAGGTCATGGTTCCGTTAAGGGAACACAGTCATATTTCTAGCAAAAACACCATGAAAATTTAATCTGTGTCTGAGAGACTTTTGACCTTTCAAACTTGCAGGGTATTTATTATTCCCCTTTATTTTATGTTGGGAGTCCTCACATTCGTCTGTTCTCTTTAAATATTTACATTGTAACTTCTCCGGGTAAAGTACCACATGTTTAGCTTATACATAATGGTCTTTATTTGTGCTGCTGCTCTCCTTGATGATTTTCCATTTTGTCAAGAGGTCTTTCTAAATCATAAGGAAAAAGAAAAATTCATCTTGACTACTGTTTCTTAATTACATATTATAAATTATCTTTAATAATTACTTCAATGAAGTATGAAAAGTAAATTATTGAATGCAATTGCAACCTTTCATTTCTAACACATTAGTCTCACCTTCACACTTTCCCCTCTTTTCCCTGTGTGATCATTCACTTTCCTCTTTCTTAGGAAATAAATCTAAGTCTTCCAACCTCATTTATACTTTATATTTCATATTTTATTTATAATCTTTGTTTCAATTGCCTTTACTGGTAATTTATTCTACTCATTCATTATCTTTTTTGAAATACATTAATTTTGTGAAAGTTTCCTAATATTCCTGGTTTGTTTACTGGGTCTTGTCATATCATTCAGATTTTAACCCCTTCCTAGTGTAAAGACATGTGTCCATGTTCCAATTTTTTTTCCTATTTACAATGTTCTATTTCCCTTTTACTGCTCTGCATTTTATATTTAAGGACTTTCCAAAGCTTATTAGATAACGCTGAACAAGAGTCCTGCAGTGTTACAAAAAGGTCGAGTTACATTGAGCATGTAGGAGATGATTTGAGCAGATTTCTTACCAATAACTTTTAAAATACTTAAGGTTCTGGAATAGAGCATTGTTCAAGGTCTGATTAATAAATTGTACATCTCCTCTTTAAAAATATTTACACTCCACTGAAAAAATATTTACAGTACAGTTACTAACATGATCCATATTCTTGTTTCTTTAAAAAAAATTTAGAATATGGATGATGTTAGTAACTGTACTGTAACATGTTGTGCTTATTAAATAAATAAAATCATTATATAAGAGTTTTCCTTAATTTGTTTTCTCTTACTACATATTTTATTCTATTCTAGGATTCCTGGCTGACCCAAGACAGAGTATATTGTAAGAGGTTTCACATAAGTTTTTTTTAAATATTTTTCTTCTCCTTTTGAGGTCCTGTGTGGATATTTTGTGATAAGTATAACATAACATCTGAAGAAAATGTTTTGAACACATTAAGTGTATATAGTAATTATATTTACCTCCTCTGGATTCAGCCATCTAAAATGTAGGCAAGTGATCCTGACTGGTCATTTTTACTCCCTCTTTCAGTAGAGTAGAAAAAGACATGAATTTTCAGACAGGGATAGGTATCCACACTGGGGATTGATGTGTGCTCACGAGGTAAGTAATGCACAGAATCCCTTTCAGGCAAGACCATTGGTGGTGTTTACTCAGACTTTGCCTGGCACGATTTTAGGCAATGCTAATTCCCACATTTTGAAAGTGCTCCTGGGCACAGTCTGGGAATGTCTAGAATGTACTAGGGACTATTCACAACAGGTATGTCATATAGCCACATGATTTTGGTCCCAAAGCAGTGGCCACCAGCCTGCCCTACTTTTGTCAGTGCAAATGAGTACTGACAAATACAGCTGGATGCCTAAACTTCAAAATACTTTGGAGAAGTATTATCTCATGGGCATGTTTTGCAGTCACACAGAATATTTTTCCATGAAAGAAATTGCTAAGTGACAGCAGGACTTTATTTTAAATGTCTGCATTTTCTTTAATGAAATTTAATGAATGAAAAAGGGAACTAAGGCTCAGATTTGTCATGTCTGGCTGCACATATTAACTGACCAGCCAGGCCAGAAGATGAATCTCTATAGCTAGCAGGAAAAGGTGCTCTGAGTTATTTTTAGTGACTGCAATCAACTTCAGCCCACAGACCATAATTTCAAAATATTTCTAATATGGCAGTTTTCTTTTCAAATTTTAATAAATTAACAAAAAGAAAAAATGGACCAAGTACAAGCTCTTCCCTTTGGGGACATTTTAGAGCTGGCTATAATGTCCTTTCATCATTTAATAATTGGCAATAATATTCAAATGGCAAGAAATCCTGTTCCACTTTCTTGTTTTGTTAAATTGGAGAAAATGTCATCGGCTGTGGAAAGCATATGGATCAAAATTCTTTACTAGCTTTTTTCTTTGCATTATACTACAGAAAGATGATAATTCACAGCAAAACCAGAAAGATGTGGCAAGACTTATTTAGCTTAAATAACAGCAATTCTTGCCTGTCTGTGTACTTTTCTAGGCTCTTTTTGCTGTGTCTCCCTAAAGGTGCAAAGATTTTTGTGGTGTTTTTTATCAATACAAATGTCACAATACTATATTTTTAAAGGGGGGAGGGTGGGAGAGAGGAGAGGTATGGTGTTGGATTAAACACACTTTTAAGACAGAACTAAATTACACTTTTCATAATACACAAGTAAGAAAAATTACAGAAAAAATTCAGGCAGAGGCCCATAGTTTCAAGGTATTCAATACAGAGCAGGTCAGCCTGAAAAAAACCTTTCTGAAAACTCACTTATTTTGGTGTTGTAGTAGGAGATGCCAGATTTGAAGCATTTTGAGACTCTGGGCATTATTTATGCTTACTGTAGGAACATGAGACATGCCCTAGCAGCAGAGGCTCTCTGCTGGCTGTGGTTAACAGAGATGCTTAGTGACTAAGGACAGCACAGGGTGTATGTGATGAATGACCTTAGCTAGGTCTTCCTAAATGTCAGTGACTGAAGGCACTTCTGATAAGGATGCTATTCCCTAGGACCTGTAGCATGAACCAAAGCCCATCTATACGGATGATATCTCAGGTATATCGATACAATTGTTTTCAAAGCCAAAACACTTTGTCCTGCAGCAGTAGAAAAGGAGGATTCTAAACAGAAATACAATATTGGTGTTGGCTGCAAGTGCACAAATATCTTGATTAGCTGCACTGTTACACAGAAATCACATTATTTCTGTGGCCTTTTCCCTATTTTGATTCACCTTACTAGTTATTATATTGAGCTTGCCTTCACACTTTATAAAAGTAAAGGAATTTTATATCATTCCAAGTTTTAATTATCTTTATCTTTATTCCACTGAAATATTTATTAAACAAATTCTATGCATTTTTTAGACAAGGAAGGAAATGAGAAAAAAAAAAATTAATTTATCCCAAATTAATTAACGCAATATAGAAGAGATTCTTCTACATAGCGAGGGAGATTATAAGGTAATTGTCTTTTCAGGCAACTATTGCCAAACCTTTGCCAAAAATAAGGGGAAATATAGAGGGAAGTTAAGGGAGTATGCATGCAAATATGGACACATTGACAGTATTCTTTTAAAGAGCAGGAAAGCAAATTTATGCACTCCAAGCACAGCTCCCTGTGCTCTTCGAAGGGGGTGACTTTCTTTTCCTTTTACTACCTCCTCTGGGGTACTTTATGGACCAGTTGTCTCATCTCAAGTGTCTGATCCCAAGACATAAATTAATTTTAGATGCAATTTTTATTCTTTGTGGCTGCTAAAGCAATATTCACTGTTTGTTTTGGTTACCATGGAGATAATTGACTTCCTGTGGTGGCAAGAGTCTTTTTTGGGGTATTAAAGGGGCTTGGATCTAGGGATTCTCTAATTTTCATGGAGTGAAGAAAGTAATTTCATCAAGAAAACCTTCGTAAGATTTCTCTCCCTCGTAATTTGAGTCATTCTTGTTATAATCTTGTGAGTATTTGGGTGTTTTTTTCTTTACCACATTCCTTTTGTAGCTCAGCCTGCACACTCCACGATGCTGCCTCAAACCACTGGAAGCACAGATAGTCTATTTATTAACGTTGTACTTTGGTCGGGCACAAGCTCCCAACAGCACATTATCTGATAGAACATCAGCAGAACAAAGATAATAAAAGATTTGATTATAACTTAGCCTTCAAAATGGATTGGTTTGGACTCAGAGACAGACATTTCTGACCAAAGAAATCCTGTACTGAGGTTGTCAATAAAGAACAAGAACCAAAAGCCATTCAGTTTATATTAGCTATGTCTCTTTATCGATCACGAAAATTTGGACAGCTAATAGCAAGCCTTTACCTTGACAAAATAGTCTCACTAAGTTGAGTATTCAGCAGCTGTATACTCAACAAAGAAAAAAGGCATGTTACAAAAGTATGGATAATGAAAAAATGCTCAAAAGTACCTTCTAAGGAATGCCAAAAGTAACGATGATGTGAATCTTGAACCAAACCTTGTGAGCCCTTGAACCAAATACTTCCAACCATAATGTATGGCAAGGGATTTTGGCAATATTCAACTAAGCTTGGGACGGCATTTTTTTAAATTTGATAAAGGATATTTCAGCAAAGCAGCTCTGGCCAAGAAGGTACAAAATAGGAATTGTTAACTTTTGTGAAATTATTGCACTCTTCACTCCTTTCCTCATGCCGTTCACAACAGCCATTCACAACATTCCTCTCTTCTGAGTTCAGGCATTATCATGTTAACCATCCATAAATGAGCCAAAAAATAGTGGGACTAATGCTCACTGTCCTGTGCACTCTTCAGAGCAAGCTGGTGCTGCTCAGCACAACTCTGTAACAATGGTCAGGATCCGTGAGGGAATGGCAGAATGGAGCTGGTGGCAAGCACTGCCCTCCACATCCACATTCACAGCCATGGTCCTTCTGTGTCAGAAGGGAATGTGACATGATGTGATGCACCAGCAGATGTGCTCCCACAACGCCTCTCTTGAACCTGAGATGTTACTGCAAGTCCCTGGGGAATAATACCTCTAAGTCCTCCAGCTGAAATAGTAAGCTTATGCATTTCCCAAGCATGAGGCTTTCACTGAAGACACAATAAAGCTTTTGGACAAAGCTTCATTAATAACAAGAATTAAAAGAGGATTTGTCTTGTTTCCACACTAACAGTGGATAAAAGCATATAAACACAGGAGGGATTATAAATAAAATCTACATTAATCCCACTATTAGCTCTCTGTCCTCTAGCCTCCACCTCCTATATCGAGGGTCATGCCCTTTAAAGCACAAAATCTGTTACACTTAACAAAAAAGCACACACAATAGTCATTGTAGTTTTTTTCTAATGCATTGGAGTTTTTAGTCTGGTTTGTTTTGAATTTGATGTACAACACCAAAATGCTCACAGGTATTCCATACAGGATTATACTTTTGCTCCATGAAAATAATGTCTTTTGTTCCTACAGCATTTCACAGCAAAGAAAAAAAATTAGAATCAATAATAAAAATGGAAATGTTTGAGAACAAGTTATAGTAAAGCAAAACTTTCGAAATCTCCTTCTAAGTGTACAACACAAAATCAATTTGCCATGACCCTGAGAGTCAGCTGTTCTTGCCCTTGTGGCAGAAGAGGAAGAAAAAGGAAAAGAAACAAATGAAAGCAGTACCCAAAAGCCTTTTGCTTCTCAAAACTTTGGAGTGTTTTTGAGGTAGAAGTATACTTAAAGCAAACTTTCAAATTTCTAGCAATAAAATTGCTCATAATTTCTATTTTAGTGTGTGACATATCTTTAGCCTTCTGGTGTATCAGTCATTTATTTCAGTTTTTTTGTACATGAAATTGTTCCTTAGGTAGTCTGTAACCTGAGAACAACTACTGCTTTGCAGTTTCCTCACCTCCTGTATTTAGGATCTATCCATCTAATTCATTATTGTTTACTAATATTCCTGTTTTACATTCATCAAAACCGGAATGTGAATAACTACCCAAGATTTCAACTGGAAGATATATAGGCAATATTAAAGTACTTAGGCTGTAGAGGAGGATTTATCATACTGAAGAAACATACCGGATTTTTTTTTCAAAAAATAGCAATACAGTCTTCTGCAATCAAGAAAAAGCAATTTTTAAGCAACTGACTCAAGGTTTTTGGGCTTCCTTTGTGTTCAGCTGAAATTTCTATTAATCTTCCCTTAAATTAACTGCACTGAAGCGCTCAGGAATTCCTTCACAAAATGTTCATTCCTCTGCAATATTTCCAAAGGAAGAGCCTAATACAATGTAGCTGTGCGAGATATGACAAGGAGAAATAGGAGTACTTAATTTGGATTTCCTAAAAGAAATACTTAAATACAACTTCTTTTCTAGCACTGCAAATGCAATTACTGTAAGAGGTGTTTAAAACATTGTGATGGGGTTTTTTCTTCACACATCTGCCCTGATACTGCATTTAGAAATCCTGAATAGAAAAACCCCATTTTCCTATTATAAGGTCAAGTTACATCAAGTTCTTGATAGCAAAACAACATCTTTAGCATTCTATTGGAATGTTAATATACTTAAAACCTCTGAGACTCAATATTGAGATCTTTCATGATTTATACTCCAGATAAAACTCCTGTGCAGCTCCAGCAGCACTTCAAAACACAAGATTTTACTAAGTAGAAAAAGATTTTCAAGCCTGAGTAAGCACTTGAAAACATGCAATCTAATGTCACTGAATTTAGAAACCTGTGCTCTAAGAATCCAGTGTTCAAACACGGTATCAGCTCTTTCCCATACAGATGTGGTAAACATCAATTTGCATCATAGTATGGCTCAAGAACACAGTACAAATTTTATGGTTGCAAATAAAGTACCAAACAAAAGAAATCATTGGTCTCTAACTGCTTTTTCAATCCTCCCCACATTATATTTGTTTGTCATCTTCTCTGAACTGTGAACATAAAAATCAGGCTTTCAAACTGTAAGCAGAATTCCAATAAAGCCAGGGGATTCCCTTTTTTTTTTTAACCAAATAAAGTATGTGCACAACTTTTGCACTGAAAGATTAAATTCCTCTTCCAACAGTGTAAATTTGGAGACTGGTAACAGACTAAATTGGAAGCAGAAGCAGATTTTTACTCTCCTGAGTTTGTTAGCACTGAGGGTTAATAACCAAGCATGGCAAATCCTTTAAAAAACCCACAGCCATTCAAAATTAAAGATTTCCAGTACTATCACTGAAACATTTTGAAGAAATACATCCTTCAAATATCAAAAATAAATAATTTTTGGCTTACAATAAAAACACAGAGAACTGGACAGTTTTCTGATGAACATTGATACTATAGCTTTGTGGATTTTGGAAAACTAGTGACTTTTTTTCCTAAAGTAAACTTAATTTAACAGCCTTAAATACACATCACTTTGCAAAATTACCTAGTTAAGGTCTGCTACTTCTCTCACTCTATTTCATTGCAATCTTTTTTAAATCATTATAGATGTTGGGATAAATTCTTTAAGATTATTTGAAAGTGACTTCTACTACAGCAAGTGCTGTATTGCCGCACAGAGCCATGGTAAAGTATCCACATGATGGAATAAAATCCTGGTAGTCAATGATAAGTTGGGGCTTTTAGTGTCAGATTTTTATATTTAGTTTTAAATCTATTTCTGAAGTATATATTGTCAGACACAAATACAAAAATCATGATTCCCCTATTTTCCTTTCTATGCATTCAAATAATACTGAGCCCCAGAACAGGAAATTTTCTCGTAGCCATAAATAACATGTTTAGGGGCCAATATCTTACAACCACACAAGGCTATAAATGTGAGCTTCACACCACTGAAGAAGGGCCTCAGCTCCTCATAATGGAAGGTCAGGCAACATCAGGCCATAAAATAGTGACATTATAATATATAGAAAAGCTATTTTACAGAAGGTAATTTTTAGAAGTTTCAAAAATTTATTAGCTACCATTTTCCTCTCCTTGCATATCCCGTGATCTGGAGGGCATGGTAAAGAAGCCAACCTGGCTTAAAGTAGAAGGGCATGAAAAATAGTAATAATAAAAAAAGAAAAGAGCTAAAATATTTCTAAAACTTTCTTCCTTATTTTTATATTCTCTCAAATACACAGCATAAGCAATGTGTATCATTATATAGTTTGGTCTGTAGGATTTATGGCATATGATAATAGAGTAATAAGAGCAAATAAATCCTCATCTGATAAAAATAGTTGCAACCATTAGAGCCAAGCTATACATAACAACTTAGGAACTTTCTCCCTTTTTTATTTACCCCAGATATTCAAGCTATCAAAGTCATGTCACTATATGCTGAACTTCTGATAAACATAGATTAAGTAACATTAGTTATGTTCTTGTACATACAGATTTTTGTTTTATTGTTATTAAACTCCTACATCCTTTAATTAACCAGAAGGACACAGGAAATGACCTGAATAAATACTTACAAAGATCCACAATCTGACTTTTTCTGGACATGGGATTTAGCTCTAAACTCATAACTACTGAATGCCATTTTTATTTGACTCCTTACGTATGTATCCCCAAATCAGATTTATCATGCATGAGTCCCTTTAATCTTCTTTTGGACATTGTTCCTGTGTTTCAGAAATTTGAAATAACATTCTCCAAAATAAAAAATTTTGCTATTGTTCAGCTTCACCACAAAGCGCAAACGAGATTTTTGACTTGCCAGCACATATCCTACACTGCACTACTGGGAATATCACCTTGTGCAGAGACTCTTGAGCTGATGCCAGTCCAAGCCAATGAGTGCTCATGTTAATAAAGTGTATGGAGGCCTGAAGTTGGAAAGACTTCTCTTTTTGCCTGCCAGTTTCGAGAACTAAGCTGATACATTCACACTGCATAGCACAACTCACTGTTAATACTTGTGCTACATATGAAGCATCTGGAAGCAGGTTTTCTTTGATCAAAAGGCAGCTTCCTTCAATTTTACTTGAAATCTGTAGCTATTAGTATTTCTCCAGTAATCAAGATGGAGAACACAGAGGTCAAGGTGGCAATCTAGTAATATCTATTAATTTCCATTGTCAGTAAAGGAAGATTATTCAAAGCAAATTAGAAGTATTTCATATTTCTAATGGAATAAGCAGTGAAGATCAACATTTATTGGATCATTTTTCAGTTTAGGGCATTTGTGGCAGGCATATGTCCAGGGTGACGTTTTACTGCATTAACCACAATAAAAAACTTGCTTATCTCCTTAGTTCCCTGACAAATTCACTACAAACACGCAAAGAAGGTAGAAGTTCTTATAGGCAAAACCCCATTGTTTTTCCAATCTGAGAAACTGCCCAGAGACATGGATGCCCCATCCCTGGAATTGTTCAAGGTTAGGTCAGTTTTACCCTGAGCAACCTGGTCTAGTGAATGGCACCCCTGCCAGTGGCAGGGATCTTGGAACTAGATGATCTTTATGATCCCTTCCAATTCAGGCCATTCTACAGTTCTATGACTCTTTTAGGTAGTCCCAAGAATATCTAGTTTTGTGACAAATGAAGCAGGGGAACAACCTGAAAAATATATTGTGGTCTCACATCAAAAGGGTATACAGAAATAGAGGCAGATTTAAGATTGCTTAGGGACCTTAAATAATGCATTCGATAATTTAAGTGCTTGACTTTGCAGTGCTAATATTCTGGTAGTTTAATAACATAAAAAATGCAAAAACAGCACTGCATGATCTGAATTTCAAATCCATAATCTCCATTTTTTAGCAAATGAAATTAAAAGTAA
Source organism: Passer montanus (assembly GCF_014805655.1). NCBI lineage: Eukaryota > Metazoa > Chordata > Aves > Passeriformes > Passeridae > Passer > Passer montanus. The sequence goes on along the minus strand of NW_024368374.1, from coordinate 1,110,742 downwards.
GTTCTATTTTCCACTACAGAGAAATTCACAGACCACTCAGAGGAGCCATCAGGAGAGGGGGAATCTCTAGCTCTGCAGCGTGGTTCTTTGCCTCTCAACCTAATGGACTAACTCCAGATGCTGCCCCACACAGCCATTCTTTGTTTGGGACACATTTCTGAAGGGAAGGAAGAACACATCTGGTGTGCTTTCACAAAATTTCAGTGGGGTTTCACAGAAATATTTGATGGTACAATATCATAAATAATTTAGATACGAAAGTCTCTTTTAAAACATATTTACTCTTCATGCAAGTAAAAAACCACATATTACACTCTTCAATCAGATAAAACTGAAGTCAATAGGATTCAACCTGACAGAGAAATTCACGACGAGGCATTAATGGCACACTGCAGGGAAATAAGTGGAGAGACCTGCTCATGGGATGCTCAAGATGGATGCATAAAATGGGATTTTTCACTGGTCTTTCTCAATAACCTTTTGTTACCAGCTTGCCCTTCATCATGATTAAAAATATTTGTATTTATAGAGGTTATTTACCCTAAAAACAACATAAGACCAATGTATTCTGTCCAGATAAAGCTTTTCATGAGATTAAAGCTTTTACATATGTCTGCATATTTCCTTACTGAACACTGTGGTTTTATTCCTGAAAAAAAAATAATATTTCAAACACTATTAATATGTTTTATTACACTGTTTTTCCACACACAGTTTAAATCACTGTTAGCCATACATGATGTCCAAAATATTTGGAAACATATTTGTGCTTTGGTTTCTTCATTTCTTTAGGTGAAAAATTCTTACTAAACAAACTGACAAGAACATAATTAAAATTTCTTCACTTTTTAAGATATTACATGATTTTTAAACGTTAGTTAATTGCAATTCATTCAAAGAAAACAAATTCACAAACATCTTCAGTATAATTCCATGAAGAGTGACCATCTGCTTGCTGTCATTATTTTTAATAAAGTCTATATAATGCTTGTTGCCAAAATAAAATGCAACACCAAGCCTCAAACCAGCTGGCTTAACATGTTATCCAGAAATTTTCCTGAGTGCATTGTCCATATTCTCAGGCTTTTTGAAGCAACATGGCCAGAGCTCTTTTGGACTGACAATGCACCCCACTACTATAATGGTTCCTCTGGGCTTTCTGAAGCTGTTTTGCAGAACTGGCGTGAGGCCTCAAAGCATTTACAAACATACACACATGGAAATTTGAGACAGGATTAATTTCTTAGTATATTTCTTAGTATGGAATTTTTGGTATGAAGAACTGACATTTCAAAAGTGATCTGTTAAGAAAAATATTGGGAAAGCTATATGAACATGGCTGATTAAGACTTTTAGAAAGTAGAAAATGGTTAACCTAGCCATATATAAATGCTAACCAAAGGACTGATAGCACAGGTTGATCAATATTCTTCACATTAAAAAGCACAGACTTTCAAATTAAAAATAAATAATTTCTTTAGCTGGGAACACAGGAGGGCCACTTGAACCTCTGAATTTAATCTCAGGCAAGTGACGGTTGCTCCAGAAGACTTTAGTAAAGATCTCTTTTACATATTCTTCTGCTATATACTGTAAAATTCTTCCACACACCTAGAAATAAAACAAAACTTGAAATATACTTAGACTCTATGATATAAACTTTATTATACAGTTTCAGCACATCTGCCTAACATTGGCAGTGACCTAAACACAGACTCTGGGGTATTCCCTTGGGTTTCTAGCTGCTGGACCAGAAGAGCGTAGATCTTTTGTTTCTTTTGATCCAAATCTCCTAGCCTCAGTTATCTACCATATATCCTAGAAAATTCTGAAGGGCACTCCACAGTTAAGTTTAGGCAACTGAACAGTCCCTTATGAGACAAAGTAGTGGAATTTAATCTTACAGGTTGAGAAGACCAGAGTTAGCTGTCTATCACCAGAGATATGAACATCAGTGAGCTAGCTGAACTCTATTCTATGGAAATCTATGGCTTCATTCAACATAATGACCAGCGTCATTTAAGTTTCTCTATGATTTTTTTTCCTGGCCTTTTGGAAGGACATATGTCAACCACAGGTCTTACATCATATGAGTCTTCCTAGTTGCCTAGCTGCCTTTGCAACCTCAGAGACAGAAGTATTTATCCTGTTCTCATCAGTACGGTCAGAGGAGTCTGGAGAACCATCCAGACGACAAAATGCACACCAGCTGGTGTAGGTTAAACTTGTGTGTCAACAGATAGCTGCAGACTGAAGTCTTTCACCAGAAATACCCATTAGACTCAAGCACAGCTAGACATATATATTACTAGTGGAAACCATGGTCCTAAGAACAGCAGAAGTTTTAGTCCTCTTTGTGATCTACATGCCTTCGCTTGTGGAGATTACAGATAAAGGGCTTTGGTTCCACTGTGTGAGGAGTACTCTCTCCTCCCTCTGCAGAAGATCTCAACATGCTGACATATACTCCTTTCACCCTTTGACACTAGGAAGAGAGACTAGCTTGGTCTGTGTAAGCATAAATGCTCCTTTTCACAAAAGATGATCTTTGCTATCTTTTAAAGTCAGGAAATACAGTTTGCAGAAGGCCTAGTGAAGTGGAAAATCCATTTCTATAGGTTCTGTAGAATGAAATACAGTCATAAAAAATTCCTCTACAAAGTTAAGAAATTTAACAAGAAATTAGATTCTTTCTGTTCAAGGTTTAATCCAGTCTATAGAATTTAATAGAGAATTACATCCTTGCTATAGAGAGGCTTAAAGCTCCTGGAGAAAGGTGATTATTCTCTATTTAATTCTACAGATCTTTTTCTATAAGAGTAATTTCAGATTCGTTCAACTGTTATGCTTCTTCTGCCACCTTGGAAATTATCACACTTTCATGAATTTGGCATAGTTCCATCAAGAGAACCAGAAACATGAAATTTCTGTTCCTAATATAAATGCGCAATACTATACTGTTTCATAACTTTCCACTTGATAATTCATATGTAGTATCTTTTGTTGGATTTAGACTGTAATTTCTAAGTTATATTCAGAGAAAGGGCTAAAATTATTTGGAAAAAAGTCATGCTAAAGCTCCAGTATTCCAGTTTGCAGTACTGCTATGCCAGTACCTTACTTTATTCAGTAAAGAATACAGTAAGGAATTTTATTCAAGGAACAGTCCATTTTAGCCACAACTTCACCTTCCAGAATATATCAGGCATGTAATCTCTTACACAGCAAATGAAATATTTGTATTATTTTTGTCTTGCAGGTTGTTGTGGTTTAACTCCAGCTGGCAACTAAGCATCACTCATTCACACCTCTACCTGCAGAAGAGTATCAGAAAAGCAAGAAAACTCAGAGGTTCAGATAAAGATAGGTAAAGCAAAGCTGCATGCACAAACAAAACAAGGAATTAATTCACCATTTCCCATGTGCAGGCAGGTGTTCAGCCATTTTCAGTAAAGCAAGGCTCTACAACATGTAATGGTGGTGTGGAAAGACAATCATATCAAATGTCCCACTCTCCTTCCCTCAGCTTTATATTTTGAGCATTATGTGATACAGTCTGGAATAACCCTTTGTTCTGTTGGGATCAGCTGTCCTGGCTGTATCCCTTCCCAGCACTGTTTACCCCCAGCCTTCTTGATGGGGGGGTGAGAGGCAGAGAAGGCCTTGGCTCTGTGTAAGCACTGCTCAGCAATAGCTAAAACATCTCTATCTCTACCATCACTGTTGTCAGAACAAAGCATAGCCCTATGCTAACTATTGCAGATAAAATTAACTCTATCCTATCCAAAACCAGCAGAGAAGAAAATCATATTTTATCTATAAATGCATGTGGATTAGAAGATCGTCAGTAACCTTCCCTCCTTACGTTATGGTGAAATACTGTGCTGGATTTATATGGCAAGCTTTTGTTAGCAGGGTCCACCAGGGTTGTTTCTGTGAGAAGCTGCTAAAATCTTCCCCCTACATCTGAGAGTGTCAATACCAGCTGACTCCAAGATGAACCCCCTTGGCCAAGACCAAGCCTGTCAGCAATGGTGGTAACACCTGAGATAACAAAGTTAAGAGTGGGAAACTGCAGAAAAACAGCTGCCAGAGAACGCATGAGAGAAACAGCCCTGCAGACACCCAGGTCATTGAAGACAGACAGAGAGAAGGTGATCCAGTCACCAGAGCAGCAATTCCCCTACAGCCTGTGATGAAGACCATATTGAAACAAGCTGTGCCCCTGAAGCCCACAGTCTGGGGTAGAGCAGATATCCACCTACAGCCTGTGGAGGACCCCACACTGGAGTGCATGGGGGCCAGAAATAGGCTGTGACCCCATGGGAAGTCCACCCTGAAGCAGGATTCTGGCAGAACCTGTGACTCTGTGAGAGACTCATCCTGGAGCAGGCTGTTCCTGAAGGACTGCATCCTATGGAAAGGTTTGTGAACCCAATAGAGCAGTTTGTTAACTACAGCCTGTAGGAATTACTTGTGTTGGAGAGCTTCATGGAGGACTGTCTCCCATGAAAGGAATCCCACACTGGAGCAGGGAATGAGTGTGAGGAGTCCTCCTGCTGAGGATGAAGGAGCGGCAGAGACAATGTACAATGAACTGACCTCAGCCCCATTACCCATCCCCCTGAGACTCTGAAGGTGAGGAGGTAGAGAATTCAGAAGTGAATATGAGAGACGGAAAAAAGGAGAGGTGGGGGGAAAAGGATTTATTCTCATTAATCTACTCCAGTTTTGAATTGATCTAATTGATTTGAATTAAACTAATTTCTCCAAGTCAAGTCTGTTTTGCCCATTATGATGATTGGTGAGTGGTCTCTCCCTGTCCTTATCTCAACCCACAAGCCTTTCATTGGATTTTCTCTTCCCTGTCCAGCTGAGGAGAGCAGTTCTGGTGGGCACCCACTGTCCAGCCAAGGTCAACCCACCAAAAATGCCATGGATATAGAAACACATAATCAATAGGCAACAATTCCTCTGTGTTATTTCCATACATAATAGCTTTTTTGAAGACCTATATATTTTGGTAAGTGAAATGCACTACAAAGGGGTGGGCATTTAGACAGTTGTTAATATTTCTCACTAGCATTATAGAATTCTTGCTTATATCAAAAATATTCACATGTATCTTCTGCAAATTTTGAAATCAGTCTATCGCAGTATAAGTCACTAAATATATTCTACTTTCTGTAACTGGAGAAACATTCAAAAAAATTCAGAATAAAGAAGCCCACGGGCCTTTGATTTCTACAGAGTTTTTCCTGATTAGACTGTAATTGTAAAAGAGGGGTGCAAACGTTTGTCAAACAAGATAAAAGTTATGCAAAGAAATGTATATACACTGTAAAATGCAATTATGCCATTTAATATTAAGTGTTTCTGCTTATCCATCCCTGATGTAATGACCTTAGATTTTCTTGTTGAGGAGAAACAAATGTACATGTTAAGGTTTACTTCAGGCATTTGACCTAATTAGGAGGGGAGTGTGTGTCCTATGTACACCTATGTCTCTCTATTGATCATAAAGGTCTTTGGCAACTGGTTCACTGATACTGTAGAGATCAGACTCCAGGCACATTAATAGCACTCTCTCTGATTTTTGTGTTGTAGTAGTGTTGATTGTAGTAAAATGAAACAAAACAGGCATCACAAAATATCAATATTTTTACACTTATATCCCTAAAAATATTTTGGGAGGAATCTGGAGGATCCGATGACCTGCATCATTAAGCATTGCTTTGTTTTAATGTAAAGGAGATGCTGTAAAGCTGGTGCTGAGTAGCTCCAGCGAGCTGTATGCTGTTAACCACAATTTTTCTGCCAGTGTTCTGCTAGTGTTTAGGCAATTGCACTCCTAATGAATTAATAGGCGGACATGCTCTGTAGTTTCTTGAGCTAATATTTCAGACTCTGCCATATCAAATTCAATTTGGATAGCAATTAATAATAGCTTTCTGTAAAGTTAGCTCCAATTTTAATAATACTCACTTCTCCTAGAGACGGTTGATTTCTTCACAAATTGGTGTCCAATAATTTCAACAGAATTGTTGTTATAACTATATATAAAAGTTTCTGTGAAACTGAGTACATTTAGTTCTAGATTCCACTCCTTTCTCAGGGCATATGCAATACAAAGATCCTTCCAGTGCTGTGTTCCTTGTCTTTCCTTAGATTTCAAATTTTTCATGTAAGGTGAATCCAAGGTAACATACAGTTCTTCTTGGGCATACGACTTGAGTAGGTACTTGTAAAGAAAAATTTCAGTTAAAGTTTTGTGAAGATCATAATGGAGTCTCTGTGTGTTAAAATATCACCAAACTTGTGCCAAGTTATATTTTAAGGTACTACTTCAAATTTAAAGTCTGAGTACAGATTTTAATATTTCTAAGACACTTCATGGTTTTAAAATATAGCCTTGAAAGTTTGTAAATTGCATCATTTCAATGTGTAACTTTAAAATTTGCTACACTTAAAAATTTATATACTGCAAGAGATTCACAGTACTTGGAATCTTACAATTACTTGTAAGTAACTGTAACCTCTGAAAAATTGTTTGCTGTAGATAAAACAGATTGAAATTAAATTTTAAGGGAGAAATCAGAGGAATTATTAAAAATAGTATGAAAAATTTAAAATACAGGAGTTCAGAATTCTCCTGTACTATACAAGCAAAACAAAGTGAAACTAGATAATGAAAATTAAAAATAAAAGAAAAGAAAGGAAAAGAAATATTTATGAATTCACCTTTGCTTTAACATAAATGGCAGAGAAATGCTGGAAAAACTTCATGCTTTCAACATAGCTGATGGAAAATTTGATATTGTTAGAAGAAAGAAATTAAAGGATAAGGGAGAAGAAAAGTAGCCTAACCTGGTCTTTCCAGTTGCAGTCAAATTTTTTGTAAGAAAAATTAGGTGTAAGAGATTAATCAATTTGATTGTTGCCTATCCTGTCTATATATGACACTTTTCTTCAAGCAATAATTGTCTGTAACAATATGCGTGTGCATGTGCATGTGTAAACTTCTACAAAAAAAAAAAGACACAAAGAGAAAGAAAAAGAAAAAATACTTCCTGTATAAAGAAAAGCAATATTTTTTATTTCTGAAAGATTAAACACGTCAGGAAAACCAGAAGCTAGTTCTGCTGATAAGTGCTAGATTTTCACTTTGCTGAGACAGAGATGAAGAGAATAATGCTAGTGCTCATGGAGAGATACATTTTCTACTTAAAATATTTACTTCAGAGAAATTCACATTGCCATAAATTTTAAATAAGTCCTGGGATGCCAGAGCCTTCATAAAGTTGGGATCTTTTCTTTAAGTTCACATTCAGGTGAAACAAAATTTTGTATAAATAAAAAATATTTCATGTTTTTCCATTCAATAAACCTAAGGAATTATTTTAAGAACAGCCTTAAAGGATAAAGTTTGTGTCAGCGTTTTAATAGAGTATATTTTTTTTCCCCCAGACATTGCATTTTGAATGTATGTACATGTCTCCTCATGTATTGCACCACTCATAATCAAGAAGGCAAAATCTCAGCATGAGCATTTATCATGAACACATTTCCCTATTTCAGGACAGAGCTTTTTTTTCAGAGCTTTTAAACCAATCAAGCCCATCACAAAATTATAAGGAGTTTTCTTCCTCAGTTTTTTCATTTACAGTGTCTGTGTGAAGTTTTGTTTGATACATCCTGCTTGTTTACATTAACACTGTACTCTGTGATGTTTAAAATTGTATTCTCCTCTAGTACTAAAACACCCTGACTTCTGGTATGGTTCTTTGTGTCCACAAGTAGTATCACTGTAACTTCCAAAAGACGGGATTGCAGACCTGCAAATAAATAAATAAATAAATAAATATTTTTAAAAAAATAACACAAACAAACAACACAAAACAAAACAAAAAAACACAAACAAACAAACAAACAAAAAAACAGATTCACAGTCTTCATGGTAGGTTATTAATTCAAGAAAAAACTAAGAAGTTTTTTGAAAAAAATGTAACTGCCCCAGCCATAAAGGAGAATAAAGAGTCCTGCTGAGTCACTAAATAGTCTCTCTGTATTCTCTGATTTTGACACAAATTCCCACTGGAATGGGTGGAAAAATAAAAAAAGGTAAAGCTTCCAAGCAGTAGAACCCAAATAACCACCACTATTTAATTTTCTGAAACCTGGGAGAAATTGGAACATTTTTAACTGCTTTCTAGAAAAAATAAAAATAATCAATTTAGCAATTTCAATTTTCTTTGATTTTAATTGTAATGTTCTGCTATTGTGTTAATTTTATCGTGTCTCTGTTTATGCTTTTTAACACAAATAAGAATCATATGTGATATTTAATGAATAAATTAGATCTGAGTTGATTTATCTGTTCTACCTTTGCTTTCAAATTATTATTCAGCCCAGTAAGAGGATAGGGTGTGTGCTTCTTATTTGCAGTAAGTATTTGAGAAGTGAGCCATAATTTAGAATAGGTTCATTTGCATTGAAATCTTATTATTGCTATTTAAAAAGTTTAAATAAAACAAGAGTGAGGCTTTGGCAACTGAAACTGGTGAATCTCCATGAATATTTTACATAGGTTTTGTTTCTACTAATTAAACCTCTCCTTTTCCTCTATTTTGTAAAATCATTATACAAATGCAAACATTCAGAGACAATAAAAACTAAAGGAGAGGATATGGAACAGATTTGTTGAATGCTGTTTGGCAGGTAAGCAGAGTTCAAGGTTATCTTTTTAGCAAAAGTTACCACTCAGATGTGAATTAATTTTGGGTACCCATCACAGATGGAAAGACTGCATTAGGACGGCGAGAAACAGTGTCAGAGAGAACAGGGCAGAACATCATCTGTATGTATTCTAGGGTTCATATGGTGGGAGGACTGAGAGGAAATAGGGCAAAGTTACATCTATACATACAATTTTCAATTGGACTGGCATAATTTAGGCTATTCTGTAGTCTACATATTGCACCTTTAATTAGATCCCTTTGTTTTAAAAGCAAAACAGTGAAGCAAATCAAAATTAATTCCTAATTTATTTTTGGATTAAATGTCAGAATATATATCATTGCAAATAGAGCAGCAAGATACAGTTGCTTCTCCTATTTTTGCTAAAATGCTGTGAGGAGAATGGAGGGCGTGTGAAACAAAAAGCCAATTTCTAGGTACGCACTTTTGCAGCATAGACCTGATCTCAAGGTCTCTTGCATGTGCAGGCTATATTAATAATAGTTTTCCAGTGGGAAAGAAAAATGTTGCCATTCTCATCAACTGAAGAATCCCCCTTAAAAAAAAAAAAGAATTATCACGACAAAAACTGAATGACTCAAAACTGAATGCATCACATAATTAAAGTCTAAGTAGATTCTATTTTTTTTAGATTTATTTTTAAAATTCACATTTCATTAACATTTTAGGGTATTAACATGTATTTATTGAACACTTATGTGATAAGTAAATCTGGACACTTGGGTTTGTTTTTCAGTGGGAACAAAACCTAAAAAGTATCTTTTTAATGTTGGTTACAGGTTTATATAGAACAAATTGGGTGCAGCTGCTTTTAAATGTCCAAAGCAAATTTCTGGGGCATTTCCATACCTCCTTTCATCTTCTGTCACAGGTATAAGAATAAAAAACCAAAAAAATAACAAGAGGACCCAGTACCTTATAAGTCTAAACACAAATGAGAGAAGTGAAGTCTAAAACAATTCTTCCAATTTCAGCTTTCCCTCTGGCTTTATTCTTGCTACTCCAGGAATATTAAAAAGAAATGGAATGTTTTTAATGGACTGTCAGCAGTATTGTTTTCATTAACAAAAGGAAACTCAATCAACTGCTCTGCCAAACCTCTGTGTCTCTTCTTTGATGGGCATGATAAATGGTGCCAAGCATTGTCAGATTCTGCTAAATTAAAATAAAATGATAGGTGTTCAAAAATCTTTTAGGACTAAGCCTAATGTAATTTTGATCATATTTCTTCCTGAAAGAAAAATAATAGTAAAAAGTAAGCAAGAAATACAATAAAAGTTTTGAGATAAAATAAATTAATGGAAACATTCTATCATTAAGTTTGCTTTCCAAGGCAGTGACACAGATTAACTGAATCCAAAACATGTCTATTTATACATGACTGCCAGCAATAGTAAGAAAAAGATTAAAAATGGTAACTCACAATAGCACTACAGAAACAAGTTTTTAAAAACTGACATTAGACAAAAATGTGTACAATGAGTATTTTAAAATACCCCAAAGTTTATCAAGATTTTAATCAGTCATGTTTAAACAGTAATATTCTGTCTGGGATTACTGTCAATCCCAGCAAATACGGAGAAAATGCAAAGCTTTTTTTAGAGGACAAGAGTTTAGTATTTACAGATACAGAGTTAAACAGCAGTAATAGTTCTATTTGTGCTAGAAATAGTTGAACTAGTTGAAATATTCAACTTATTTTATAATGTTCAAAAAGGCAAATTCCACTGAATCTTTTAAATCAATGAATTTGTTCTTCATGCAGCCAAAAGTTAAAGACCCTGGGTTCAGTGAATTCACTCCTGGGTCTCTTTAAATTTAGAAGTCTGTCCTGCTGCCTCACCTCACTTTAAAAAAAGTAAACATCCTTAGAGGTTTGAGTGTGAGTGTTGTATTACCTGAAGTTGCAGGCAATATCATTCAGATTGTAAAAAACCCACACCACTGTCACTGCAGTAGTGGTATTTTCACATAAAAGTTCTAATGACAGAAATACAAGTTTCAAAAAATTATTTTGCATGGTTGCTGTTCTTAGCAATAAGGCAAAAATGCTGGCCAAGTGACACATCCTGAAAGTGGCTCATATACCAAACAAAACACTAACACAATGTGCAGGATTATATTTTGCTTAGAACCGAAGGCTGGAAGCAGCTTTATAATAAGTCTTCCAGAAATATGATTTACCACTATTATTTTTATTGTTGGTGGTCATGTGGGCCAGCACTGGATAATATTGAAGACATTTATGAAATATTCTTTACCTTTCTGGCTCTATTTTATGCCAGTGGTTCAGAAAATTTATAACTGGTGTTGTGGGTAGAACTGCAATGTGAAATGGAGCTTATTGCTAGAGCTCCAGGTCTCATGTCTCCTCCTACATAGTATGTATCTTTTTAATTTGCAGTGCTGCTGACACAATATGCTTGATTAGGGACTAGTGTTGAAGACAACTCTGTAGGATAAAATGCTGGCTCTCTTAGTCATGTTGTTATATAAATTCTGCCATGTATATATGCCAAGAGAGGACTTGAGAGATGTAAAATGTAGCTTGATGCAAGTAGAAATACCTCTATTTTAGTGCAGTTGCACAAGAAAATACCCCTTGGAGACTTTGACCTATGGCAGTCATGAAAATAATATAGCAAGATGATAAAGGGGTGTTATATATCCTCTGTTACTGATTATGGAACAAATCATTCTTTTGTTTTATGCTAGGACTAAGGCCCTTGTAGTAAAGAGAGCAGTCCCACAGCTGAACTTAAATGTGGGTTTTTCAACATCTACTCTAGTGAAGTAAACAAAGACATTTTGAGAACTAGGGAGGAGGGCTTAGGACCAAAAGAGGTGTGTAATTTTAACACAGATATAATATAGATTATTCTACAGCATGCTTTTTAGAGACAGAAGAGATCAATTATAGCTAAATTGAGATGTGATAGAAGGAGATTTAGTGATATGAGGAAGCTTAAATTAATCCCTGCTCAGGTAATATCGACAAATGTTACTCGCTGGTGTCATCAGTCTAGTGCTTTCAGCAGTCTGTGACACGGGCAAGAGTACTACCTCGTGTGAAAGAAAGGAAATGCTTCATCAGCAACCAAAACCAGTTCACTGGATTGTCAAAACCCTGAAAAAAAACCTCACTGATGATAAAACCCTAAGGGCAGCCTTAAGGATTGAAGTTTTTGCTGTCTCATCACACTGCTCTTGAACTCAGCACCTTGCTTTCACTCCAGGCCAAACCAGTGGCCAGCCAAGGCTCAACACTTCCCGGTGAGACTCTCCTTGGAGACAGGGCACACGGTAGAACAGCTGAAGGTTGAGCACACCTAGACCCACCACCATGCCTAGGGAACTGCCTGGGTAGGCCAAACAGTGACAGAATCAGCCCCCTTGGGTTCTGTCAGCATTTTCTACAAGGCCCTTGCACAGGTTGTCCTTCTCTTAGCACTACACCTCAGCAGCCCCTGGCCTGCAGAGTTCCATTCCCTCATCCTCCAGTCCCTTTCCTCAGACTTGGAGGTAGCCAGGGAGAAGGAGAAAGACAGGAGCAGTCTTTTATATTCCTGTCCCCTCTTTCTCTACTGGCTCAGGCTGGCTGTGGAGGAGAGGAAAAAGAAAGCTGCAGACCCCCAATGGACTGTCCCAGACCCTGTGGGACAGGTGGCAGCTGGCAAACCCAGCCCTCCCCCATGAGTTCCTTCATCATCTGTGCCTCTGCCTAGGTATCTCTGTGAGGGCTAAAACTTAGAAAACCAAAACAAAACTTATATTTTTCCAGAGGGAAAATAAACTATGGAAGCTGTGTAAACTATCCTATGTGAAAGACCATTCTGCTTGTCACATACACTATGATTAAACACTTGTTTTTATACTGCTGTGGCTCAGTTCCTTATGTGATCTTCAAAGGTGAAACCTAAACTCCCCCCCAGCCCTCTCAATTAAATGCAATTCTGCATCCTTTGATGGTACTCCACATAAAGTACTTTGAATATATGGGACATTAATTTGGTGGGATCCTAATCACAATCACACTAGAGCAGACCAAATGTCTGTGTAGTCCCCTGCAGTGACTGAAGCCTTCACAGGTCTCAGTGGATTTCTCTTCTACTCGATGTCTTCCATGAACCCACACTGTCTAGATACCCTGAAATCTCTCTGTCTACAGAATAAACAGCACCTTAATGAACCTATATACTTTTTGAGAGAGGACACAGAGAGAAAATGCAAAAGCTACATGTGGGGAGAAAGCAGATATTGCCCAGAAAACATCTGAAAGTGCATAAATTGAAGTTGTTAATACAGTTTTGGATTGGATTGAAGGAAGGGAGGAGTGAAAGGACCCGCTGGTCACAGACTCAAGAAGGATCTAAAATTAGAAAAATCCTGTTAAACACTAAACTCAGGGGGCTGCAGACAGAGCCTGGCAGACTTCAAACTACTAAAATTACATTTTCTCAAAGGAAACAATAAAGCTCATATGCTGCTAGCTTACAACCTCAGACAGGGAAAGAAATAATTAAAAAATATCTATTTTACCAATTAAGAACTGTATTGGAGATATGAAATATGAACCAAAAAAAATTTTGAGTTCCTTGAAGGTTTCTTTTAACACCTTTATACTTGCAAGAAACAGGTCTCTGGAGATAAAAGGTCAGATTGTGAAGGCTAATATGTCTGGTTACTCAGCAGAATAAAAGGCCAGATTGGACTGTCCTTTTGAAGTTAAGGAAATTCAAAAGTGATTTTAAAAATATGCCAGCAGGAAAAACTTCAGTACTTTTTCAATTCCCTTGTGACTTTTCTTTTTTTACTTTCATGAAATACTTGGTAACATGGATACCTTGGAGGACAAATTTGCCTTTCCATTATGATGGAGGCAAATTTTACACATTCCTATAATTCATAAGCACATCATAAAATGTAGATATGGATGCACTTTTTTTTCTAGCAAAGTATTTCCCATTACTACAGACCCAAGAAATATAAGTTGAGTTTCTGCAGAAATGTTGAGACATGCTTCAAATTTGGTAAATGCAGCATATTAGATAAAAGAGATTAATTAGAAGAATGAGGGTAGAAAGGAAACTGGATAATGCATGGCTAAGCTCAGCTTGAGGGTGGGTTTAATTTTTTATTTGGGGATCCTCAAATTACTGACTGAAATAAATAAAGAACAGAATTTATTGCTTTTGAATGTCACAGTACCTTCGTTCATAAAGAAATACATTATATCGATCTTGAACTCAAAGAAGCACCAAAACTCTTCCAACAAAGTTCCCACAGAGAAAGGTTTTGCCTTGGCAGTCAAGTTCAAGCAAACTCTAGACAGAAGAGGTGTGAGCTTGCATGGTGGGCACCCACCTATCATCTGTTTGATGTCTGACAGAGCCATTTCACGGAAGCTGTGCTTACTCATCTTGCTCTTTTTTCCTGTCTCCTGAATTCTGCCTTAACATCTTATTGCTTATCTTCAATGACTTTTTAACTACACTGGAGTCTTCCCAGGGGTTTTGGATTATCCAGATTCTGGATCAGCTTTCCCTGATCATGGTTCATGGATCTAGATCAGCCCCTGTCACTGAGCCTCAGCACTTGGATATGATTTCTCACACCCAAACATACATACACACTCACCCTGGATTTGAAATATGCAGCAGAACTATTTTATGGTGATTGGATTAGTGTCATTGTTAAATACTTCCACAACACACTAACGGTAAGACCAGTTCTAATAGGGCAACCATATTATAATGGAATCACAGAATAACACAGAAGAGCTGAGAGTGGAAAGGACCTCTGGAGACCAGCTGGTCCAGCCCTTATACTCAAGCAGGGCTACTTAGAGGAGACTTCCTAGGACTATGTCAAGGTGGCTCTTGACTGTCTCCAAGGAGACTCCACAACTTCCCTGGACTACCTGTGTTAATGATCAGCCAATGTCACAGTAAAAAAAAAAGTATTTAATGGTGTTCTGACTGAGCTTCCAGTGTTTCAGTTTTGCGCCTCTCGCCTCTGGTCCTGTCATTGGAAAAGAGCCTGGTTCTGTCCTTCTTACAGATTGCCCTCAAGTATTTGTATACACTGATAAGATTCCCCTGAGCCTTCTTTAAGCTAAGCAGTCCCAGCTTCCTCAACCTTTCATCATAAGAGTGATACTCCAGTTCTTTAATCATCCTTGTCACTCTCTCCTGGATTCTCTCCAGTATGCCCTTGTCCTTTTAGTCTGGGGAAGCCCAGAATGAGACACAGTATCAAAGAATCATAGAATCTCAAAATATCTTGATTTGGAAAGGAACCACAAGTATCCAGTCCAGCTCATGGTCTTGCACAGCACAACCCCAAAAATCATGTCATCTGCCTGAGAGCATTCCCAAATGCTTCTTAAACTCTGTCTATCTTGGTGCTGTGACCATTTCCCTGGACAGCCTTTCCAGAGCTCAACTGCCCTCCAGGTGTAGAACCTTTTTCTAATATCCAACCTAAGCCTCCCTTGACACAACTTCAGGCCATTCCCTCAGGTCCTGTCACTATCACCACGGAGCAGAGACCAGTGCCTGCCCCTCCTCTTCCCCTCACAAGGAAATTATTACTGCAACGAGGTCTCCCCTCAGTCCTCAGTCTCCTCTTCTCCAGGCTGAACAGACCAAGTGAGGTCAGCCACAGTTTATAACCTTCATTCAGACTCCCAGCTGTGTCCTAACCAGGCCTGAACAGGGGGAAAGGATCACCTCTCTTCTCCTGCTGGCAATGCTCTTTTTATGCAACCCAGAATACTGGCACCCTTAATTACTGCAAGATCACGCTTCTGGGTCATGTTCAACATGCTGTCCCCCAGGAACCATAGGCCCTGTTCTGCAAAGAAGCTTTCCAGATGAGCTGTATATAGCTGTATATCTTTCCAGATGAACCAGTATATATTGTTGCCTGGGGTTGTTCCTCCTCTTTCCTCTGGTAAGCACCTTATGGGAGACAGTATGGATAACCTGGGAGTGGAGTTCCTTCACCAGCATCCTCTCTGCAGTCCTGTAATGTGATATTTGACTACAGCTGGCCCCAGTCATATATTGCTGTAAATCTTTATATATTTGTGCTGGCCACTTCAAAATTATGTTAGAAAATGAATCTTATTTCATTGTTATATGAGTTTAAAACACCATATTAGATTGGCAAAGATTGAAAGATTTACTCTATTTGCTCTAAAGAAAGCATCTCTTTCATACCTTTAAAAAATAATTTATTACTGTTTAGAGTTCTGCACTGATTGCTCTTTAAATACTTCTAACCTTAATAAAAATATCTCCAGCATAATTGATAAAATGTTTTATCAACTTATGAACTTCACAGAACCGATGACTTTGAAACTGACGTGCATAAAATTCAACTAGTGAAAAATTATCTGCAAAACAAAAAGAAACAAATTACTTTGGGGGGTACTTGTCAAAAACTTGTTTACCTTGTGAGAGGTAGCAGCTCGTATCCAAATGAAATGACTTAAAATAAGGGAATTTTAACACAGAAATTTACCTGCATTTTATTTTGTATACTCTCCACATTCATTTTCTGCAACTTCTATCCAAGGATATTGCGGTTTATGTAATTTCCAGTAATATCATAGTAGAGCAATCTTCATGAGAAGTAAAATAAGATGCTTTCCTCTCCAGAGAACTGGTCTCATTACAAGTCTGCAAAGACAAGTTTCTTCCTTTTCGTCTCCCTGAAGAACATTCCTTTCTATGGCATTCCTTTCTATGCAGTAGTGATGGAAAATTATTTAGAAATCACAAAATTATAAAACAATTCAGATTTTAAAATCTTTCAAGAGACAGTTTCCAATAGCTTTTCCAGTCACATTTTGCAGTGCTCAGCAGACCTCACACTGAAGAATATTATCCAGCTTATCTAGCCAGAATTCCCATTGCTGCAGACTGTGACTATTGCCTCTTGTCCTTTACTGTGCTCTTCTGCTTCTCTATAATTGCCCTTTTAGAAACTAAAAGCAGCAACAGGATTCATACTTAACATTCACTTCTCCAGGCTGAGCAAGCAAATCTTCCTGTGGCTCTTTCTGTATATGAAGTGTTCTGCACCCCCAGTCACTAGGTGACCTAGACAGGCATCTTAGTAACTCTGAAATGGATCCTTTCCAGTTTGTCAATGCTTGTTTTATGCCAAGGATCTTAAAGCTGGACAAAGTGCTCCAAACCTCAGAAGGCTGGAGTACAAGATAAAAAAACCCTTCCCTTGATTTCCTGGCTATCGTCTTGCTAATGTATCCTAGTATGTGGCTATCTTTCATCTCCAGGAGGCCTTGTTGCTTATTTGTGTTCTATTTGTTCACAAAGACTGCACCTCCTCCACCAGTGCTATTCTGCAGAGCTGCTGGCTGTCCCCTCAGGCCCAGCACGCATGGGCTTATTCCATCCCAGGAGAAGGACTTTAATTCACTTTTGCCTTGTGTGTCAAGGTTCCAGCTTGCTCATCCCTCCAGGCTGTGGAGATGGCGCAGTCCTGCCCTCCAGAGCACCAACTGTTTTACCTTGTCTGGTGTCATCTGAGAAGCTCACAAAGATTTTTTCTGCCCCATTGCTCAAGCCATTGATGAAGATATTAAACACTGCTGAGGAGTTCACTAGTGGCTCGGCTGTATAGAAAGCACACGGAGGTAAAGTGGAGGATGGTTAACTGCTCCTTTGTGAAGTATTCAGATACAATAATAACAGATGCCACAGGGAATACCCATGCAGAAAGTAATAATTCAGTCTTCAGAATGACATTTGAATAGTGTGCAGCAAATAGGGCCTGGGGCCACACATCAAATCCTGTGGATAAAAGTAAAAAAACTAGCATCTGCTCACTTTTTGAACATTATCTATCTTTTGTGCTGAAAGGAGCACTTTTTTTTAGTGAAAAATCTCAGTGATCGTGTGATCAGGAAAAAATAATCACTGGTCATTTACTGATGTGGGCAAGGGAGCTGAATCCAACATTTCTTATTTTATAAATGCTTTTCATTGTAATCTACAATGCATACCTGTAATTGGAATGAATGAGAAAGTTGTATCTTGAAGCATAGTCTTACTACTATGATTCTGTGAAACTATGAACAGTCTTGACCTTAGTTGATCACTTCTGTAGCATCATAAGAAGAGGAGATTCAAATATGCTGAGGAATAAGAGAAAGAGGAATATGGCAGAAGATAACTAGCTATGCTGATTTTCACATTTTGTGGAGAAATTGAGTGAACTATAATTTATTAAGCTACAGCAGTTATTAATATATAGTCACCTTTTTCAAGATTTGTATACTGCTGCTACCATCACTGTGGTCTTCATTTTGCATATTGTCTGTCTAGGAATTTGGACCAAATTCCAAATCTGCATCCGTCTTTAATCAGGGCTTTTACTGAAACCAATACTAAATGTACCTTTGGTTATTGTATAAATATCTGGATGTTGAAATGGGCTGCTGATATTGCACATTGACAGTTCAAATATTTATTTGTACTGTTTGCCAAGAGAAACTGTGTGAAGAAAGCCATGTTTAAGACACTTCAAATAATTCCCTTTAAAAAAGTCAGTGTGTTAGTGTCCTGCACACCCAAATGTGTGCAGGCAAGCACTAGGCTCAAACTGGAAGCCAAATAAACTTCTATTTTATTGCACCTAATTAATTTTTTTTATTTTCTAACTATTTTCAAAACCTATCTGAAAAGGAACACCAAATCATATTGCTTACGTGTAAAGGTTCAGCTTTGTAATGATACATCTCTAATGCATGTTGCATAGCTTACAATTTTCCTACAAAAGTCAAATACCAAACAGTTATTAAAGAACTGCACTTGATATGGGAAACACACAAATCTGGGATGTGTTCAGATGCTGAAAAATACATGATTGCTTTTAGTTGAGTAAAATATGATTTATACTCCCTATGATTTCTTCTGAAAGAGAAAATCCACTACCTTACTTGAAAAACTAGGACCTGCAAACTTCCTACTTGTTTTCTTTTCAAGCAGATCAGGGTTTTTCTCTTTTACAAGAGAATATAAAGGCCACAATAAAGAACGTCAAAAGAAAATTTGTTCAATTTCAAAGGTGCTGAAACAATTAATTGGAATGTCACTATTATAATGAGGCAATCATGTATGAACAACTATTACTTTTATTAATGATTTGCAGAAGGCTTATATTTGCAGCTAGCTCGGGTGGACGTTTTACTCCTGAAGCTTAGTATATCTCCCTGTCTCTTTTTAAATAGTGCTGTAACTTGCTCAGAAATTTAATTTTCACTTGGGCAGGAGAAAAATCATAATGCCAGTGATGAATATATTAATAAAATCTTTGAAGAATCGTGATGTTACTTTAACAGCTGCAATGAATTTTTTCACTGTGCAGTCCCCAATCTGGAGGACTTCAATTCAGTTCTCTTTTATATGAAAAGAAGTGCATTTCTTTTCACTGGACATCATAATTGCCAAAATAGGTGGCTATGGCTTCATAAAAGTGTCAAATTTATAAATAGCTTTTTTCAACTACCATACATATCTAGATATATGGGTTGGGGGTTTTTTACTACTACAGTGCGCTTCCAGGACAATGCTATGTTAAATAATGCATTTTAAACAACTGGAAACCAGAAATTCTAATAGTAGGTTTTTAATCTCTTTCAAAAGGCAGTCTTTTACTGCTGACTAAAAGATAATAGTGGGAAGATGCTCAGTGTTGTTAGTCAAGGACACTTGGCCACGTAAAAGTAAATGTCACACTTTGAGGTCATATCCTGGATGTGTGGGAAATACTCTTTTTCTTCATTAAAGAAATTAAATGCCCATAGACTTTTTTTTCTTTGGGGACATGTAATCAGGCTCAGTGCCTCACAGATCTTCTTGCCCTATTCTTTATTAACTGTCCTGTGTGTCTCTGCTGTGTTAAGAGTTAATGGAATGTGCCTCCAACTGACCTGCTGACCAAAGCCACTGGTTGGGACAAGCACTTGGCAATGCCAAACAAAGTCGCTCTACCCCAAAGAGGCTGCTCAAAACATGGAAATGAATTCTAAAGCTTCAACTGTAAGTTGGTTTCAAAACCTTCTGCATAAAGCATCTCACAAAGGTTTATTTTTCTCCTGTGTACACTGCTGGACAATACCAAGGTGGGGTGGGACTGTTGAAATTTGACTTAAAAGATGCAGAAATCTTTGGCTATCTTCTCTGAATTCAGGATGTAGAATGCCAAAGTTCAAGTAAATTGTGGATTCCTACATGATTACCAAGTGAAATGTATAGGATATAATATATTAAATCAGTTTTCAAAATTACTCTGGAAGGATTTTATTTTTTTCTTTTCAGTCTTTAGCATATTATTTATCACACAAGTGGTTCATGTCAAGTAGGCAGAGGAATTATGTGAGCTCTAGTGATTAAAACACAGAGATGTTAAACCTTGTCATAGCCTTGTGTTTGTCTCTGGGGCTGTCACTGTAGGAGGTACCAGCAACTGAGGCCTGTCAAAATCCATTAAATGTGATCTGCTGCTTAATGCCTTGATCTGACGACAGGACAGGGAATCTGACAATTCAAGAAGAGCAGGTAAACAAAAAAATAATCATTAAATAAAACTCCCACTGAAGTGCAGAGAAGTAAGTTTTCATTACCAGTTTCTGAAAATAATGTCAGATAAAAAATTTTGGAAAATGAGTGAAATAATCTCATCAGTGTCTCTTCTCTCATAACTGGAGAAGAGACACTGATGAGATTTTTTTTTTCCAAGAAATAAAAAGGAAATACCTGTCTCATTCAAGCTAAGCAAGCAATGCTCTTCTGCTGATCAGAAGAATATAAAGATTTTATGTAGTTAGAAAGGTCCTAGCAGTCCAGACCATTAAAGCTGTGGAAAAAAATCTCACCAAGGGCAGAAGTGGAACTAGAAGATGGGAGACCACAGGGGACAAACACATCATCAGACTTGTTTTTTCTGCTGCTGTATGCCAACAAAAGAGGAAAAACTAGGTTTTCCCAGTAATTCCTTAGTGTTGACTACTCACACCAATGCACAAAAAAGAATTTGGGACATGGCTTTCTGTTTTCTTGTTTATTCACTTGCATTCAGACGTTCATGGGCAGAAAAAGAATGGGAAATTACACAGTGCCAGAGCCCTGGGACCTGCCTGTCCCTGCCCACGCCAGTTGGCTCTCCCAGCTCTGCCCATTACTCAGGACCCTATTTCAGTCCCCAGTATCATACAATGCTGTGGCAGAGCATTATATGGGGAGGTTTCCACAGTCTTAATGAGCCTTCATTAGTAAGATCACTGAAAGGAAGAAGTTTTCCTGGTTACAACCTGTAGAGGTTTGTAATTCTACTGAGGAAAGCCTTACACTAAATTTTATTTGGTCAAAGTCAAATGCATTAAAAATTCATTGCATATACCAAATCATGATAAAATGGGACATAGATTTGAGTTGGACTGATACTGCCATTGTACAGAATGTTTACTCAGCGGCTAAAGCATGAAGGGTTTTCAGTATCCCACAAAAAATTTTGCATCCTGCATTTTTTCTCAGGCTTCTTCTTTTTTACTAGCTTGCAATAAAAAAATACTAGTTTTAAAACTGCTATACCACTTTTGCTACTTACAGGACTACTAAATCTGTGCTAGTTCCTGAATTAATAAACATACGTACAAATGCCTTAGAATATTAAAACCCCAGAAAATTTGTCCATCAGGAATATATTTTTATAACCATGAGATACATGTTTTACATAGGTCTGAAAGGAATCTCCTACATCATAAATCAAGGCTTCCACTTTTTCAAGCAACCACACACATGACTTTATAAATTTATTGAGTTCCATATTAGAAACTGGGATTTTAATCTCATTACTACTACTGGATGGCTGTTCAAAATGTCATTTCTATAAAGGTTAGAAACCCTTCCCTAATTCACAGCTTAATTGTGTTTACACAGTTAGTTTCTGTGCCAGGCTCATCCTTTAATTTAACTAGTCTTGCCTTCCCATTTTTGCAAAGCACTTTCAGCAACAGGTGACATCGCCTCACAGCTTTCATCCTGCTGGGCTAAAGAAAACCAGACTTCTTTGGAAGGGTTTGCCTTTTCAGTCTTTATCCTAACATCTTATATCTGAGCCAGCTGCAGGGGTTTTTTTTGATTGCAAATGACCAGAACAATTTGCTGTGTTCTAGATAATAACTTACGTATCATAAAAAAGTATAAATCACTTATGAATTATATTCTGTTTTGGTAATACTGTACTTTGCCCTTTTAGAAGATGCACGGCTCCCCTTTCATTAGGTAGAAACATGTTTCTCTTTATGGTAGTTTGAGTGCTGACTTCAGTGAGGCCAATATTTAAGCTCTACTTTTCAGGAGATTTAGGAGTCATGGATGCATCTCGACATTTTGTGAACAAAATAAATCCCTTTAATTATAACAAAATGTTAAAGCTCCACAAATGTTCTGTGGATATTACACTACAGGGAAATGAGGCAATACTTAAAAAAAAAAATAAACCAAATATTTAAACCAAAGAAGAGATGAATGGAGGAATAATGTTGTTCTCTTGATAAAAGGGGAGTTATATTTACAGTCCTTCCTTTCCACTGTCTCCAGAAACTGGAAGAGCTATCTGTTTTTAATGACATTTATTTCTTTGATCAGTACATGTATCTTCTAAGGATGCAGTTTGGACAAAGAAAGGCAGAGTATGACTACACATGTGGATCAGGTAATAATTAGTGGTTTACAGCATTTATCTAGACTGAATCAAAAGTCACTTTTATTTGCTGTATAACAAGTTCAAATTCATCTTACATCCAACCCAGTATTTTCAACTGTTGCATTTTAAATACCAGTCAGTAGCATCTGAGCAGAACTGCTCCATCTCCAGTACAGCAAGAACCTTCCTTCTGTTTTACTAACAGGCTGCTGGCATGAGTAATAAAGAATTTTCCTGAGACACAGACTACAGGATCTGATAAAAATTGCCAATATATCCTGATGGCATCCTGTTGCATGTCATTTCTTCAGTAACCTCAATATCAAATTTAATTATGTAGGTTGAGCTTTTTAGACTTGTCTCAGGTTATAAAATTAATTCCCATAAATCTCATGTGCTACACATTCTGGTCTGTGCAGAGGTTAGTGAACAACTGTCCCCCTGCCTTGCTGTGCAAAAGGGCTTTCAAAAGGTCTGCAGTCTTAGGCATAAATATTATTGAAAGACTGGCAGACTTCTGCAAAACTAATTTTCCCATCCTCTTATCAAGGATTTGTAGACAAGCAGGCACCTAGAAACTACTGTTTAAAAGCTGAACTCTGCAGACAAATGTTTCTAAATGGAATTGGCTGCCTTAGGTATATTAATTTGTTATTTTGCCTATTTCCATCCAGGTTCATTCTCCCACCTCCTTTCCCCTGGAGTCTTAGTGAATATCTGTTTCGCTTTCAATTGGTTGAATAAGAAGCCAGCAGAGAAGATGAAAGCTCACCTGAGAGGCATTAGGAGGAACTGTATCACTCAACTTTTCCATAGACTACCAAGTTAACTACTCAGTTATTCAGTGTTGAAGACTGGCACTCAAAAATTCATCAAGAGATGGTCAGTGTCTTGCTAGTGTTAGTCTGAGAGATAACTGTCACAAACACAGACTGGGGGTGTGACTTTCAGCAATTGTTATCAGAATTCTATGTATTTTATGGCATTTTTGTGTCCTTCATGCACTCAGTCTTTTGAGACTAGTGGCAGTCTCACAAAGAAATACAGAAGGCATTTGTGGAATACCATGAGCACAGAATGCATATCCAATAGCATTTCATTTTAGTAGCATCTTGTAAACAATGGACTTAACTCTGCATTTATGCGTAATGTGTATGATTTGTCGGCACAGTGGTAGTCTGTTTAAAATATGAAGCAGTGAGGTTATAGTTGCATAAATTGAACTGGCCAGCATTTTTTCCAATGGGAAATTTTATTTGATGGAAAAATATTTTTGTAGGTAATAATTCTTAAATTGCAAGTATTCACAGTTTAGTTTCCAAATTATGTAATTTATGTGTAATTTATGATTTATGATCAAAACAGGAAAGCTCTTTAGCCAGAAGAACAGCTGGTAGTCTGAAGTTTTAAGAATGAGGTGAGAGATCACTATGAAGATGCTCTTCTGTGGGATTCAGAAGAATTTAATCTGCATACTTCTCATTGTTAGATGAGTGGTCTGATCATCACACATTTCAATTACTCTGGATGTATCCAGAGGAACCTTTCAGAGAGTTCCACTTTGCATGAAAAAAGAGATTAGTTTCAGCACTGCTTTTGGGTACAGGAGATGAAAGATCAGATACTTGTTTTGACAGATGTTTATTTATACATATAGCAAGTAGCAGCTCCAATAAGAGATATTAGAAAACACTTCAATTTCCTCAAATGCTTAGTACCCTGGTGGGCTAGACATTCCTCTGGAATTTCAGGCTGAAGTTTCAATTGCTGGACTTAATCACATGGAATAAGAACTTGCCTGTCTTAGGAGAACACACAAATATAAATGTGTGAGAATCCCCATATTTCATGGTCTTAGCATCAACCTCACATGTACTGGGAAATATCACAAAGCATAAGGAACCCACAGCACTCTACCTTTTGGAAGTCCTCCCTCTGACATTTGACCTCACAGTACATACCCATAGCAGGGTAGAAAGTACCAGTGTCTCAGTGGTACCATCCTTTGGTTGTATCAAGTTATGTTTGAGCAATTTCCTTCCTCCCAGGATGCACTAACTAACCAAGAGCTCCCAGGGCCTATTCTGTAGGGATAAAAATGCTAACTGTAGTAGCCTTGCAAGAATTCTCCTCTTATTCAGTCCTTCAAATGCATGCTGTCTAATATGCATGACTCTCTAATATTGTCAAATAAGTGACCCACCTACAGCACAAACTCATGAACTATTAAACAGAAGTTCTACCGACAGATTTAGGATAACTGAGGACAAAAACTTGTGATGCAAAAACTGTTTTTATTCATTTCCATATTAGGAGGGATCTATGCTGTTTGTAACACGAAAAGCACAATTTTTTCAGCTAGTTTTTCTGAAGATTGGTGCTTTTTATTTTTCTTTAAGATAATCTCAAAGTGCTAAAAAATATTTACACTTCTAACAGAAATAAAAAATTTGCACATGCCTAAAGCCATTTAATCTGAGTCATGTCTATTTTCTTCTCATTTCTGCTTTCATCCTACTACATTTATTGTTGTTTTTCTTGCCAATGGATAGACACAAATGCTGTTGCAGGAACAATTGGAAAACAGGAACACATATTTATGTAAACCAGTATTGATTCAACTTAAAAAAAAGAAACAGAAAAAGACAAAGAAACCAAGACTTTCAATGTTGTGCTGAAAATCATTATGACCAGGGCTGCTTATGTGCAAAGAATACCTGACTGAGTTCTTCTGATATTCCTTAAGTCTGCTATGAATTTACAGACTTAAAATTGTTATATGTAGTTACCAGTCTCTGTCCAATATTCATCATTAGATGTAGATTCTTTTGTTGTTTTCTTTTATTTTCTGAACAGCGATGGCTGTTTTATTTGTTTATGCAGCTCTGTGCTCTATGGCTGACAGCTCCACATTTGGGAACATCTGAAAAAGAGGTCACATGACCTTTTCAAACACGGGAAAACTCTGTTCTTCTCAAGATGACCTGAAATGTTCTAATTATTGGTTATTCCCTCTAGTTGGTGATGCAGCCAACAAGCACGTAAAGTTCAGTGAACCCACAAGCGTACAGCTGTTATCTTTGACTTGTGGCCAAAATAAAAATTGGAACAAAATTTACCCAGACAAGTATGAAGCCTCCTGTTTAAAGCAGTTGTTTTCTAAGCCAAATAATCAGATTGAAACTAAGGAAGAGTGAATCCTTTTTCTAGAAACACTGATTCAAACCAGGTCAACATTTCAGAGACGAGATGTTAACACAGATTACTGACTTGACTGCACAAGTCTCCCAAAGAACATCTATGTCTCAAATCTATTAATATGTGTGCAGTTTTACCTCGTAATCCAATTGTTCCAATTCCATCATATATGTCACGTTTTCTTGCAGTCTGGAAGTTGATTTTATTTGTCTCCTGCATAATCAAGGTGAAGGTTGAAAGACGGCAGTGGTAGGTCAGCTGGAGTAACCTTTGACACACACCAGTTATACCTGTCTGATGTACCATTTTGAAGCAGTCAGAAATGAGAAAGCAATAATTCCCTACACTTTTCAACATTATATGCTTCTCAGAAAATTTCCATCATCAACTAATCTGGGTCTTCTTATATGGGGTCAAAAAGGTATGCTAGACATCAGAACCACAGCAGAAATTGCACGCACCTCCTATTCCTAGTGTTTATCCAGGCACCTCTGTCTGATCTGCTCTTCAGATCAATTCTGTACTACCTAAGACTATAGGGAAGGGAGACAAAGTAATCAGAAATAAAAATTCACAGTGCTTTTCATAGCTGTGCTTGCCTGTGTTGTACAACAAGCAGATATAAAAAGCTGATTCCTGAACATATGTAAGTCACATCCATAGTAAGCCAGAGGAGAGAGATCTTTCCACTACAGTGAATATGTGTATCAACTCATCCGAATGGGTATTTGATTTCTGTTGAACTGTATCATGAGTTGCAAATCAGCTTCTACTTTCCAGGTAGTATAGCCTGCTTGACTGATAACAAGGCTTAATTAACGTGCATCTGCAAAGCTCCTTCATGACTCTTTATTTTGAGACAAGGCACATTTGTACAGGGAACAGTGCAGGTCTTACTAGCACATGTAATCCTATCCAGAATTCCCCTTGCGCTATCTGCTTGTGGCAATAACAGAAATACAGCAGTGCACTGAGATTTTACTTTTTCCAGAAGAGAAAGCACCTCATTACGTTGGATGCAAAACTGATTGTAACTAAAACTTCTGACAACAAATTCGGTAAGAGTTCACTTTTTCAATTATCAGCTTGGTAATGTCATCAGCAAGAGTTTTCAGTAGTCTGTTGAACAAATGAATGGATGTTCTCACTCTACACATTAAAACCTGTGGCTGCCACTCTTTCAAAGGATGTGTTTAAATGTAAAGTGCTTTTAAAGGAACATTTGGTATTGGCAGGAAATAGGATTTTTCATCAAATAAAAAATAACGTTTTTCAAGGTAATGTTTGATAGACTGACAAATAACTAGCAACTAGTCAGTGGTTGGACTATTATGTCTATAAAAGCAGTGTCGCAGTCAAAAGGTTCTACAAACATAGCAGGCCATCAAAACATTTCATTGCAATTTGTGTGCATGTTAGGGAGAAAAATGCCAGCAAAATACATTCCTTCCTAAACTGTTTCCTGTCTCTAAGCAGCCAACAACATCTTAGGCAGAAAAAAATTTATTTTATCTTGTCTTTTTCCTTTTAATAAATATTTATTTGAATATGTTAAGCAATCTTTCTACTTCATTAAGTTCTTACTAAGATATTTCTCCTCTCTGTGACCAGAAAATTCACAAATAAATTGCCGGGTAGAGTAATATACAAGTAGTCATCTTCAAACTGCAGGTAGTGAAGTGGACCTATTTCTCCTCAGTATTCCAGGTATTAAAATTCCTTTCCTGTGGGACAGCTCAATTGCTTGTCTCAGGTTTTGGGGTGCTTTTTTCCTCTCCTTCCAATGGGTCATGTTGGTTGTCTTATCTATTTTATGTTTTACTTGTGTTGTTTGAAGTACATTTTTCCTAGAAGACGAAGGGAAATGAAAGCTATTACCAGGAAGCAAATAAAATGGATTAATCTCTATGTGATAGAGTACTCAGATTTCAAGATAAAAACAGAAGAATTACCATGGAATGTTATGAGAGATGCACATACTCTACACAGAGGGAAGAAAGAGTATCACACCAAATGATACATATTTAAATAAATTTGCTACACAAGAAATCTGCGCCTTATAAAGTACACATTATAAGTAAAAAGCATACCAATAGATTATTTTCAGATCAAATACAAGTTAAAGTCTTGTATCATTAACTAATTTTTGACCATCCAAGCTGACTCGTGTTCATTTCGCCTCAGATCCTTCTATGCATTTCTGGTGCAATTTCTTCTGCAGGAGGAGTGGGGATTAGGGAATGTGCTTGGATTAGGGAATGAAAGGGTCTCTTGCTACTTCACCAGAAGTCAGTTACTTGTGGGAAGGATATCCAGATGGGGAAGCTTGGTCTGTTGCCCAGAAACCCTGCTTGTGCATGACATGAGTTTGACAGCCACAGAGAGCATCAGGTTGCAGCTCAGGTGGGTGTGTGGCACAGTCCCACCTGATGAACCATTCAAACCTTCCTGGTTTCTGCTGATTAAATTTTTTTATGTTTTGAGAGAGATGAAAAGGGATGTCCATCAGGCAGAGTAACAGGGAGTTTAAATATCAGCTGGAAGAAATGCTGGAGAGGAAATACCAGTGTAAGGAGACAAAGACAGCATGATCTTAAGAATTTGATGTGATATGATAGAAGCCATAGAGGAAAAGTAATGTGTGGATAGCTGTCACTGAGGGGACGGCAGATGAGAATGCTGAGCTTTTTAGAAAAGCTAAAGAGTGAGTTGGGTGAGGACAATACCAAATATTTGTGTGAAAGAGAAGGAGTGTATGTGTGTGTGTGTGCGAATAATCAAAGTTGTTCATTGAGTGTCCAGTAAGAAGCCAGGCTGTTTGAATGGCTTTAGGAAAAAAGGTGCCATGATGTTGAATAAGAGGAGGAAAGGAGAGGAGAAGAGAGGAAGGAGGGAGAGGCAGGAAGCACATGCTGCTTGTGAAGGATGATGGAGTGACGCTTTGCAGAGTCAGAAACGGTGTGGGACAGTTACAAATCAGAAAATTAGGCTGAGGTGGTATCTAGGTGGAAATGAGTGGAGGATTTATGAAGGTTTATTTTCATTCAAGTATCTGGTGACTTGCAGGGCCAAATGGTGGAACTGAGCAGTGTCCATGGAGTGAGTGTGCTCAGCTCAGGTAGGCATGATACTGCTGTGTCTTGTGGCCACAGAAAGGCTTGTGTTAGCACACTTAGCTCTCTGAATGTTAGAGAAGGAGATTTAATAATAAGAGCCAAACAAGCCATACCACCATTAGCTAAACAAGCTTAAAGAGTGTTTGCTACACTCTGAGAGGAAAGATGATTTTAAACATTTAGTGGCCTAGATTTGCAGTTGGATTCTGCACTGGTGCATCACAGAGCATCATTAAGGTTCCTGACTTCACACTGTAAAACACAGAACAGTAGAACTGCAGGATACAGAGTTGTAAAGTCTGTGATGAAAGAAAAGTACTATAAACAGATTGAGGTGTTCGTCTGCTATAAACTATGGCAACATCAGGATTGTTGGTTATATGGCATAGTTGTTCTGTTAATCAGTTAAACTGTTGTCTTATTTAAACTACCTGCAGGTAAGTTAATTTCTGTTTAGGTGGAAAAAATATATAAATGCATTAGAAGGACATCTATCATCATTTATCATCTGAACAGAGAGACAAGGTCTACTGTACTTGGGATATGAGCACAAAAAGATCATGTTAGATTTCTTAGTCTGCTTGAGAAAGAATCTCTCCTATTTCCTGTCCTGCAGAGCCCCCTATCTATGGGCTTGTTCTGTGCAGCCTGACTAATTTTGCGGAAGTCTCGTAATTTCATTTCCCCATATACAATGAGATTTTCTTTGCCAAAACCAATGTTCTGTCTTTCTCATACAATGGCTTGTTAAGTTTTCTTTGTTTTGCTCTTAAATAAAAGAATTTCACAGAACTGCAGTTTGTAAGTTAATACTGTTGTCATGCCAGGTGAAGGAAATTAAAATATATAGAAACACAGCGCAACAGATCCTTCTGAATATTTAGGCACACACATAAATTGATGCCAGTTAGTGCTCACTGCTACAGTTCTGTAAGATTAGAATGATTTTTAATGAAGCCCAGAATCAATGTCTGCTGGTCATGAGATGGAGTGCATCTGTTCCTTCTACATGTGACACATTAGAGTTCTTAGCAAATTAGATGCCAGCAAATGTAGCAAAAATTTGTGTAAAGAAAACACCATTAAAGAACTTCAGGGGAAAGTTTGTCTCCTGGCTGAAATGAAAAAGTGATATTTTCCCATTCCTATTTATATTTTAAGTGTGTGCATGGAAAAGCAGACTTCTACAAAATAAATTACTGGCATAGTGAGTGATCATAGTGAGTTTTACCTCCTTTTCTGTTTCAAATTTGCCTACACTGAAGTCAAAAATGCAGTGCAGCTCCTGTATGCTGCCAGCTCTGCTACAACAAAATGCAGTAAAAACAACACTGAGCTTAAATCTTGCAGAAGAAGTCTGTGCAGACCTCAGGCATGTAACTAGGAGACATAACCCTGCTGGGCTCCCATCTGCCTTCATGACACTGCTCTCAGGATCCAGCTTCACTAATGTTAAAGCAGCCTGCGCTACATCAGGAGGAGTAACATTCTTAAGTTTGTAGTTAGGAGTATAGTGACCAGGGAAATGTCATTCTTGGCTCTGGCTCCATTTCAGTGTGTATGGTGGAACAACCCAGCACCAGTGAACGCAAGTGTGCTGCTACACAAAAGTGGGCCAAGGAGCTTGAGCATTGGAGCTTGACTGTCATTATAAGATTATTAGGTTTTTACTTTTCTGTGCACTGGTTTGCTGCCTTGAAGTCCAAGATGGACTTTACATGATCATTTGTAGACAGACATAGCACAGTTTAATTTGTGGTCTGAATCAGAAAAGCGTGGGACAGTGTCAGTATAAAAGCCATGCTGTGCTTTAACTCAGTTCTGTGCTGGTATAGTCAGCATTTGCTGTATTTGTTTTTAATTAATTCTGTCAGCATCTCTTAAATATTTTTCAGCTTGGGCAGCTATGAGTCTGTGAAACCTAACCATCTCTGCCTGGGGCTTTGGGACTTTGGCAAGGGCTAGGTATCTGTCTCCCAAGGCGTGGTACTGCTGAGCTGTATCTAGCCTCTAGGTGCCAAGAAAATGCTAAAACCAGAATTCTGTTTCTGATAGTGGAAAAAGAGAATGTTTTCTAGGGAGGGCACATGGGTTTGACTTCTTTCTATGATCTTTCTCGTTATACTCCCATGGTATCTAGAAGTGTTGTATTAGAGTAGTTAAAGTTGTTGCATTCCTGTCTACTCTTTTTAGTACCCCTTAACAGATGTACTGTCTATGAATTTATCTAACCTTATTTAAGCCCTGCTGATACTGTCTGCTTCCATAGTCTCTGTGCTGAGAACACTATCTGCTACACAAAAAAAACCAACCTTCTTTTATTCAGTTTAAACTTAACTCCCACAGTTCAATCCAGTTTAGTATGCAATATTTAGCAAATAACAGTTCTGCATTCAGCTATTTGATTGCCTTCATCATTTCACAAACTTTGTTCATATCCTCTCTCCTGCTTAGCCTCTCCAACATGAAGATTCTCAGCCTCTACTCCTTATAAAGCAGCTGCTCCTCATCATTGGCTCTTTTAACTGTCCTTTTCTGTACCCTCTCCATCTCCTTTATGCCCTTCTTTGAGGTGCAGAGAACAGAATGGCACACAGGACTCGGTGTGTGCACAGCTGAGCTTTTGTACAGAAGCAAAGTGACATCCTTTCTTGTCCACCACATCCATCCTGGTAGTGACCAAGATTTTGCAGGCTTTTTTGGTGGCCCCTGCACACTGACTCAATGATTCAGAAAACTGCCAACTTGGCTGCTTTAAAATCTCTTTCACTAGATTTAGTATCAGTTCTGATGTCAGCACCATGTAGACAGGGTTCAGATTCTTTTTTCCTAGGTGTATTACTTCATGTCTGTCTACACTAAAGTTCACCTGCCAGCCTTTTTACCTTAGGTGGCCTTGTGTCTGCAGACTAGGAAATGTTACTGTTTATTTCCTTCTCTAAGACACTGATGGTCTCTGGGAGACCACTGATGATTTTTTTAATTTAAAAAAGAGACCAGTAACCTCTCTGTGTAGCACCTAATCTTTAACCAGCTTCCTGCCGACAAGAGAGCATTTTCACCACATACGGTGGCAGCTTAATTTCTTTCATAATCTTTGATGTAGAATATTATCAAATACTTAAAAAAAAAAACAAAACAACCAAATAAAACCAAATATATTATTTAGGCAGGTACCTCCTGCTCAAGTAAAAGCAGATTAGTGTTGCAAGATTTCCTTTACAGAAGCTGTGCTTACTCTTTTTGCAGCAATCCCCATCCTTTTGGGCTCTCAGTGATGTTATTCTCTATTATAAACATCACTGTCTTAATAACAGTGGAAGCCAGAATTCCCAACCTAGTCTCTAGCTCTCAGGATCTCCCCTAGCACCATTTCTATAAGTGGAATTCATCCACCTGTATGTTGGCACAATAACTGCTTGTAAAAAGAGGCTTCATGACTCAGCCAACAGCCCTACAATTCCACATTTAAGCAAATAAAATACATGATGGTAAAGGTGGTCAATTAAGTATTTTGGTACCTGGCTAGACAGCCAGCTCTGCATATACAGCGGCTTCTCCAGTAACACACACAGTGCACATCCTGTGTGCCTTAGAGCCTCTGTGCAAAGCTGATATTGCCTTTGGCAACTACAGAATGTCTCTCACTCCCAGCTTCCAGGAAAATGGAAGATGCTAATACTCTCATGCTGTTCTTCACCTTGTACTTGCTGTTTCGCTCAGTATGTCAGTACTTGAAAAGTGCCAGGCATATGTTGGTTGCTGCATGTCACTCTTGCCGTCTCAGAGTCTTGAGACACATACATTAGATATGTGACATATGCTAAGAGTGAACTGTTGATGTTTGAAAGGGATTTTCATTGCTTAACACAAGCTTTGTGAGTGATAGCCCTCCAGCTTCTCCTACCTAATTCTCTGTGAGTTCCCTGACTAGTTAACTCTGTGCTCTTATGAGCCTGCACAGTATTGTGGAATTTGCAACATAACTATTCAGTGAGTTTAATCAGCTGTTATCCACCCTTCTTTGACCTCTGCTTTGGGAGGATGAGCTGGGAAATCCAAAATGCTTCCACCCCCTGACCTACTGTGCATTCTTTCATTTGCTTATTTTTCTCTTGCCATTTAAGCATCACATTAAAAAAAAAAATTAGCTTTTATTTCCCCTCTTCTCTGTATTTGTAATATATTTTAGTATATTTATTGATGTTTTCCTATTTGATTATTTAATGTGTCTTTCAGTTTTTCCTTTCTCCAACCCATTTATTTAGTCCCTCATTCTACAGAGTTTGGGAAGCTGATATTTCCAGAACCAAATTAATTACTTGGGTCAGAAGGAGTGCCATTATATAATCAGGGTGTGATGGGTTAGAACAATCTGGCACAAAAGGCTACAGTCCAGTTTATTATTGACAGGTCAAAATCCTGGATATCATCTCTTTGGTAGTTATAAACTAAGCTTTATTTAGACTGGATGATTCAGTGGCACTTACACCAGCAAAAAATTCAGCCCTTGATAATTTTTTCGTGAATGAGAGTTGTGCTGTGTGCTGGGATTTTTCTGTGCAGAAGAAACAGAGAAATCTAAATAACTAGGTAATGGCTGCATCCCAATGAAAATAATTATCTAAAAACATTGCACATACCAATTCTGATCCAAGCATGACCACAATTAGGCCTCTATTAATATCATAGAACACCTTGCTAGCATGAACAGCGACAAAGGAATCATTGAACTTACAGTGTTGTAACTGGGTTTTTTACTTCATCAAATAGAACTTCCAAACAAATTTGAGATAGGGTAAGAAGGACATAGTGCTGTCGGCTATATTTTATCCAGGAGGAGCAAAAATGCCTTGCTTACATGTAGAAATTATATTGTAGACTTTAAAGGGCTTTAAAAGAGGTACATATGATAAAACAGATTGGGACAAAGAAATACAAGTTTGACGAGCATTTTAGGGTGATTTAGAACAATTTGCATAGTGGCTGAGCATGACTCAGATTTGCCTGCCTTCAATCATTTCAAGAATCTGGTCTAAGTATTATAACATTTTGGGTGAAGATGAATAGATGAAGCAAAGAAGGCAATTTTTGGCAGATTCACTTTTGCATATAATGTCATTGTAATGGTCTGATAACTAGGGTTATGCATGATCTCATTTCTGAGGATGATGTCATATTTCATAAGCGTCCAGCAGAGATGATACAATCATTTCACAGAGGGAGCTATATGATGTAATTGCCAGCAACACCACATGGATCAGTGACCCAGCAGGTTACATTCAATTCATATTTTATATGGTGCTAATATATCTTTTTTAGCTGATTTTCCATCTGAAGATGCCACAGGGAAGAAATTTTATGTTATGTTCAGATTTTTTATTTGAGATCTGACTTTCTTGTTTATTTTTAATATAGAGTAATTCAAAATGTCATAAGATTATTTTTTTAAAAAACTTTAGGGGTTTCTACTTGTTTTGGTCACTTTTAAATCTGATACTAATTGAATTTTCATGGCAAGGGTTTGGTAGCAGGGGTCTGCAGGGGGTTCTACATGGGTGATTTCTCTGAGGAGCTGCCAGAAGCTTCCCCCATGTCTACCAGAGTCAATGCTGGCTGACTCACACATCTCTACTAATGCCTGGTCATTCTGTTTCATAGCTTTCCATCTGCCAGTGAGATACTACCAGCTCATAACTAATCATAGGATGCAAACAGAGGATCACATCATTATCCCCTTGCTCAGATTTTTGTTGAAGCCAAGTGCTCTTTGAGGTCTTTAACAGTCCTACCCAAATAGAGTTTCATAGTCCTCTGAAACTAAGAATAATAGAACTAAAATTACATCCACATGCGAACAAAGCAGAGACTGAATTCAGAATTCAGACAAAATTGTGAGGCAACTTTTACTTTCCAGGCCTTCCCTCCAGTCTTGCCTTATGAAGGATTGTTGTGCAAATTAATTTCTGTCCTTTCAACTCCTCTCTTTTTTCCAGCACTGTTCTTTGCAGGTACATGTTCAGTTGCACTGATCTCTTCTTTATGCCCTCCTTTCCTTCTTTTGGTATTTTGTCCCCTCTCCCCCATATCATTTACTTTCATGCTTCCAAGCTCTGTTTGAGATTATGCAAACAAAAATGCAAATCATTCCAATTTTTCCTCTGAGATGATTGCTACTGTCTTCTTCAGATTCTACAGAAAAGAACCTAAACCCCAAAATTTTATTTCACATTTAGCGTGTGATCATAAAAGTGTGTACTTGTGCTGTGCAGCATTTAGAAGTAAATAGTTGCCAGTTTTGACTTCTAATTAAATTTTTAAAAAGATCAGCAGCATGTCCCAGTAGCAAATTTTAAAGTTGTACACTCTTTTCAGGTGCCCAGTCCCAGAAAAAGAGACTTTGCTAGTGTGAAGCCTTTCAAAATTGCTCAGTCACAGGTGCCCATCAGGCTCTCTTCCCATAATTACTGAAGGAAAAGTGGAGTTCTCCCCTAGCAGACACCTCCCTGTTTGACTGCAGGTGCATTACAGTATTGCACTTGGATTCCATAGCTCTTACTAAGGCTTCCAGAGCAATGGCCAGTGACAGCAACACCCCTTTGCCCAGCAAAAGAGTTTACCAGAAATAGGAGCAAGGCTGCTCTTGTTGCACCCTTGCTCTCCATCCATAGTAAGCCAGAGTGGTTCCAGTGGGGAACTGCTCTGTGCAGCCTTCTGTGAAGTCACCTTAGGTAACACACACACCCTCTGAGCCCTGAGATTGCTGTCCAGCACACATTGCTCGTGCACTTGTGTAGGAGAACTGAGAGCTTGTTTGGCAGGAATTCATACTAGGAAGAATAAAAGTGAGCACAAGTTTTGATAAAGTGGGCATTGCTTTGTCAGTCAAGTCCAAATGCAAAATGTTATAGGAAGAGCTGTGAACACAACAGATATAAAAATACAACTGTATTTTTTTTTCTTCTCTCTTACAGGAAGAGAAAGATTGGGTTTTTTTCTCTATTCAGATACATTGGAAAGACACAAGCATTACTCTGATCTGACTCTATAAGTATTTAAAAGATGCAGACCTCATTGTTTGATGTTGAATGAGTATTAAAGAAATTCCAAAGATGCAGCAATCAAAAATTAAATTTAAAAGTAAAAATATAGAAAAAAGTGAAAAAGTAGTCAGATTTTGTTATGGCAATATCATCAGAAGTGCAAGATGTGAAGAAACTCAATTTACAAAATGTTATCAGTCCAAATGATTTTGAAAACATAGGTATTAATCCAGCTTTCCTTGTGTCCATAGTATCACCCTGGTATTCAAACTGAATTTACTGTTTGGTAACCCTGATCAGTTATAGTCAGACATGAACTAGATTTGACATCCATGTTTTAAAATTATCTCTCCAATCTCATATTTTTTTTAGTTGTTAAAAATTGCATTGGGACCAATTTGAACTCTTTTCATGTTGCTTTGTCACTTTTCACTTGTAAGCATATTTACTCAGAAGTTGTTTCATTTTATTTTTCATTCATCTCTGGTTCTTTACATTTAGGTGGTCACTGCTCTTTATAAAGCAGCTGGTTTCCTGGATAATGTATGTTACAAAATTGAAAAAAGTTGACATTCCACTCTGTCATCATGAATATTTCTTTATTATATTTCTTGATAAAAATGTGTTTCTTCCTTATTTTTACCCCTTTCAGGGGTCTTTCAGGCAGTCACTGTCCATTGTCTTAGACAGAGATGGACACTAATCACTGTTGCTTTAGAGATTAGTTGTTATTAAAATGCTTAAAAATGCAGTTTGTTTCTACATTGAATAAAGCAAGAACTGTCTTGTCCATTTCTTTCCCATTCTGATGTTGTACAAACTTTTATGTACGCTCAGATAGCCCTCTTTCCTTGACCATAATCTGCCCACTCAGTTGTAGTGAATTTCTTTAAGGATAAGAAATAAAAATGGCTTGCTCCAGAGCAAGGGGCAAGAACAGAAATTAGAAGAATGTAAGGATGTTGTAGTCCATTTGATTTTTACAATGGATTCCCTGATTTCTTTGGGGAGTGACTACCCAGTTTATGCTTTTACAGGAACTGAAATCAAGCTATTACTTTGAAAACATGTCTTGACAAATATGGCTGTGCAAAATGCAGTCTCCACCATTTCCTCACACTTACTATTTGTGGTTTGTTCTCTTCAGAAGAAAAAGAGGTTGTTTTCTGTTTAGACAATGATATTTTTTTACCTCTTATCTTTTTTTTTTTTATTCAAGCACCAGTCTTCAAGTAGAGAAAATGGATCTACCTATAACTGCAGACATCCAATTCATGAAGCTCAGTGATACAGAGCAAGATATACAGTATGGCATTTTCTAGTCAGGCCTCAACATAACAGCTAATATAATCCACTTAACAACTTCAGACATTTTTGAAATGTCTCAAAATATCCTTATTATTTGTTTACAATTAGCTATTTTAATAGTACTCCCTTCTTTGTCTTGGAGTGAGACATCCTTTTATCACAACACACTTTTCTTTAAAGCCTTTTTATTGCCATCTTGTTGATGTTTTCTGGCCATGATACTAATTAAAAGATTGAGGTATTCTTCTTTCATTCAATATCTTGCAAGAAAAAGTGATTGAAAGAGTGACACTAAGCACAAAAAACTCAGAAACTTCCACTTAAATAAGCAGCTGGAGAAACTGTAGGTGTTTTAGATTGGTAAATGGTGCAGTGTTATAGACCCACCAAGACAGTTAATGCTAATTGCAATGCACTTTTGTCAAAAATAGTGCTTTTTTTCTTAAACTTAATTTCTGATATATTTCACTTTTCATAGAGTAATTCTGCGAACCTGGTATGTTTTGCATTTCATGACTACTAATGGAAAGCTGGATTCATCTGTGCAAGATTCATCTGGCTTAAGTATATTAAAACAGACACTCTTGATGGAGAAGTGTCTCAGTTATTTAGCAGAGATTTCAGTTTTACTTTTTCATGGTATTTTGTCAGGTTTCTTGGCTTGGTATTTTTAACAACAGAATGTTCAAGATCTTTCAAAGTCTGAATTTCTTGAAATTCTAATCTTGTATTTGTACAGTCACATAATGCTGGTGGCTTAACTGTGGAATTAGAAGCAAATAGGTTTTGTTTGGTTTTTTTTTTTTGCTATAGTAAAATAACATGAAGTTTTTGCCGCTTAATTTCTGAAACATGTTGTTTAAGCTTTCACATAAGATCTTTGGGCAGAGGCAGTGCTGTGTTCATTGTATACAATACCTGGGAGTAGAGCATTTTTCAACACGGGAATGCTGCTGCAATGTCAATTCTAGCTGTTCTGTGAAGTAAAATGGTTGCTTTTTAAATAGGTCACTTTATCCTACTCTGCTTTTCTGGTGACTCAAATAACATTTTATAGGCCATTTTTTTGTTCATAATGCAATACAATATAGAATATTATTGTGTAATAATAAACAGCCTCATATGAAAGACAAAAGGAAGGAAGAAAAAATGGCTGAGACAACTGTTGTAATGAAAGCAAAATGTCATTAGATAATTGAAAATATTAAAGAGCTATTATGTTTCTGAAGTATCAATATTTTCCTGCATCCATAAAACAGAACATATACTTATGTTACATGTACAGAAGGTGAGTTTCTCGTCCCAGTTGCTCAAATTTAAAAGGAACACAAATTAAGTTAGGCTGGGCCTTGATCAGTCTGCTGCTTTGCCTGTTGATTTAGCACACTTGTATTTTATATGCACTCTGTTATTTACATCTGTTCAGACAGTTCTCCCACTATTACAGTCTAATATTTCACAACCTGTATAACAGCACATTTATATTTTTTTTCTGATAAATACTAGTTTAGAACACTTCTTTTTCTGCCCTATTTTCTTGGAAGGAAATAGTATTATGCAAGTGCCTACATCCATACAGCTGTGACAGAAACAGAGAATATTGGTCTGACTTCAATATACTCCCTGAAAAATGAACTGAAAATATTCTCTTTGTGAGAATGCCAGTCTGTCTTTTACTGTTGCTTGTAGAAACACTGGCTCTGACCAAGGAAAGCTCTATTTCATACCGGCATCATCAATGTGAAACAATCTCATTAGCCTAATGAGGGCAAAAGTGGGCAAGATTTAACAGAGCTGATATGATCCGTGAACATTAGAATTGCTCTTTCCTGGATGGTGGCGGACAAATGTAGACTGTGTAGTGACAGACAGATCATCTCTGAATTTCAACATGAAGGAAAAGAAAGGTTCAGTTCAGATTTTCACCTGACTTTTTAACACTGCGGCTCTCTGTGTTCCCTTCTGAAATCTCTCTTAATGCATTCTGATATTATTTAGATTAAAAATGTCATTCACATTTGGATACAACTAAACCTTTAGTGTCTCCTGTCAGTGTTCTGTTTTCACAAATGTGGCTCTATTGACTAGGTGGAAATAAGGCTTTCTTATATTATTAGGATTATTGCCAAAATGACCCTCTACAGTTACTGGAAATCTCTCTTTCTCTCTCTCTGAAGTATGAGAGATACATGAGTATGATTGTTTCTGAATAGTTGAAGTTCACAGTATGTAGATAGTAATTCTTCTCTCTCTTGGACTATACCAGGTATTTTAATCCAGGGAAGAGCTATTTTGTCCCAGACAAGACTTGTGGGCAGGTAAAGATGTAGGGAATGACAGATGTTGAGTGAGGTGCAATAATCCCGAGACAGTGTTTGCTTGGAAACCTTCCAGATCTGCTCTTACTTTTTTGCAGC
Source organism: Passer montanus (assembly GCF_014805655.1). Classification (NCBI taxonomy): domain Eukaryota; kingdom Metazoa; phylum Chordata; class Aves; order Passeriformes; family Passeridae; genus Passer; species Passer montanus. The sequence goes on along the minus strand of NW_024368374.1, from coordinate 1,071,163 downwards.
CCGAGATCATCAGACCTAAAGCCTGAGCTAAACGGAGCTCCTGTCTCTCACAGCCAGTGGGTACAAGTTCTTTTTTTCTGCCACAACACTGACTGAGAGCCAGACTGTCCTTTAGACTCCCACAGCTGGGGAACATGGCACAAAAATGTGATGCCTCCATGGCATGGCCCCTGATGTAGGAGAGGAGTCACTAGCCCTGACCTTCTCCACCTCCCTGCAGGAAACACACTGGTGAGGGGAAGGGAGGTGAGGAAGAAACTGGACAAGAAAACTTGCTTCAAGTGTTCTATATTTGAAAGATTTTGCTGCAAATTTCAGTGAGTCTATGAGGAAAGAGATTAAGGGCAGGCTTGAAAAGCCTGGTCACAGAGCGCGTTATCTATTACATAGCTGTACCTTCACTCACATTCTGCCAGCGTTGTATTTTCTCCCTTACCATCCCTGTACATGTTAAAACTACTGAGTCAAAGACACAGATCAAAACTCTTTAGGTGGTGATTCCTATTTCAGTTTTCACATAAAGGTACATCTCACAGGCCTCTTCACAGTATATTCCTATATGAGGTATTTGCCATGATCTTTCATGGAATGGGGACAGATCCTAAGCGCAACTCCTTGAAGTCAGAGAGACAAGAATTTATCATTTCCTAATAACAAAGTTGATTTCTCTGCTTTTCTTCAGCAGAGAAATATACTTTCTGAAGTATTTCAGGATCCAGCACAGATTAAATTAATCTAAAAATGATAGAATGTAATAAAGGATTATACTATCTCAGAGATGGAACTTCACAGCCGTCACTTCATTTCAGATTCTTTAGGACTTTTCAGAAACCACAAAACGTCTGCATTTTTAAATAGTTTTCTGAAAGGAGTAAAGAAAACATCAGTGACCTTAAAGCTTCATATAAATCTTTTTTACTGTCTGATCATGGCAGAATAATGACAAGCAGCTTCATTTTTGCCCAAGTAATTAAACATTATTCCAGCCTTTCTGACCTCAACTTAATGATAAAGGACTGCACCCAGGAAGAGGGACTTTGTGGGAGCCAGAGACACTTTGCTTGCTTTGAGGATGCATAAGTGTTCTGTTCACAGAAACATGCTAACTAGTTGGGGTTTTTCCCAGCAGCATTTTGTTGCAGAGAATTTTTGCACGTAATGTAGAACTCATGTGGCACTTACACCTGTTAATGTGCCTGTTCTGGCCAGACTAGACTACAACTGCAAGATCCTCATTAAGATATTTTCTATGAACATTCCCTGAGGAAAGTGGGTAGGGAAAAATTTTATAGAAGCATAGGTTTGGGTTGGACAAAACATTAAAGATCATTTGGTTCCAATTCCTGTGCCACATGCAGGGACACCTTCCACAAGATCAGATTGCTCAAAACCCCATCCAGCTTTGACCTTGAACACTTCTAGGGGTGGGACATCTGTATCTTCTCTGAAGATGAAACATGTTCCAGTGTTTCATCATCCTCAGGACAAAACATTAAAGATCATTTGGTTCCAATTCCTGTGCCACATGCAGGGACACCTTCCACAAGATCAGATTGCTCAAAACCCCATCCAGCTTTGACCTTGAACACTTCTAGGGGTGGGACATCTGTATCTTCTCAGGGAAACATGTTCCAGCATTTCAAAATTCAGTAAAGAATTTTTTCATAATTTCTAATCTAAATCTACCATCTTTCAGTTTGAAGGCTCTCCTCCTGTCCTATGCCTACATGTCTTTTTGTAGTTCTCTTCAGGTACTGGAAGGTGCTCCAAGGCCTCTTTGAAGCCTTTCTTCCTCAGGATGAAAAACCCAAACTCTCTCAAGGACAGGTCTTCTTAGGAGAGGTGCCCCATTCATCTGATCATCTTTGTGACTTTCCTCTGGACTCTTTCCAACAGGTCCATGTTTATCCATACAGGCCTACTGGTAGTTTTGTTTGAATTCCTCAGGAAGTGTCACTCTTGAGCTTGAAGGAGGTGTTCCTTGATATTAACCAGCCTTCTTGGCCACTACAGCCCACTGTAATGTTACCTTGCCCCTGCTTTCAACAGCTCCTCATCTATCCCCAGGTGGAACTCCAGCAGGCCGCTGACATGGAGCAGGACATTCCCTCCTGGTTTTCCCATCTGTCCTTCCTATAGAGCCTGTATCCTCCCATTCCAACACTCACCATCCTGCCACATCTTCATTATGCCAATAGGATCACAGCCCTGAGGACATGGGAGGGGCTGTGGGGGGATAGAATACAAGAAAATAAAGACAGTGCAGAAAATAATCTCACCCCTAAGGAGTTGCAGCTGGGCCAATTACCAAAGATTAGGAACAGACCTGACTTTAAGAGGCCACAGCTGTGACCAGTGGGAAGAAGAGTGCTGTAAAAGAGTGGGTTGCCCAGTTGAGAGGGAAACTGGAGCTAGTGCTCATTTGGTGAGGATGAAGGAGTCAGTGCTCTGAAGAACTACCCATGAGAAAACACCAAAAAGGTATGAAACTTTTATGATAAGGAGACAACAGTGTGGAATTTTTGCAATATGATGACAACAGAGGGCTGACTACCTCTCTGACTCCTTTTTGCTTATTACTGCTGTATATGTGTTTGACATAGGGGCATTTAACTGATTGACAATGAAGCTGATTTGCTGGCTGGAGTGGCTAGAATTCCTTTGTGCTGCACTTCAGGTATTCTGCTGACTTGCAGTCCCTCTCCAGCCTCTGGGCATTTCTCACTGGCCCTAGCATCAAACTGATAGGAGTGATGTGGGTTGAAATTTCCTTCCCCCAGCAATTTTAAAGCTCTGTAGTTTGACAGCATCAGCCTCCTCTATTGTTCCTTCACGGATATATATTTCTCTCACAGCTGGAGTTTTGGAGTTCAAAACTAAAGTAATAGTAGGAGAAACTGATGTTAATCTCCATAGGCTCCATTAGCTCAACAACTTGCTTATTCTCTAATGTGTGATAGCAGGGTGCAAGAGAGGTTGTTATAGTGTTAGCCTGGCTTCCTCTGTTTCTTTTCCTCTCAGCAGCTCTGCAGAAATGCTAGTGTAACACAAAAGTAATTGTTGTGCTGTGATAATCAAATTGCTGCCTTTCGTCAGCTCATTAGGAAGGCAAATACATCTCATTTACAAAGGAACTTTTTGACTGATGATTTAAGTACAGGATAGAAAGTCAGTTACCTAAAAACATATTTCTATCTCTATTGTGTTTGGGGATTTTAATGTCTTCTTTTTTTTTTTTTTTTAATTTTTGTGAAAATTTTGATTACTCATACTGTGCCTCAGTTTCCTTTCAGGTACAAGGAAGTTAATATATTGGAAACTTTTGATTGACAAATTTAATGTTTGTCAGGCACTTTGCCATGTTTAGATAAGAGTCTCTTGAAGTGCAAATTACAGAAAAAAATCATAGCTGAGGTGCAAATGCCCTATCCCTATTTTGGTGTCAGCATCTGCCAGTCTTTTGACTGATATTTTTGTGAAAGCCTGTCTGGCAGCACTGCAGCACTGTCTAATGTTCTGCTGTTTGTTTGGTTTTTTTGTTTTTGTTGGGTTTTTTTTGGTTTTTTTTTTGTTTGTTTGTTTTTTAATGGGGAGAGAGCCTTGTTTTGCTAGCATGCGTCTAATGTTCTGCTGTTTGTTTTTTGGTTTGTTTTTTTTGGTTTTTTTTAATGGGGAGAGAGACTTGTTTTGCTAGCATGGCATTTGTTTTCTTTTCCCTAGAAAAAAGTTATTTTTATGGAGTGTTTAAGGATCTCTGTAAGTGGGATATATATAAAATACGTATTGTTTATCAGAGGTCTGAAAAATATATTGATATTTATTATGCTAACTTTTCACCATGGAGGTAAAATGTCAGATTATAAGGGTCAATTAGTTAGTGTTTAGGCCTCGGTACTTAAAGCCCGAGGTATATTAAGTCCATATGTAGCCATACTTCAGAAAAAGTCACTGTTTGGAAACATGATCTCAAGATGTACAGTTGAGGTGTCTTTGTTCTTGAGCCATATCCTTTCTCAAGTCATCAGGTATCACTTTTGTTGGGTGGGATCTTCTTTCTCCATTTGTGAGTAAGGTTTAAGGAGGAAGTTGTTCAGTGATTCCCTCTTTCTAACTCATGACCACCATGAGTTTATCTTGCAGGAGCAACAGAAGTCTGTTAGAGACTTTACAGTCCTCTGCCTTCCTACTAGCTTCTGCTTCTGGGTATATTCTTTTGGTGTTACTTTATGAAATGAAAAGTAATATACCTACAGGAATTCTTGGAAAAATAAAAAAGGCAGATATTTTAAGGGGAAGGTCTTCATTATGTTCTGTGAATGAAGTCTTAATTTTTTAGAATTTGCACAGCATTAGAGAGAAAATTAGACCTTATCAGCCAAAAGGGATTTCACATCAGGGCAAAGGATATGTAAATTAGCCTTAGTCTGTTTTATCAGAGGCTTTTTCATCATATCTGCATGATGTTGAGAGAGGCTGGCAACTAGGGGAAGCTATTAATCTTGCATTGTTTTCACTGTACCATGTCTATTTTTGAAAAATTACCTTTGATTTAAGTGCAGTACTTTGAAGAAATAATTATAATTTATTAACCAAAACCTTTTCCAGCTATCCACAGTGATATGTGTGCATGTTTGTGTGCACCCATATGGTCTTCTAGCTATAACTCCTGCAGGAATGAGTTTGACTTTGTGGACTTGGCATATCTTCTAACTGATGAGGTCAGCACTTTGTAGGAATAAGTTAGTAGATCATCCCCCAAATCCACAGGTCATATTGGTTTATCACTGTCTTATTTGAAAAGTCATGAGTAATATTTACAGTATTAACTTTATTCATATTCATTGATTGTAACTGTCTATAGTAAGTACTCTCAACAATGTCTCATGGAATGCAACTAGTTATTTCCTATTAATTATCATAAAGTCTTGCATTCTCCTACATTTGTAGAGAATTTATTTATTAGAGAGGTGTACAGTTCCCAGGAATCTGTCCTAATCTCCAAAAATGAGGCATGCTAGGAGTCAAGAACACTTCAAGATCAGTGTATTTCAAAGCAAACGAGGACAAAGGTAGCTCTATCAGAAGCAGAGATAAGGAAGCCTGGTATCCAAAGGGATTTGGTCATCTCATTGAATTCTTTAATCTAATTCAACTGAAGTGTTTGCTAGCTGAAAAATTCCTAACATGCATTTTTGACTGCAGAAATTTCTTGTTGAGTAATATCTGCAATTCTTCCCTTGGAGAAGAGGGGGTAGTAATGGAGAACTTTCGTTGTTAATTGCCCATTTATGTAAGCAAGATTTTTCAAAAATGCCATCTCCATTTTCAAAAATTGTAAGGGAAAGGATAGAAAGATTTGCATGCATGCTAGTACTTGCATGTATTTTGATCCGAAACAGGCTGAGACCTAAAGAATTGAGGATGAAAATTAAGCAAAAAGCATTAAAATTAAACAAATAGGCAAAAAACCCCAACCCCTGCAGCACTAGCAAGAAATGTTCTAAAGCAACAATAAAGTAATTTTGACGGGACTGTGCCTTATGTTTTTGCAATCTCTGCTTAAAACCTTTAAGTTGATCTAATTCAGGAAGATAGAAAGTGCTTCTTCCTTTGTGCTTACTTTCATTGAGAGAAAAGAAAATTTCCTAGAATCTAGAATTATCAAATCTTATCATATCCTAAGTTGGAAGGGACCCACAAGGATCGTTGAAATCCATGTTCTGGCCCTCTACAGTGCTGCACCAACCATCAATGTGCCTGAGAGCACTGTCCAGGTGCTTCTTGACCTCTGGTAAGTTGGTGCTGTGAGTACTTCCCAGGAGAGCCATTCCAGTACCCTACCAACTACCTTCTGTGTGAAGAACCTTTTCCTGATACCCAACCTAAGCCACCCCCAACTCAGCTTCAGGTCACTTCTGCCAGCCCTGTCACTGGTCACTGAGAGTGAAGAGATTGGTTTCTGCTGCTCCTCATGAGGAAGCTGTGGCTGCAATGAGGTCTCCCCTCAGTCTCCTCCAGGCTGAACAGACCAAGTGACCTCAGTTGCTTCTTGTAAGGCTTCCCCTCTTCCCATCACCATGGGCAGCCCAGATTAGAAAGGTGTGGAGGCAGCAATCTTACTGCCTTGCTGTGATCCACTTGGAATGACTTTTCCAGCCCCAGTTTCCCTGAAGCTGTAAGCTTTCTTGCACTTTAAACCTCATCCCTAGCCCAATTTACCAAGCATTTTTCAGAGGTAATAAGTGTTAAGAGTATGTCATTACTCTACTTTGCTTTTGTAAACTCTGGTAGGAAAAGTCAGCACCATTATGAAATCCATTATAATCACAAGTGCCAGTATGTCGGAGTAGTTGCGGGAATTGCTGAATCCCCTTGGGTGTGTTTATTTCAGTTGTTTCATTTGTTCTAGCTATTTAGATTATCCCTTGTCTAGATTCTTTCTCTATTTTCTGCACATTGAAAGCAAATGCATACCTCAGAGTCCCAAGAGTTGACAGCTCTCTTGAGCTTAACAGGGGAACAATATTTTTCTCTCCCACCCCACACTCTGAATAACTTAAATGCAATGATATGCTCTCTTGGGCTTTTATGTTTCCTAACTGTATATGAATAAAAGACATGCAATTTTGTTTAGAGCAGGGTTCCTGTCATTCTCCATTTGTCTGTAAATCATATCAGTATTTGTCTTTGGTGTTATCAAAAAACCTTAAACCTGTCTCATAACTGATAAAGTACAGCAAATAAAAATTATATATTAAAAGAAAAACAAAATCAGTAAACTTGAGTCTAGCTGTAGAAGTACCCCCAGCTGTCTCAGGATTACTAGAATGTGTTTCTTCTTTCCTTGTGTTGTGGTTTAATCCCAGCCAGCAACCAAGCCCTGTGCAGCCACTGGCTCACTCCCCCACCAGCAGGATCAGGGAGAAAATCAGAAAGGTAAAAGATAGAAGATAGAAAGGTAAAAGATATCTTTCTTGGGTTGAGATAAAGACAGTTTAATAGGAAAGCAAACAGAGCACACACAGGTAGAGCAAAACCAGGAATTAATTCGCTCCTTCCCATGGTTCAGGAGGTTCCTGTTATGCTAATTCCTGTAACGCGCAACTCAGATCATGTTCACAACAACTGAAAGGCATGCCCGTTTCAATCTCCACCCCTGGCTGTTTTGGGCCCGGTTATCTGGTTTAACATTGCAATGAACTCCTCCCCTTGTTCCCACCCTGGTTAACAAGAGATTGACGCTGGAGCCCACCATCAGTGCAGTCTCAGAGTCCTCTGTGGGCTGCAGGGGCACAGCCTGCCTCACCATGGTTTGCACAGCAGGCTGCAAGGGAGTCTTTTCTTCCCCTGCTCCACTGTGGGGTCCTGCAAGCAGGAGACAGTCCTCCTTGAGCTCCTTCAACATGAATCCTTCCCACAGGCTGCAGTTCTTCACAAACTGCTCCAGCATGGGTCTTCTGTGAGGTCCTGCCAGCAAACCTGCTCCATCACAGGCCTCTCAGATCACATGCCACTTTCTCCCTCGGGCATCCACCTGGGATCCTCCACAGGCTGCAGGTGGATCTCTGCCCCCTCATTCACACATCCTAGTTCAAGCTGAAGTTGCAGGCTGTCCAGAGCAGCACAGAATTACAGTCCATGTAAATTACTTGATTACAGATACTAAATTTAACTCGCTCATGGTTTTCATACAGTTTTTTAGCATTTTTAGTGTCCTGCTTTTAAATAATCTCAACTATTCTTGCAGCCATAGTGAGTAGATGGATATTTTATTTTGAGTCAAATATGTATCTCAGTATCTTCCTGGGATTCATCGGATTTTATGTTTAGTCATACTATTCAGTTACAAGGATTTCCTCGAAGACTTCTGTCTTCAGGCAGCAACCACTGTCCTCCAGTGGTTCCTTACCAGCCTCTGAAAGTGTTAAGAAAGAGTTCCACCTGATTTTTAATGTTATAAAGCTTCTCCATGACCGTATTTCCCTCTAGTACATCAGCAAAAGCTTACAAGGATGCTGGAATTCAAGTGAAATTTAACTCAGTTTGCAAGGGACATTTGCTCTTATACTCACTGGCAGAAGTACCATGTGCTTCCGAACAAGGAAGTGATGTAATGAGAAACTGTTTGCATTTCTAAAGCTTTAGCTGAGTACTATTGCAACCTTTTGCCTGGCAACTCCATAGGATATGAGTATATCCTTACAGGATATTGAATTCAATAAAGCTATTCACAGTCCAGTACGTCCCTGTGATAAGCTGAGAATGAGACTACTTCTGCCAGTCCAAAACATGACAACAGAGCAAAATCTCTCAGTGGCAGGTACCAAACAGCATCATCTATTCTTGAAGTCATATCAAGCATCCTGCCTGCAAAAGGTAATTTAAAATTTAATTTCTAGCTAATTTCTAGACACAAAATCAGCCTCATAATGTATATTATTCTCTAATAGTGTCTTTTTTTGTTAGACATTTCTTCCAGACAGATACCAGTACTTAGATATACAGGGCACCAAATTTCAGTCCTAAAATCAGGAAAGATTTCTGTGTTGGTTAAACATCCAAGTCCAGTCCTTAGGGAGAATGGTGGAGGCAGTCATAACTCCTCATATATTGACAAATGCTGAGCAGCTTAGCGCATAGCATATTTTCATCAATATGAGAATCCATCAAGATATGTATTTTGAATTTTTTTCTTAGCCAAGTCCATTTTTAAGCAGCATATTTGATTTACTCTAATACCCACATTATTTGGTAATTTTTATTTTTCCTTTATTGAACGCTATTTCATTCTGGTACTGCCTGGAGAAGTAAAAATGCCTGCTATAGCATCATAGAATCATTAAGTTAGAGAACCTCTAAAATCATTGCGTCCAACTGTTAACCCAGCACCAACATAGTCACCAAATCATGTCCCTAAGTGCCACACCCTACTGTTGAGCACTTCCAGGGATGGCAATTCCACTGCTTACGTGGGCAACAGTCCGTATAACTGCTTTAGGGAGAAGAGAGAAAAAAATATCTTTAATCTTGCCTGTAACCTTTCATTTTTCAAGTATTAATATCCCCTGATTTAGGTGACCCTGAGATGAAAAAAATTATCTAGAAATAAAAATGGAGATTGATATCCAAGGACTTGTGTTTGTTATTATGAAGTGAAGTTTGACAGGTTCTGTCATGCTTAGAGTGTTGCTTGACTCTTTAGAGCATTGCTTGATTGAAGGCTGCAACTTTGGATTAATCTGGACATACTAATTGAAGGAAGATGCTTCTTTTTCTGCTGTCAGAATCTGGCAAAGCTGGCTGCATTCCAGCACACGAGTAGATATCAGTGTGCATTATCAAACACAGGTGTTTAGATATTTTTCAGGTAACAGTATTTAATTTTCTGCTTGAGGACTGTACTTCTGTTTTCAAGCACTGTCCACCAGTTTAGCGTGACAGGTAGAGTGCTCAGGCTCCACCCAAATTTGTGAGCTCCACTTGATGAGTTATTAGAGTTATTAAGCCAGGTATTTTGGCTGAATTGGTGGTTCTCCTGGGATTGCATGGACTACCCTAATGGACCTGAGAGTCAGAACATCCCTCTCCCACCAGTGCGCCTTCCCCACGGTCGGGCCATGTGAGCTTTCTTGTAGCAGCTCCAGAAGTCCACCTGCCCCACCGCAGCCCACCAGCCCCAAGGTGTGAGGTGCAACTGAGGCACTTTGACAAGGCAAGCTGGGATGTGCAGAAACAGGCTCTCACTCTCCTGCTCTCTCTCTCAGTGTAGGACCCAGGGTTGACTCTGAGGTTAATTACACTCATGGGGTCCCTAGTCCTTTCCATCACAGGGTTGCCCTGGGGAGACCTACATGAAGGAGTGCAAGGTAGAAGTATGGCATGAACCAAGAGTGGAATGATGAGGAGCCCACTGATGTGCCTTGCTCCTTCGACCTTTTTTATTCCTCTATTTTTATTTCACTCCATTAGCTGGAACTTTTGTGTGTGCTCCTGAGAAGAAGAAAAGAAGGGTACAGACCGTAGCATCTTAATGACCTTTCCATTAAATACTTTTTAAACTATTTTTTGGATAGCACAAAGATGGCAAAATTCAGCCTTGCCTTCAAAGGTGAGAAGTCTTGAACCAAGCATGCTGATTGAAAAAATCCATCAATTCTTACAAGTAACCAGAATAGGTTATTTAGTATTTATATTTCTTTTCAAGATTTTCAGATTCCACATGCAGGCCACAGGAAAAAAAAAATCCTTCTAAAAATCTCATTGATTTGCATTTCCAAATCCTGTCCCCAGAAGTAATTTAGGAGCAAAATTACATTAACTGTCAAGGAGACTTATGATTCAAAATGAGCTTTAGCTTCAAAATCTGCTACTTTTTGGAAGTCTAAACTGGGAAGAATACAAGACATTTTTTGAGAGAACAGAATATAAAGACTAAAATATGTATGTTTTGATAAATATGTATGGTAAATATCAAAAAGCATTTTAGTTTTTCTTACAGCTCTCTGTGGAAATGCTTTTATTTCATGAAAAAGAACATAAAGTAAAATATGTATGGTAAATATCAAAAAGCATTTTAGTATTTCTTACAGCTCTGTGGAAATGCTTTCATTTCATGAAAAAGAACATAAAGTTAGTGTTCATCAGTTAAATAATAACCGATGCTTAGAACCCTTAAATGCTGTAAGGGAAAGTCAGCTGATACAAAAAATATTTATCAGCAATTAGTTTGGCCATCTTCCTGCTGTTTGTGTGTTTTTTCTACTAGTTTTCAAAATCATGCACACCCAGAGTGTATGGAAATAACAATTATTCACCTGTTACAAAGTAGGCCTTTCTAAGGGTGGCAAAAAATTATTATTTTGATTAATTTATCTTAACTCAAAGGCTTTCTATAAATACAGGGAAGAGATACGTCTCTCCATCTTCTCTGTATACTTGCCAACAGTTTCCAAAATTTTTTTCAGGCTTTTTACTGAAAAATGGCATTAGCAACCAAAATCTCTGTTCTCCATAACATATTCAGCAACAAAGACTTGCAAAGCAAAATCCTTCTTTGTCCTGCATAACCTGTAGTGCGTGCACTGGCACGTCTGTTATCAGTGCAGTGCACTGTGCGACTGCAAACAGTAATACAATCAGGTTTCCATTTATATTAATGCGGCTAAGCTCTGTGTTTGATCATGTTAAAAGATATGCACTTGCTAAATGTAATTCCCATATATTAATATATTACCTACAAAAGGCCATTGTTTACGTAATGTGATTCACATGAAGATTCTGAATGAAAATTTATCAGTGAGATTAGTAAATATTCTCATTTAGTTTTAGGTTAGAAGAATTAAAAATAAAAGAATTCATGTGAAATTGGTAAATGTCCATCAACAGCAGATTTGCTATCAACATCTCAAGACAAAACTCATCATCATTCATAAACCAAATCCCACAGTCCTGTTCAGAAATACATCCATTATTATCAAGTGAAAACTGAACTTTGTATTTCTCTTATGGAGAAATTACCTCCATCATGCATGAAGAACTTCAGCAAAATAAAATCCAGATTTCAGCAATGTGGCCCAACATGATCCCTATATTACAATTAGAATTGTACTGGTAATGGATTTTCCAGCAACTGGTACAAGCAGCAGCCTTTTCTACAATAAAGCAGGAGTTAAAGACACATTCTCAAAAGGCAGAAAACCTGGCTCAGTGTCTTTTTGGCTCGGGTAGGCTCAAAGTCTCATTTGCCAACTGGTCCATCTTGCACTGTTTTTTAATTGAGCATGAACAAGAACAAAGACTTAGAGTGCAAAGATTCACGTGCTGAGATGTCCTACTCTCTGTTATCATAAACTTGTGCTTTTCCCCACTGGAAAATTTTTTGTTTAGGTACCAGCACAGTCTTTAAATCCTTTCAAGAAGGAATTTAAACAGAGACTAACCATGACCTCAATAAATGCACTCCCCACTGAGGTATGAGCAGGAAGGGATATATGCACATACTGTAATGTAGCTCTCCCGAGGACATAGGAAATTGCATTCTTCTGGATACCTCCTTATGACTTCTTTTTGCATGTAACAGCTGCTTAATTTGTAATAACTGGGGTCCTGTTAGTAAATTTGAGCTCAGTTCCCAATTACTTCAAAAATGTATCTGAAAAGAATTTTATATCAATGTTACTTGGCAGAGGATGAAACAATACTGATGTGATTGCTACTCAGTTCTCTGTGGACCTCCATTTACAGGTAGATATCATCCTGCCTGCCCAGACAGAGTTAAAGATTTTAAGACGTAGAACCAGGAGAACAGGGAAAGCTATGGGAGATGGGAAAATAATCAATATTATACAATAAGGGTGTTTTTCACGGACGAGTTAGCTTTTGAGAGTAGTTTAACTAGACTGAGAAATTTTAGTCTGTCTTACTAGACCTAAATTTCAAGGAGATAGTGAAGCCCTAATGATGGCAGGTTATAATGGGAATGAAGATGAATGAAGTAGCTACCAACAGTGGGGTAAGAGTCTCTGATAAAGAAAGGGGTGCATAAACTGAAGGAAGTGTATTGACTGGAATGTATCAAAGCTTCAGCAAAATTTTTCTTTGAGGGAGGAAGGAAATATCCAGAAAAGGTTATTTTATTTTTAGCTCTCTGCTCTGCATGTGTATAACTTTGAAAAAGAGAGTGCTTTGTTCTGAAAAAAACATTCTGAAAAAAACTACACTCAGCTCAGCAGACACAAATCCCTGAAGGAAGAAGGGCTCACAGTTGCCAGATGCACTTGTCATGCTACCAGAGCTGGAGAAATGGGAATGTCTGGCCAGTGATCCATTTCAGATTTCATCTTTTGAGAGAGTGGCCTGGTCACCGAGTACATGGAAGAAAGCTGGAAACGGTCCAAAGGGAAAATCTCCCAAAGACAGTAATGCTCAGTGTTGTCCAGTGACAATTTTTAGCTGGTAACAAAGACAGCTGAAGGAACCTCTGTCCCCAGGCACTTGTTCTACATCTCACTAGCCCATCAGTTTTACAAACATTGCTTTTACTGGGGCTGCTCCATAACCTAAAGCATCAAAACCATCAGGCTAAAAAGAAACCACCCAGCGTGGACTGGGAACTTTAAATCACAACTGGTCTATCTCCTGACCTCCATATCAGCATGGCCACTCAGGCACACTCAACATTGCAAAGAGGGAAACAGCAGCCTTAAGGTCTGAGGGAACAGCTACAGGGGGCAGAGGAGCCCTCTCAGCCCACCGAGACTGTGGTTTACACCCCTGTGATGCCCACATTGCTCACAGTGTGCACCAGGTCTGGCCATGTATTGCAAACTGCTGCATGTGTTTAGGTTTCAGTATGTATTGGTTGATGGTTTGCCATAGATTTGGGAAAGATATGGCCAAATGACCTTGGGATTAATGGAGACACAGTTTAACTTAGTCAAGAGAGTGAGGAAATTTCTTTTTCTGAACTCATATAATACTCCTGATTTTTTGCTTGCATTCCATTAATCAGCATTCACTTATAGAAAGGCTCAAAGTAAGAGATCCAATTATCTTGGAGGTAATTAAAATCTTATTCTTATCCACGAGCAGGGCAATAACCTGGGAGGTCCCCTTTTATATTTTATGGAGTACAACATAAAACCACTGAAGCAATATCAGATGACTCTTTGACAACATATTATGTGGTGCTGCCACATTACTGGAAAACCACTGACATTTTTTAAAGGGAAAGTTGTGGTGCAGTTTTCCATGAGATACTGATTAATATGCTATTGAGTCTATAAATAAGGTGCCAACCAGCAGCAGTTGTGACAGCATTTCTGCACCTTGCTAGGCTGGGGCTGAGATCAGTAAGTCAGTTCACATAGGCCAGTTATCTACGATGTAACAGTAATGAATGGTGAAAGGCAGGATATGAGTTGCTATTTAGAGGGAAGGTGTTCAGAAAAATAAGGACAAAATGAGAATTTTTTCATACAACTTTAGCCATGCTACAAACATACTCAGACAGAAAAATGAGAGAAGTGTCTAAGTGCAAAACAAGCAATAAATCTGAAGATAATAAAAAGCAGTGAGTGGCAGTCCAAGGCCACACACTGCATTTCATCATATGTGCCAAAAAAAAAAAAAAAACCCACAGAGAAATAAGACCCTAAACAACCCTCAGATCTTTGTTTTAGGCTTAAGGTAGTTGGTTCTGTGGGCTTGTGACTTTTTTTATTCAGCCCCATTTTGCTACAGACTCAATAAATTTTGAGTGCATAAATAATAGCATAATCTTTTTTTTTTCTGTGTCCTGGATGAGAGTCTAATTTTGAAATATCTTCAGGTTCCTCTCAGAGGTTTATACTGTGGAAATAGTGAGGCTGCAGTAGAAACATTGGTGGAATGAGAGAAAACATTTAATGAATTAGGTCCCTGGGATGCCTTGATTTGGGAATAACTCAAGCACGTGGTTTGATCAGGCAGCTGTTTGTGTTCAGTTTGTCATTTCTAAACTCTGTTTTTCCAGGAGATTAATTAAAGTCCATGCAGTGTTTTTGTCTCAATTAGAAGTAATGAAATGGGGGAGCTTCCTTAAAATTACAGCATATAATGGAAAGTCTAAAATGAATGGACACCATAAGAAAATCTAACCTCTCACAAATTACTCATATAGACTGTTGAAATAATAATATTTTCAGTATCCCAGACAGAGGGATTGTAACTAATGGTATGTGTAAAGTTTTCGTATGGCAGTTGTGTATCCTAACCAACACTAGTTTATAAAAAGACTTTTTTGCATTTCAATAGTCTATATCAACATTTTTTGTGACATTTCTTTTGCTTAAAGTTTTGCCATTGGTCTTCTCCAAGGAAACCATCCTCAGGTCAGTCTAGTGCATTAGCACATCCATGGCACTTCACTGGACTGATTCCAGCATGTCTGTGTCAGTATTGCACTGGGAGCCCAGAACTGGGCATTCCAGAGATGTCTCACTGGGACTGGACAGGCAGGAAGGATCACTTCCCTCTGCCTCCTGCCAATGCTCTTCTTGCCCCAAGGGCCTTCTTTGATTTCCTTCTAACTAAAAGAACAAGATCAAAAACAAGCAAAGAAACATCCAGAACACATACCACAGCCAACCAAACAAACAAACCTGCCCTTTTTTTGACAGGCTTTTAAGAAACATTACATTGTATGCAACTATCAGGAGCAATACCTCGTAAACTGTAATGGAATGTAGACACAGATACAAATTTAGGAATCATCATACTGAGGATATTGACACTCATTGATTTTGGGCTGTGTGTATAATTAAAGAACAGTCTGCACCACACAGCAGCTATTACCAAATGCTTGTAGGATACCAAATAATGGTAGGATTTCATCATAGGATATCAGATGTCTCCTAATATGTTTTCTCCTTACAGATCAGCCCTGAAACTCTAAATTCCACCTCTTTATTTTTGTATGGCATTGCTGCTTGATGTTATAGTGGGACAATTTTATTAAAAGGATTATGTGTAGACTTCCTTTAATTTTGCTGGTTTATTAATCTCAAGAGTGCCCTGTGACAGTCTGTTTAACAGGGTGGTCACAGTTTTCTGGTTTCCCTACTCAATCAAACTGTTCTTTATTCAAATTTGGAGTTGTTGTCTTTCAGTGTGTCTGGATGCCCTTTCAGTTTTATAGAGAAAAGAATGAAGAAGATAGCAATTATTTTCCTCTCCACTATTCACTACTTACATTCCTTATTATTTCTTGCCTCCCTTGTGATATAATGCTGTTGCATTTAAAATACTATTTTCTTTTTGAAATTTTCTTTTTGAGATTTTTTTTCCTGTATTAATCATTCTTGTTGTCATAAGGTCTTTGTTTTTTGCAAATGGTGTCAGCAGAGTAATTTTATGGCATTTTAGCTTTATGCTTCATGCTTGTATATCAAAGTATATAATCAGTTATGTCGATGATTGACTGATTACTGTTTTCTGTGTAAACATGCACAGAGGTATTCTTTGTATTTCACCCTGACAGTGAAATTGTAGGTTATTTTCCTTTGTTAAAGCATTACAAAATCTGTTTGCCTGCTTTTTGGTATTTTTTACCTTTCCTAAACAAAAATTCCATTCTGTTCTTCATTATTTCCTTGTTGTTTACCAGAGGGACATCAATTAAAAAGATCAGGCATTATGAAAAGTCATTATTGCTTAAAGACTTTTAAATCCGTGCTTTTGTGACTCCCTTGTTACCTATTTTCATATAAACTCTTCCAAATTTGCTAAGCTGATACGAATTGAGATAAATTAGATCATTTGTAGCCTAGTCTTTACTGCCAAATTTGGATCTGCAGTCTGTGTGCTTCCCTGCACAGAGCATGGCATTGTGTGCTGGTCCTCTTGGAGGATGAAATCTCAGATTTGCCGTCAGTCCAGACAGCTATTTTGCTTCCCCAGCACAGCTAGCAGTCATTGCTTCCCTCGTTTTCTTTCCACAATTGTCAGCAATTACCTCCCATGTGCTTGTTCTCTCCAGTGCTTTCTGTGCCAGCAGTTTGATCGTAGTATCCCACGCTCTCTGAGAAATTTTAAGAATACTTACTTGAGCACAACCCTGCAGATGATGGTAGAAAGAATTCTCTGCTTCATTGTGGTAGCAAGGTACTTCATTGAGCTTACATTTCTTGTTTACAAGGAAGGTAGGGATTCATTCATCTTAAATGACAAACTTGTTGAAACCTTGTTGAAATATTACCTTGACTCATTTTGAGTCAAATAGTAATTTTCAATTTGAACATCTAATGAGACTCACACAGAGGAAAATATTTGTACTTGTGTGAAGTGTGGTTGATGCAGTATTGAAATAAATGGTTGATTGTGCAGTATTTACACCTTCATTTTGCACTTGATCCACATTTTCTTTTAAGAAATAGTTAAATTGTAGAGTTCAGTTCTGTCTGTGGGACCCTTTGAAATATTGGCATTTGTGTAATGTAAAGTGGAACTTTGCCAATTCTTATCTGAACTTTCCAAACTGCAATGGTTTTGAACAGAATCTGCTTTCATAAAAGCTCCCAAGTTTGGCTTTGTAACAGCGGACAAGAGCTTAAACAGGAGAAAAAAAACCTGTTGTACCTCAAACTGTACTGTGAAAACTACCAAATGTAAATTTTTGGATAGCAAGACTGGAAATACACTAGGAGTCCTGCAAGCTGCTGGGTATTTTTTACTATGGAAAATGAGGTATCTTCCTTCTAATTTAAGAATTCATGATAGTGGCAACACAGCAGCAGTTTACAGAGACCTGGTCCCAGGCTGTGTTTGCCCAAGGCTTTGCTGACCTGCTTAAATTGGTAGGTTTGGTTTTACTTGCAAGACTCCTGCCTGCTTCCAAATGCCACAGGTGCTCCAGGGAATAGGTATGAAGGGAATTTTCTGTGGTTTGAAATGTTGTTAAATATAGATTGATAGAAATCCTTTCATGAGATGCCTTGCAGCATGCGAGTAGCTGTTGTAAGGTAGGTGGGTCATGGCTGAGGCCACAGCTTGGAGGTGGACAGTGCTTGAAGGAATAAAGTGCTGCTGTACTAAGGATTGTTCAGCACACACACACAAAAGAAAAATATGTATTTAAGCTCAGTATTAGGAATTATTAAATAACTAGCAAAAGGTCATGGAGGCCAGATGTTCCACCACAAGCCAGCTGTAGTTCAGCAGCCAGATAAGCAGTGTGAGTGAAGAAAGTGAAGGAGGGATTCACATTGCCTTGGAGCTAATCTGATTTACAGGTGTTAGCATGGCTACAGAACTGAAGCAGTAGTATGTGGCTGTATTCATATAAATAATACACAAAATAATTTTGGTGTATTTCTATTTCTTTTTACAGCTTTTGGATTGTTTAGGACATGACTCAAACTTGCCTTCATACACAGCAACTGTGAACCTACTCTCTACTCAAGTTAGGGCTCAAACAATGAACAATTACCATAAGTATTTCAGGACTGTGTAGCCCTGTACAGAGCAGAGTAATAAAATATCACCCTATGTGATGTAAACTCTCAGCATTAACTTTTCTGGGAATACAAGTATGCTGTTGTCATTTATCATCCTGAGTTCAGGGGAAAATGGATAAACACCTCAATTAAGCCACCTGAAAAATAAAAACAACTCCAAAATCTAGGCACAACTGATATTACAGATAAGTTCATCTGAGGAGGTGGTGCACAATTTATGCTTTCGGAAATCAATTACTAGAACATACACAAGAAATAGCTAAACCTCATTCTAACCTTTATTCAGCCTAAAATTGGTTGAACACCAGTCTCTGATAAGCTATAAGAATGCTCTTAGTTCATTGGAGCATTTGGTGTACAAAAACCTAAAAGCTCACTTGTTAAATGTATAGCCAGGCATGCAAGAGAGTTCCCTGCATAGCTGGCAAAAAACCCACCACCCAACAGAAGGAACAGAATGCAAAAACAACAGCAACAACAACACACACAAAAAAAAAACCAAAAAAAAAACAAACAAAAAAGAAAAAAAAAGAAAAACACTCAAGAAAAAAAAATAGGAAGTCATTATTTAGCCTTGTGCCTAGGACAGCTAGCCAAAATAATCTCAGGTATTTACATATTACACTTATGTCATACCTGAATTGAGGAGCAGACCCCAAAATCTCTCTTTTTCTGTAATGACCTGAGTTAACTCTGGACTGCCTTTTTATGGCCATGAGAAGATCTGGTGCCTTTTGCTACCCTGGCTGCACAGAATGCCAGCTATGAGACATGCTGAGAACACCCCTCTAGTGACTAAATCTCTGCAGGAAGTTACATTTCTTTCTGTTGAGTCTGAGAACCTCCCCATCCTCTTGAAGAGAGACCTTAGTGCAGTACCTTTGTACTCCTGCCACAGTGCTCTCCTCCCTTTCCTGCAGATAAAGCTCCTGACCCTGAATACTGACCAAAGAAGGGAGGAGCACTACACTGACAGTTTCCCACCAACATCTCCTCTTCCCTCTCCTATCCTGCTATCTTTTGCTGTATTTGCTGTGGGCTGAGCAGTGGGTGACAGGACTCTGTCTCTCTCTGTTTGCGTCCCTGTCCTTTACTTTCTGTGGCTGCAGAGCTGCTGGGCCAGAGGGTGCTGTGAGGACTTCAGTGGTGTAAGGGTAACAGTTGGACTCAATGACCTTAGAGGCCTTTTCCAGCCTGAATTATCCTATTATTCTGTGACTAAGGAGAAGGAGAGGTGGGGCTCCACTACCACTGGCAGCAGGGGAACCTCCAGCAAGACTTGGAAAATACGGAAATGGTAATAGACTAGATTGTGATAGTTTCTATATTGTGCTGCCTGCAGCCCTTACAGAATTTCAGTGAGAGCTTTTCTTCTGTAAAATGATATGCAGGATCAGCATGTAAGTTCTTGCTGCAAGTGCACCAGCTTCACTTGGGAGGTGTATTGTGCTGTGCTGAGCAGACCTCACCAGTGTTGTAGTGGTTGACAGGGAAAACCTGTATGAAAATTGTTGGCATAAAGGAAATACTGTAAAATGGACCCATCTGGGTTATTCAGAAATAAAAGCATTCTTGCACAGTAGCTGCTGGAAGGGAATGTGATCTGAGCAGTTCTGCTTTGGTAGCAACACTAGAATGGAGACAGGACTGGAAGACATAAGTTTTACAGCGTCTGTTCACAGCATGTCAAACTGATGCAAATAGACAAAATGGAAAGACTGTCTGACAAGAATTCATGCCTCTGAGGACATCATCAACTGTAGATTTTGAAAACAAAATTAATGGTCAAAATTACTAAAAATTGGACACTTTGGGGGCAGGGGAGGGGTACAAAAAGAAAAAAAAAGGCAAAAATCCCTTGTCAAACAGTTTTTGGAGTGGGGTTGGAAGAAGGATAAATCAGATTGCTCTGAGGAAAATGAAGTGCACGTGTTGCATGGCTCAGAAAGAATGGAAGTGAGGCATTACCTTGTTCCAGTGGAGCTGAACGACCTCCACAGGGGATGTGAGCTGATGTGATTGTGAAGAAGCACTGTAACAGTGCAGAGCCCAGCTGAAAACTCCAGTCTTTGTATATATGTTTGAAAACCTGGTGGTACATTCTTTCCACTGTGTAATAAAAAAGGCAAAATAAAAGCATATTACAAGGCAGAGATTGGTTGCCAGAATGAGAATTGAACTGGCATCCTGTTTGCACTCACAGTGTGAAAACAGTCAGTGCCAGATCAATCACTTGCTCAAGCAGAGTTATGGATCTCACTGGGTGGAAAATGTAGAGTGTATATCCAGGAGGAGATCTAACCACAAGGCCAATTATTTTTGCCCTCAGAGTAAAAATGACCTAAAGACCAATTTAGACTCGTTGGGAAACCGGATATCACTTCCCTAGTGTGGTTGAGTGGATGGCACTTAGGAATAAAAACACATTATTGTTAATTGACTGTGAGTTCCTTCATTTAACAAGGACCCTCTCAGGCTACAAAATGTAATAAATTGGCCAGGCCAGACCACAGAGGAAGCTGGGGCAGTGTTGGAAGGATTGGGCTGATACAAACACCCTGGAGGTGTTTTTTGTCTGTCCTGTGCACTGTAACATGGTAAATTAGTGAGATAAATATAAGTTAGGAAGTGTGTTCATCTTCCTTCTTTGAGGAAGAGCCCGCCCTCCCTAGAGTACCTTGCACTGGTGTTTGTCTAACCTTTTCCTTGAAAATCACTGATGATGGGTGTCATGCCTGGGGGAGAAGGGGGAGCAGTTAACTATACATTTTCTGATATTTTTCATCTCCAGGAATGACAGCTTGCAGCACAATCATCCTGTGCTGGCTCCCGTAAAGTGTGTTCGCCAGCCACTGAACCTCTTGAGGGCTCAGATCTCTACGCTCTGCCTTA
Source organism: Passer montanus (assembly GCF_014805655.1). NCBI lineage: Eukaryota > Metazoa > Chordata > Aves > Passeriformes > Passeridae > Passer > Passer montanus. The sequence continues at coordinate 1,050,278 of NW_024368374.1, read as the reverse complement.
GGGTGATCGTTTCCACAGAGACAGTGCTACCCAGTTTATCATCTCCACCCTGGTTCATCCCATGACATTTGGCTCATCCTGTGAAACTAGGCTGTCTTTGTAATGAAACAAATTACAAGTGTAATTATCCAGTTGTCATATATCAAAGGAATAGATACACAGGCTGAAAGAAACAAGATTATAAGTGAAGTAAAATTCATCTTAACAATGGAATACGTCCCTTTTTTCACTGCTGGCCTGAGATGCAGACTGCTTTCTGTTTCCCCTCTTTTCAGCAGAAGACCTCTAGGCTTCAGGATTAGCAGTTTCTCTTCACAGAAAAGTCATTAAAAATCTCTGAGATTTACAGCACTCCTTGCATGGTGCATTGCAAAAGTGTTGGTTGTACATATGTCCAACTGTATGCCCTGCAGCATACTCTCATTTTTTTATTATTTAAAAGGCATACCACAGGAACAGATGCTCTCTCGTGGATTGTCTCTAAGGTCAGGCTGTTCCTCAGCTATTCTGATGTGGGGGTACAGCATTTCTGTCATACCTACTAATTTGGTGATATTCAAATCCACTTTTGCAGTGTTGTGACCTGAGTGAATCTGACCCTGTCTTTTCTTTCAGTGAGTTTGGACAGTGACTGGCTTTAGCCCCTTCATGTGTGTGTGTGAGTGTAGGCATAAGAAAATCATAAAGTATATACATACACAGTAAGTATGTGTCTGAGTGAATATATCAATAAATACATCTCAAAATGCAAAAAAAACCCCAGGCAAATTACAATGGCAATTTGTTGTCTCAAAATAGGATTTCTTAACAGTACACTACTGTATCAATCAAGCTTTCCACATTTTTATTTTTCTATTAATCCTTTTAGGTATTACTCTTTGTTTCTTACTGAATAGCATCATGCTTATTTCATACTATGTCCCCAATTTACAGAACAATTTAAAACTTTAATCCTATTATTCCATATGCTTGCAAGGCCTCATGGTCAGGTACCATCTGTATATTTTCCAAACGTAACTACTCCTGCAATGCAACCAATTCAAAGTAAACTTGGCATAGAAGTGGATCCATGGTCAATCTCTCAGGATCTGGTTCTCCTGAAAAATGTTCTCCTCGTTTTATCAGTGTATTACTTAAAGCAACTCACTTGTGAGGCCTTTTTTGAGCAGCTATGAGGGTACCACATGGCAATTTCACATAGATAAAATTACATGGGTTTTGGTTATAAAAAAGTAGCATAGATCAACATCAGAAACCCTAGTAAAGTCAGAGTATCTCAAAAGACAAACCCCTTCTGATCCATCACAACCAGTCAGAGAATGACATAAGTCTGTCACATCCTGAAGTTTATCCTTCACAGCTCTCTGTTGGTTGTCCACCCCAGCCTCAACCTTTAGGCCAGTGTCTGTCAAACTGCTCATGGTCCAGGACACTACTTTAAGTGGGATGGAGTTGGTCCATGATTGGCATCTGGTCATTAAGGGGCCACATTTTTGTTGTCCTCTTCCCAGTATCCAGCCTGCCAGGTCTCACCTCAGACCTTCCTGTGAACTTGTCTAAGGAGATAAAAAGGGTCAGGAGTTCTATTCCAGAGCTTGTCAGTTGCTGTGTAGGCATTTGTTCCTGTGTGTCATCATGGATGAAACTTTAACTAATTATTCTTGGTTGCTCAAGTTCTTTTTGTTTAATCAGGCAGGGGATATATTTACCATCATCTTGATCACTTTAACCTGCTTTGAATCCACAAGTTGTTGAAGACCATGAGGATTACAGAGTCTGTTTTCTTTAAATTCTTCAGTACCTTAGCAGGCATGTCTTTGAGGAATACTGACAAGAATTCATCTGGACTATTTAAGTGTTATTTCTTTATTCTATTCCTCTCTAGTTTATGTTTCTGTCTCCTTCTAAAACCATTGCTCTAGGCAGCTGATCACACGTAACAGTTTTTATGAAGACAGGTACAAGAGATTTTTCACACAACTTTGTACCATTAGTTATTGCTGTCCTCTGATTTGAATAATCAGCCTGTGTATTCTGTTGTCTTTTTCACACTTCAGTGTTATTTCTAAATATTTTTTTAGTTTTCTTTCATGTCCTTTATTCCTTGTAAAATGACTTTTTCTGATTTTATCTCTGCATGCCTTTCTGCTTCCTTGATAGTGGTATGATCAAATAAAGTAGTTCTAGAACTAATGTTACTTATTTCTGTAGGCAAACATGGAAGTCCCGATCTAAAATCCCATGTCTGTGAGATGTTGAAATGGAATCTTCAGTGCTGACATTTTCTCTGAACATCACAATGAGTGTTGTCTTTAATGCTTAAAGAAAATTGGTTTGGATCACCTGGAATTTTTTTTTATTTCTTACACATACAATGTGAATTTATCATATCGTAGTAGAGATGGAAAAAAAAAAAAAACCAACCCAAAACTTTCATGAATAATATTGAAAAGTTGCCTATTTAAATACTAGCTGAAATAATCTTTACATTATAATTTTCTTAGAGCTGCTGTGAGTTTATCACCTTTCCAAAACACACAGGTATAGCACAGCTGAGACACAGAAGCCTGCAGGGAAGGGCAATAGCCAGGTAGGCTGTTGACAAGACAGAGAAAATGTTGGTGAAGGACAATGGGGCAATCCTTCTTTTCATGAGAGAAGTGTCACTCATTCTTTAATGCCCTTGCAGAGCAGACAAGGCCTCATTTTTTACAGTCTCATATTACCATAATGGCTCTCTGTTACACACTGAGGAGTCACTAACAAGGCTACCCCCTGCCCTTTCCTTGTAATTACTTCCAGGTTAATGCATCACGTTTCATTCAGGTTCATTTGCCCAGCCCATGTTTTTTCCCTTCTGGATGCCCATTCTGGCCTCTTTGAGCCTCAGACCTGGACAATGTGAATATCAGCCTCAAAGCAGATTTTTCTGCCTCAGACAACTCTATAATTTACATTTAGATTTATTTAATTTCCCAGACTCTGCAAGTTACAGAGCTGGGAACATTTTGGCCTGCAAAATCTTTTTCAAATAACTGAAGCTGCATTCTTATCCTCCTTTCAAACCATCAGACACCAGGTGCTGACCCAGCCCCATTAACCAATTATATACACGTCACACTATTAATCTTTCATTGCAATTCGATCAAGTTCATTCCCATCTCTGTATTATTCTTTACAATCCCACTGTGTAAAACCTGCACAATTTTGTCACTGTTCATTTTGCCCTGGTCTGCACTGCTTCAGGCTGGGAAGTGAAGTGACTGTAAATGTAATTTACAGAATCATGGGCTGTATAGAAACTCTTTTCAGTATCACCTGATGCGACAGGTTGTAATCGTTTCTTTGGAACCACTCTGGTTTGTCAAGTAGACAGGCTTCTTTCTTTAAATATCCAAAATAACAGATTTGTTTGAGCAGGATTAGGTGGTGTTCAGAGCTCTATTGCTGTCTTGTCCTTTGTCTCTTTTGTTTCACACAAACCCTTTTTCATGCAGCCTCCTGCTCATACTGAGCTTTGGAAAGAAAAGGAAAGGAATCCTAGCAGGCAAAACTAGGATTGGAAATTGAAATCCCCACCCTCACCTTCACCTATTTGAACTGAATTCAGTAAAAGTCTTTGCCATATTTGGGGTGCAGCACGACGTGCTGCATCTTGTGACTGAAACAGACCTCTGTTCCCATTTCCCTCCCACACACCAGGGACAGGGCTCTTCATCAGCATCACATCTGGTGAGAACAGGGCAGTCAAATGTGGTTTGGTTCCAAAGAATAGCAATGTGGGACACACATCTGGGGGTAATCTGCACCAGCAGATCAGCTTTGGTGTCAGAGAATTATTCCGACTACCGTATCATGAAGGAGGAGGAGGATGAAAGCCCTGTTTTCTTAGACAGACAAAAACATAAGAGGGCAAGAGAGATTGTTTACTTAATCCATCACCCTGCCATATGTCAAGTTCAGCTCTAATTATGGAAATCCTGATAGATGATTGACTAAGCAATTAAAAGACATTCAATGTGGGGACTGCACATCCTCTGCAGTGTGGGGTAGGTGTGATGGTAGCAGAATGTATGGTGGAATCGCTGCCCTTCTCCATATGGCTAGGAATTCTCTTCTATTGTCTGTCTGTCACTTCAGTTTGTCTGTGACTTTTGTCCTAACCATTAAAGGTTTGAAGAAGAGAATAATCGTCTTTGTGAACATTTTCCCTGCATTATTTTGCATCCCTCCTCATTTTTATATAGGTAAACAACCCCAAATCTTTCAATCTTTCCTTTTAGGTAGGCTTTGCTAGATCTCTGGTGTCCTTGCTCTTAAGATTTGTGCCTGGATTTATTATTGAAATTCAGTGCTGGAAAACTGCACACAGCTTTCCCAGGATGTTTTGACAGGACTGGACAAAATGAGTTGGTCACTTTAAAGGTGTGCCATGCTGTGGAAGGATCTATAAGCTCCAACAGGGTGATTTTCTTTTTTCTGAGGGAGTGTGATGACTGAAGTTCATTTGTGCTTGCTTTGGTTCTACAAAACCCTCACCATGTTTTTCATGGTGACTACCATGGTGATTTCATGTAGCTAGAGTGGTTTCATTTTGCTCTATTTGCACAACAGATTATTTCTGCCTCCAACAAAATACATTTTTATAACCCGCTTTGTAACTATTTGGAACTGGTTCTGCATAATCATGTTTTCTTGCAAGAAAGCTCCAGAGCATGGTGTGAAACGCCACGTGGAATTCAGGATATATGACAGTCTAAGGTGGTGCTGTAACCCTCTTTTCTGTTAGTATCATGATTACTTCTTCCTGTCCTGATCTCTGATCCCTCTTAAACCCTTAGAAGTTCTCAAGGATGATCATTGTATGAACTGGAATAAAACTCCTGAGACCCAGTTGATGTGAAAAGTTTTAACTTCTTTATGCCTTAAATGCCTCCTAGCCTTTATTTCCCTGCTAAAAAATGTGGCATTGTCTCTTACTCACACCTATGAAATGGCAGCCACATGATTGGTTTCCCTTTTCAGCAAAGGCATGCAAGAGCGTTAAAGAGCTTTCCTGGAGCTCTCTTTTGATTGCTTTCCTTCTCCACTGAGTATCAGACCAACAACTTTTCTCAATCTTAGTGGATATGTCAGTATTCTTACAAACCAATTTCTTGCTATCTTCCATGTTCTCTATTAATTGAATACCATGTTACATTGCTGCTTTTCTTTTCTTCTTTCTTCTGTGTCTTTGAAATTTTTTTTTTGTCATTTGAAAGCTGAGTTATGTTTGTCCCATTGTGAGACCTCTCTGACTCTCAAATCCAACTTACTCATATTTGTATCTACTAACATTTTCCTCTACAGACAGGTACCTCTTCCCATGTTTTATTAGTTTCATTTTGGAGGGATATTTTCTTAGGAAATAGTGCTAGAAAAGTGTTAGTTAGAAAAGTGCTAAAGTAATTCTTTAACACTTATTTACTTTGGATCAGAATCACAGATGATTTTACCATGCAAACCTCTGAATTCATTAAAGTATCCCTCTGGAGCCCTAAGGGTTGGTTTGGTATTCTCCTTCTTCTAGTAAGCATTGTCCATCTGAATGTGTTACACTGATTCAATTACAGATTTGATCATGTATCTACCTTTCCATCATCTCCTCTTCAGGTACTTGCAGTAGAATACAGGAACTGCTCTGTCCAGTTTAGCATCCTCCTCTATGAACCCTATGGCATATCCTGATTTCCTCCCATTTTTAAGGCAGTCTCTTTATAGAATCATAGAATAGCTTGGGTTGGAAGGGACCTTTAAAGTTCATCCAGTTGCAACTCTCCTGCAGAGAGCAGGGACACCTTCCAAGTTTCTCAGAGCCCCAGCCCACCTTGAATGTTTCCTGGGGTGGGTCATCTACCACATCCCTGAGAAATCAGTTCCAGTGTTCCACCACCCTTTTAATAATATTTTAAAAAAATTAAAAAATCTTCCTTGTATCTCATCTGAATCTACCCTCGTTCAGTTTAAGATTACCCTTTGTCCTGGTGCAACAGGCCCTGCTAAAATGCTTCTCTCCATCTTTTAAGCTACCCTTAAGTGCTGAAAGGCTGCAATAAGACCTCCCCACAGCCTCTCTTCTCCAGGGTGAACAGACCCAACTCTGAGCCTGTCCTCTCAGGATAGGCATTCCTGCCCTGTGCTTGCCCTCATGGCCCTTCTCTGGGCCCACTCCAACAGGTCACTGTACTGAGGACCCAGGGCTGGATGCCATACTCCAGGATGGGTTTCCATGTTTTCACTATCCTCTGTTAAATACAAACACACTCATTAAGTTACCTTAATCCTTACTCAGCTGCTCATTAAGCAACAGCCCACAGATGAGAAACCATCACTCCAGTGCCACCCCCAGAATCCTGTTCCTGCTGTTACCCAAAACATGATCCTTGTTAGGAACAATTGGCACATGGAAGGGTTTCCACCCACGTTCCAACTCCTTGTAGTCACTTTTGTTCTGCCATGGTCATTCCTGTCAGTATTATTAATACCATAGGGATGAGCAGCACAGGAGCACTTGGTGTTAGCTTTCACTGGATGCCATGCCTGGTTGACAGATACATTCCTCTGTTGCCCTTAGGAAAGAGGCAGCAATCACCACCACTGCTTTTTTGCTTCTTCCTGGAAATTATGATGAATTGCTGAGCCTTTCGAGTGCACGGCTTTTCCTAAACTGCCAGTGAGATTGGCGTTATACCTGCAACATGAGGATTAGTGCCAGCACACGGTGTCAGTAGGAGTCAGGTTCAAAATAAACAAAAGGAGATGCCGAGGGGGGAGTAAGAGAGTTGAGTTCCTTGCCAAAGGACGCTGTGCAGAAGAGATGTTTACATGACTGGAAAAACAGCAGAAAGAGAGATCAGATGAGTACTAGACATGTTTACAGGACTGAATCGTTTCCATAGCACATAGCTTCCAACTGCTAGACACAGGTAAGTCCCTGCATTCCCCTTCAGGGATCAGAGATGGTTTATTTTTGTTGCTGTGTTCCTTTACCAGTATTCAATTACCTTTAGAAAATCTCATGGTTTCTTTTGTGAGCTGCTGGCATAAAGGTTTCTCTGCCTTCAGTAACACAGCAATCTTTGCTTAGGAATAAAATCTCATTGCTTTTTGTCTTGATACCACATCTGCAGCAGTCTTGGAGGATTGTGCATTTTGTTTTTCCCGTTACTTAAAAAAGTCAACATATCAACACTAGGTACTTTGCCATTTGATAGCAGCTGTGCCTTTCAGAAGCCCTCTGTGCAAAAGTAGCACTCTTCACCCTTCTGGAACATGACACAAACCCCCTCTGCCTTCCCTGAAACAGTGCAAATCTGCCGTAAAGCCTGAGGCTTTCAGTGCACTGCTGCACCTATGATCTACAAAGCATCTTGGAAAGCTGTAGCAGGGCATTATCCAGTTCTGCATGTCGATATAATTAGGTGAGATAAAGGTGAAACTGGGAGGTCAGCATTCTGAGATGTCCTTGTTTTTGCAAGCTTAAGTAATTTATCCTATTATGTTCACAGGGCTTTCTGAGATAATCTCTAAAAACACAGATAGCTAGTCCTTTGCTATGTAATACTAAAGTTGTACCTTCTTTTTGCTTTTATAAAAACCCTAGAGTCATATTATAAACCTGCAAGATAAGTTCAAGGAGTTATTCTTGTCATCAAGATCCTGAGGTGTACATTATATACATATATAATATATGTATACACATAATAATAGCCTATTGTACATTTCATATATATTATTTTTAAGAGAGAATTTTCATAGCTGCAGAATATGAGATGGAAAACAGGTGACTGCGTGCAAGTGCAATGCCAAGACATTTATGGAAGTTGATTATTCCAAATATACATAGGCTATGAATAGCTGTTGTACCAGTCAAACTCATGCAAAGCACAAAAACACACAGGAGGAACAACAAAACAAGACACCCTCCTGTCAGGTGATTGCTACAAGTTTATGCTGCTGGGTTTTTTTGACCTGCAGTGCCTGCTGCTTTGATGGTGTGTTGGTTTTAAGTGAATAGTTGTTTTGCCATAGGCTTAGTGAGTGACTGTTGGTGGCTGGGTCAAAAGTGGAAATTTAATTTCAAGGTCCGAACTGAGCAGAAAATCCATGGGACAACAGACAACACCACAGGGTCTGTAGGATCACGCTTTACATGTGGTAGTCTCCAGCATATCATCAACTGAAAGGCAGACAGAAGGCCCCCGGGGAAAAGAATTGTCCAGGTACTTGTGTTGGGTTCTGAAAGGAAAAAAAAATTGTGCTAATACCATTCAACGAGAGAATTTTCTGCCAAGAGGACTCAATTCACCTCCTTCTTTTGTAAGCATGAGAGACATCTGCTGTTTCAAGCCTGGCAAGAAAGAATAAAGCACATGGAGTTCGTGACATGATGCTGAGCAGGCGCTCCATCTTCTCTTTATTCTAGATTTAGGTAGCACACTGGTTTCTCTAATCATTTGCAAATGTTCCATTTCATCTGCCCACACCCGAGCTGGCCCCCTCAGGATCTCTTTCTAGTTGAAGTAGGCAGTAGGCATGGCTGCAGACTGCCTTCTCTTCCCAACATACGCAGTTGAAAGAGTTCAAATTGGCCTGTTCTGTGTAGGAGGAAAGCCATGATGAGTGATAAAGAAAAGCTGAGATGAATGATGATCTCTGCTGGGGATTTTAACATCAGCAATATCTGAAGTGAGGTGATATGAAGCCCGCACAAGAAATTGTGTATTGTTCCAGGCAAAAAAGAGTTTTCCTTTCACTTTTATTATTAGCAAGAGCAATTTGTATAAAACGCATTTTGCTCTCCATTGTAGTCGGATTGTGCACAGGGAGCTCAGGCTTCAGTGGCAATGCTCCCCTGCAGCCCTCAGCCTGATGCTGCTAACAATAAACATCTTCTTTTGTTCATGACATCTCCCAGGGACACATGCAAAGGTGTCATATCACAGACTTCTGGGCCCCATTTTTATATAATTTACTGGTTTGCACGGAAAATGCTGTAATTAAGCTTTCATGTATAAAGCAGGAACATATGCTACTGTCAAAGGGATGGGAATGAGACAAGTCAGGCATTTCATGTTAATTTAACTATACCACGATTAACTCTCTTCCACTTGTTAGTGGTGACCAAACGCAGAAACTGCTGGTAGTGGCTGTTGCTTGCACTGAAACCTGGCAGGGCCCTCAGTGAGGTGCACTGTGCCAAGCACTAACAGCATGACCTGCCTTAAAGGTAGGAGCTGTTTCTGTCCAGCGTGACTGATCTCAGTGGTGGAGGGAAATTTTCTGTTACTGGTCAGTACTGCACGCCTGAGTTAGTTGTGGATGGACAGAAGTGAGGTAACAGATTTTGTTCTTATAAGAATACTAGATTGTGGATTTCAAGATCACAAAGTCTCTGAGTCTAACAGTATGACTCTACAAGGAGTCATAGCATGGGCTGAGGCGTTGGTCCACTGTCCCCCATGTTACATAATTCTCAATCTGTCCCTGAAATAAGTGTGACCTATGCCAATACGCCCATGCACTGTTTGTGGGGTGACATAACAGACAACACAGAGACTGTGTGTCCTGGGACACAGCCTTCAAAATTGCTTCCCCATCGCTTTGTTCCCAGCTGCCTCAGCCATTGACTGGGATGCTGCCTTGTAGACCATGTGTTTTCTGCTGAGTGGTCTTTATGATTGTGTCTCATTTAAGGAAAATTAGAATTGTACACAATCCTGAGTCCTGCACGACATAAGAAATCTGATTACAGGATAATTTTTGCTGTTTTAAATTTCAGGCAGTAATTCAACTCTCCTATCCAGCATGATATTTATTGGACTGGCAACAAGAAAATTATAATTATACTAAAAAACTGCACAGATTGGAGCTGGAAGCAATGAGACAATAAAGCCCCACAGTATCAGCTGCATAGCTGCCTCCAGGCTAGAACTGCACTTTGAGTCATCCTATTTAGGAGCTGTCTCCAGCACTCACTGAAGTCAACAGGAGCCTTTGATTTCTTCTCAGTAGGTGCTGGATCAGACTGTTACAGTCTCCTTTTAAAGTCTAAGAACAAGGGGGCAAAAGGCAAGCTTAGTGAGCCACATTGTACCAATGAAATAATATCACTTTAAGAAGAAACATTCTCCTTGGAGGAACATAAAATTTGCAGGAGGATGAGAGTTCAGGGCACTGCAATTACTGCATAATAGTAAAATTTCATCAGCGAGCAAGGACAAAGCTGAATTTCTGGGGTAATGCTTGATGTGCAGCATGGGAGAGGTTTGTAAAAAACAAAATCCATGGTTGGAAAATAGGCAACATTTAGAAATAAAACACAGCAATCAGCAGTGCAGTTTGCATGCAAGGGGCTTGAAGTTAAAAATGTATTATATACTCATCTAAAACTTTATGGTGCTTTGAGATGTATCTGCTGTATATATGGTGGAACTTGCCAACCATTTGGCAAAAAGTTGCCCAAAAGTTCAGTGAATTAATTAGTTAGTTGGAGCATTATCTATTTCTTTCTGAAGGCCAGTCACAAAGGGGTCAAGTTGTGCTGCCAGGAAAATGTCCTAAGGGGAATATTTTATTTTACCTTTGTCAGCACGTTGGAGAGGATTTTACTCAAGTCACCTTTGTATATTTTATTCATTAGGGCGTGATCCTGAAAGGCTACACTCACCCTTTTATCAGAGTAATTTCATGCAGACTGAGGATGATGAGTGCTTGCGAGGACATGCCGGGGACCTCGCAGGATTAGGTTTTGGGCATCTGTGTTCATGTATTGGACTTCTGAACTCAAAATGGGGCAGGTTAATAATTTGAGACAAGGTGCTGAAACTATGCTAATCAAAGTACCAGTGCAAAAGGCATAGGATGAACACCGAGCCTTCTTTATCTAATTAAAAGCAATTTTAACTTTAATATAGGTTTGTGTTTTTAGTATTAAAGATATTGGAGATGGAAATGGAAGAAATGATCCAGCACAGCCTCTTTCATGAAAGACTTAATTTGTTCTTGCCTGCTGATTTTTATGCTCTACCTAGGTGCTGTTCAATTTTAACTGTTTATTAGATAATGGAAAGATTTACTGTAGCACAATCCTTCTGATAAAAATAAAAACATTTAAATGTTTCCTTGGGGATTTGGTAATCAAAGAATACAAAGTTGTGTTCTGGAGCTAAAGTTAACAGAGCTCATTCTGTTCCTTCTGGACAAGAGTGCCCCATGTCCCCTGCTGAGGGGACAGGGAGAAAGCTGGCTCTTCCCAACAATTTTCCAGAGGCTTGAGCAATTAATCTGTGGTGTGGGGTTGCAGGCTGGAATCCATTACATCCCAAGAGAAAAAAATTCTCATACTGCCATGGTTACTGTTCCTTCTGATTCTCCACAATGTCAGTGGATACCAGGATGGAGATGAAGACAGGGGTCTGGTTATCTTGTCATGATGCTGCAGCACAAAAAGGCAAGGTGCCACCAACTACTATTTTTTTCTGTCCAAGCGATTTTAATGCAGTGCCCAGGCACCTTCGAGATAAATTCATCATAACCAATTCCCTTCCCCTTCTAAAGGGGTGGAAATCTCTCACCCCATTTTTCATTTCAAACCACTTTTTGTAGTTCCTCTGCCTCAGTGGTTGTCTTTCAGAAGCAGTGCTGATGGGTTGTGCTCTGAGATTCATTACTGAAGAAATCATGAGTAAAATTGATGGGTCTTACATTCCACTATCAAGGTGACTTGTTTGACTGGACTACTTTGCTTTTCTATCCATTAGCGGAAAGTACCCTTTGTTAGTAAGGAATTCGATCAACAGACTGCATAATTGCCATTTCTGTCTTAGTTAATGGAAAGAGTCGTGTTGCACTCCATGTTTTCAACTATGTGCAACAACCCTCACATTAAAATGCAACAAATTAAACAGAGCTTTTACAAAAGCCTCTTTTTTAACTAACAGTTATAGACTGCAAAGTTTAAAATGGCTTGCTTTGGACAGAAAATTTCAATTAAGGGCAGAACTATATATAAGAAGGCAAAATAATTGAGAATTTAAGCTCCTTCTGTGCAGCTTGCATGGAGCCATCAGACTTGGAGAGTGGGTGTAATAGCTGTCTTTAGGAGGCATTAGGAATATGTGCACATTCTGGTCCTGTTTTGACACCTGAATAATTTAGAAGACTGTATTTTTTTGTTGTACTTAATGTGTGGCTCTAGAACCATGGGGTCTTTTTATGGTGATCCCATGATTTGAGGCCGCATTTGCTGGCCATGGTTCCTGTGTCTTTCCACAGTCTGAAACACTGGGAGGGCAGAGTGGCATCTGCACTGCCTTCACTGTGCCAGCCAGGGCAGCTGCCAAGAGCAGCATTGTCTGGCACAGCCATAGGGAAGGTATGGCCACCATGTGGACTCCTCTTTCTCCTCGTGCTCTGCTTTTAGCTACCAAAGTGAAGAGGAGCAGGGCTGGTGCTTGGATTTAAGATGAAAATATTCTCAGGTTTTATGGTAGCTAATATTTATCTCTGCCAGACTTTTCCTTCCTTTGATTCATTTGAGGGCTTAAAGAACTAACAGCCCAACAGCATTGCTTATTCTGAGGATATTCTGATATATGTCTTTGAAAAGACAAGACACCTGTGGCCATACCAACTCTGGATCACCCACCATCATTTCCTTCATGACCTTTATAGATGTCAGATGAGACTGGGTATTTTTCCTCCCTAGTTCCTTCATTCTGCACTGAATGCAATTTCAGGTCCCAGAAGTGGAATCAGGCAGCACATTAATCAACTCTGCTCCCCAGTCTCTGCACTTCTGTCTTTCCATAGTTTATTTTTCCTGGCTAATGTAACACAGATTTAAAAATAGGGGTACATTATCCTCCCAAAATACATACAATTCTGGTATCAGCAGTGGAATAAGCTCATTTAGATGAAAGGAACCATTTTCTTTCTGTGGAATGAAATACCTTATCTGCCTGTTTGGGTTACATTTCAAGTGTTATGCCTCCTACGGCATATAGGGCTGATGTCACATGCAAGTCATCTGCTTAGAGTCCTTTTGGTATGCTGCTAGAAAATATTTCCCTTAACAATTCTTCAGTGTATGCCTTTGCATGGATCACAAAAAGAAAAAGCTACATTATGGAAGAAGCACAGACGAGTTTAAATGTACTCCGCTAACGTATGAAACTTAATGGCTATCTCTGCAGCTGGGAGAGAAAAATTGTGCCTGAACACCTCTTGTTTATTTTGCACTGCTGTCAGAGTGACCAGAATGCTTTATCAAACATGTTTTTACAGTGAGGTGTAGAGCCCTCTTCTAAATAGTATACTTCAGCTAAAACACACAATAGTGCAATGGAGAAAATGTGTTTGGAAAGGAAGAAAATGGGCTTGCTTTGTCTGTTAAAAAAATGCAAACCAAGTTCATTAGTTGGTGCTGTAGTTAATTTAATAGCAGATGGTAATTTTAGAATTCTTGGCTATTGGAATCTTGGCATAAAATTAGATTGAAAAATTGATAAATTGCAATTTGCCTAATTATTTTTATTTCATAAACTAGATAAACAGTTCCTCAGAAACAGACTTTCAAGAGAAGTTATTTTTCTGCCGCTGTTCAGTTGTGTAGAACCCATACGTCACATTAAAAAAAATTTAGAAAATGGTATAGTAATGCTTTATTTTGTTCTGGAGAAAGCAATGTTGTCATGTAATTGCTTTTTTGCTGAGCTCTTTCACTTGACCCTGCTTGCTTATTATAATGTTTTAGGCGCCATAGCTTGGGGTTTATTGACCTCTGTTTGTTGCCCATGCTTTATAGTTACTGAGTATTGTAAGGCCTGGAAAGATTAGTGTAAAAATTATAATTTGGTCCTACTCATTAGAAATGGATGTGGAAAAAGTGTTGGCAGTAGATGTTGTCCTTCTCAGCTTTTCTTATAAAAGCCTGAAGGGCTGCAATACCTCCAGCTGGTCGGCATTAACTCATGCAGTTCTGGAGAATGTGACTTTGGATGGGCCAGGCTGAGGAATGGTTGTATGAGGGAAAACAAAGAAAAGTGTGTGCTGGAGAAAAACTATTTGTAGCAACTGCATCTGAGACATTTTTTTCCTACATGTGGTCCTTTCAGTCTCCTAAGCAGTAGTGTTGTCATAATAATCGGGAACTAAAAATAGGTATTTTCAGGTTTCTGGTCTGTGCTTCTTCAATGAAGTGCCTGATCCAGGCACTATCACATCTCATGGCAGCCACCAGCTGCTGGCACTGTTGGACTTGTTTGTAATGAAAGCACTTCCTCCACTTTTCCTTCTGGGCTTACACACACTGGGGTATTACCCACAGCCTGTGAGTCAGGTGTCAAGCCTGGCTGTGTGCAGCTTGAAGAAGCTGTTCCAAACATTCCTGCCTTGCTAAGGTCAAAACATTAGAATATTTCATTCAAATTTAGACTACCACCACAAACAATACAGTGTCTACAGGAAGTAAAAATTGATGTAGTAGTCAAAATTCTTTTACTGATTGAAATGAAAAGTCATCCAAAATGCATATGAAGTATCAAAAAGATGTGTTAGACCTTTAGAGTTGTACTGACAAGAAAAGTCACAGACGTTTGTGCCTTCTGTCTGCTGCTCAGGTAGGGAACGAGCCCTGCAAGATTACTTCAAATGTTTTTATCTGAACAGCTGTTTTTAACTAAATCAGGAAGCTCTTTTTGTAAGGACTTAATTTTCAGCTGTGAATTATAGAGAGGGTGTGGCACAGTATATGAAACCTTTGTCCATTTCTAACAGAAGTGGTTCATGGCTCAGTCCCTCAGCTGTAGGAGCAGACTCGATACCTACCAAAAAATGACTAATAAAGGTCTACCCTAAGTATTCTGAGATAGAATTAATTTTAAATTTTACACTGAATAAATGAATTAACTTTAAAATTTAATTAAAGAAATTTATATAATTTACAATCTGACTTTTGTACTTTAATACAAACATAAAATCATAGAAATCAATGCCACTGTAATACTTTCAAAGTTTTTTTTTCTCTGAACTCATTAGGCAATACTAGTATTTTTCATATCAAAACCATCCTGTGTATGAGTTTGTGTCTAATGGAAATTAAAGAAAAATAAAATCTAGAAAGAAAACCTACTGTGTACTTCAACTGGACCATGTACTTTAACTCTGAGTAGATTAAGTTATGATGGTACAAAGAAGCACAGAAGGAGGGGAAAAAATGGATACTGTATTTACATGTATTCTAAGAAGTTGCACAGCTTTTTATTTGCCTTGTTACAGAAATAAAACTCTGCAAATTAACTTGATGGCTACTTGAAAGGATTAATTCAGAAACACAATACCTTAGAAGGACTAAAAGCCCTGGAATACATTTCTAAAAGCTTTCCAAACTGTAAAAAAAAAGTAGCTTAAATTCTGTAATTTAAAGATAAATATTTATTTTAAAATCAGGAAATGCTAGGCTTCTAGCAGCATTTTGTTCATTGCAAAATTCAGTAGATAGTTTTGTAACTTTGCTTCATCAGCTACGCAGTAGTGTCCTGAGCTGTCAGTTTTCTGAGGTGGAGTTTCATCCATTAATTCAAATGAACAAGTTTACAGAGTCCATGAAAATAGTTTGTATTTCCACCTACACTACCATCCTCCAAGTGCAGGAGGAATATCCTAATATTTAAGAGATGGCTCTCTACTTCTAGCCCTTTTATTCTAGCACATCCCCAGAAAGTGAAAAGATCCAGTGTACTGCTAACTTTTATTCCCCTTGAACAGGCATTTTCTTTGTGTTTGAAATGTCATTTTTTGTAGTCAATCATACTGGACTTTTTAGATAGCAATTTTTACTGTACCCTGTAAATAGGGGTAGTAAGTCTTAATACTGGAGGTGCAGAAGACCTTAGTGGAAGAACTATCAGTCACTGTATTTCGAGTTTTACATTCAAGATGTATTTCAAGTTAGCAAAGGTGTCTCTGTATGACAGCTGTGCCCATTGTTTGCAAGGGGAGCTGAAGAAATGTCTGTCTGACAGGCCTGCTCTGAATCCTTCCCTGATTTGTGTTTATATCTCTTTTTTCAGCAAAGGCGGGAAATGTAATTAGTATATAATGACAGCTACAACAGTCCCAGAAAGAGAAGATTGATTCCCACAATGGCTGAAAACCCCCCTATGCCATGTGTGTAATCAGGCCCGGTTTTCAAGTTCTAATTAACTTTATTAATGTTTAGTGCAGGAAGTACAAAGGCAACTTAAACAAGAATATAAAAAGCACTGGAGCATTGAAACACTGGTTTCATGTAACTGACTCTTATTGAAAGACATATTTTTCAGCATTTTGTAAAGAAAAATAAAGTAATTTAGAAGAAAGATATTAGATTCTTAATACACTCTTATATTAAGGAAGCTTTAAATAATGGAGCAAAGAGACTAACAATAGCTCCCTACTTGGTAACATTGGTAGCAACTCTTTCTGATGTGCAATTAATAAATACGATAGCAAACACACAACCCTGTACAGTGACAGTGGGATAAAGGAGATGCAATCACTTGCAAGACTCCTGTTGTGCCAGCAAGTAAGACTTTATGGGCCACTGGAAAATGAGTTTGTGAATAACCAATTGAAAAAATCTCCATTACATGTTCCTTTTATAGAAACATATTAATTTGCATGTGAAAAGACAAATATTACACTGGTAAATAACTGTGAAGACATTTTCCCCCACTAAAGACACAATTGCAAAACCTTGCAATCAAAGCAATTGTATATATTATTTTGATATAATAATCATAATAACCTTAAAAGCAGCGATATATTAATTACACATAAAGTATATTATTTGCATAGATTTTTTCTTTACTGCCCATGGATTACCATTTGGTAAATACATCTATAATTCATCAAGCTCTGGTGCTCTTTGATGAGCTCAAACTGGAATATGGCTGATACTGTATATTACTGTAATTGTAAAGGATACTATAATGATACATTTTTGGTGCTTTAGCCTCCTAAATATAAAAATTACAGTAGAAAATATAAGAATACCTTTTTTTGTTATTTATCGACCCTACTCCCAGGCATGATGATTTAACAATACTTAAATATATTCCTATTTTCAGAAGCACTCAAAACAGATGGTTAGCAGCCTGTCCACTAAAAAGATTGTGCTTTGCAACAATTTAGTATTTATCTTCTTCTGATGTTTTTAATATGCTTATTAAGTAAAAACATATAATAAAAAATAAACTTGCAGTTATACAAAACTGTAGTATTGTTTTGTGTAGTCTTGCAAACAAAGTTTAGAAGCAGATCATTCATCCACAGAGAAGTTAGGAATTCAGAGATATGTAACACCAAAAATAGAAAATTATTATTTCTTTAAAGATGTAGTGTAGGCTATAGTTTTAAACTTTTATTTAATATGTTATATGATTATTCTATAGTGCTCGCAGTCTTGCCAAGAGAGCTTCTACTTCTGGAATGGCTTCTCCCTTAGGAGGGGACCCAATACGATCCATTTTCTTTTCTTTGCCACCTTCTCCATGACAGGCTTCCTTTCTCCCAACAGCCCTGTTCAACCCCTTAGAACTTGTTTCCACATCATATGTAACTTCTTTGGTGACTGGGCTTCTTGTCGAGTTTACAGTGATACTGTGGTGTGAACACGGCTTCTCTGGCTGTCCTTTCTGGTTCTCTGCAGAAGACAAATCAAACAAACCTTGTTTCACTATTAGAATACTCAGTTTCAATATTCTGAAATATAAAAAGACCTCTTGATCAGAAAAACTTTACATGCAGATGATGTACTACAAGGAGTAATGAATGCCAAAGAGGCAAGACAAAATATATTATCACTTCAAAAGCAGTAGACTGGGTCCCTTGGAAGTGATACAGATTTTACATGTCTTCATTAAATTAGCATCCATATTTCTTACAAAATCACGGATATAGCATGACAGGATCTTCCTTTCCTACTGGAGTCAAAGAGGTACATAGCACTTCTCAGTGTCTTCCAACGTTTTACCTCGTTAATTACATTTTATCCATACTTTTTAATTCTTCAAATTTTAAAATGTATTTAAAAACCTATTTTAATTTAATTATCCATTGTTATACATTTTCTTTCCCTGGTGAACTTTTAGGCAGCTAAGTAATTTAATCAAATGGCATAATTCACTATTTTTTGCTAAACATCACTGGCATTGCCCGTCACACAAAGTTGCACTCAGTTAATATCCAGGCAGGAGTTTTGCAGGTTTGGCATGTATTAATAGACAAATTTCTTTTTCTGTCACTCCCCACCCCCCTTCCAGATCAAGTGACTGTTTTCCAAACTAGCATATGAGTGGTTTCTCTCATAGATCTCAAACTTTTTAAAAACAGACCTACTCAATATTCATGTAACCTTGAGCAAGGCTTGAAAATGCCTTCAACACACTTGACATGACATTTAAAGTTTTTTGGTTATTCGCTGAAAGATGTTCCATCATCCCAATAGTAATGACTTTGGAGCACAGGCAGTCACTCATGACAGTGTGTTTTATGTGAGCGCTGAAAATTCCTACCGAAAACAGCTTGTACATTAAAAGGCAGCTGCTGAAGATATTTACTGCACTGTCATTCCCTGACCAGGGGCTCTCGGTGATGGATGAGGATTTTACACACTTTCTTGGACAATCTCAGCGAATTTTGTAAGTACGATCACCTTTTGGGAGGTGGGAAGAAAATAAATACCTCCTTTCCATCACCTTCTAAATCAGATAAGCAACTCTTAATTAAAATTTCTTAAGACAAATTTGACACTTAGATGAAAAACGTAACTTTTTTTTTTCACTATGGAAAATAATTTGACCTTGAATATGCAGCAGCACAGCGTTCCTGAATCACAGGAGGCCAATGACTGGTTATCTTTATATATAACATATCTTTATAATCACATGTAATAAACCTGTCATATATAATTAAAATATCCCTTGTGTGTGCACTCTTAAATGTCCCATTCTACTTAAATGTTTATGCTTATTGATTCTGAACACATATTTGCAAGCAGATGAAAGTGTGCTACCTGTGTCAATATACAAACTACCAGCTGCACCACAGACCTTCCTCTTTACATTCAATCTAGGGACAGCAGGAAAAATAGTTGGTGTTTAAAAATCAACACTTTTAGGCATAAGAAAACACATACACATTGTTGTATTATCATCAGAGATGAAGCACAGCTGTTGGATTTTTAAAAAGTCTAAAAGAAATTAGGCACTGAAAGTAAGCTTCTCAAATGTACCACCAACCAAATTTTAACTATTTTGCACTTCAGCAGTCTTCACCCCCAAAATATGAGGATGAATTAGGTGTGGTGAATTAGACTGTATAACAGACATGGGGAACTCTTATTACG
Organism: Passer montanus; assembly: GCF_014805655.1. Lineage (NCBI taxonomy): Eukaryota > Metazoa > Chordata > Aves > Passeriformes > Passeridae > Passer > Passer montanus. The sequence continues at coordinate 1,030,849 of NW_024368374.1, read as the reverse complement.
GAGGCCTCATAGTAAAATCCAGCAGTAAAATCCCCCAGTTTCTCATAGTGTACACAGGCCAGAGTAGAGGTGCCTTAGAGTGAGACTCACAACTGCCGCCTAAGCAGGGAACTGCTGCAAGCTAGCAATTAATATGTAGTAGCTCATGGGATCTATCCAAACTCTTTTACCACTTGGAAACTCAGTAACTAATTGAGGCTCTCACTTCACCGTGTCCCATAAATTGCTGCTTACGATCTGGAATTGTTGTGTAGGGATAAGACAGAGAAAAGCTGAAGACAGCTGTGCCCTTTTTCCCCCTTAAAACAACAGCAGTTGTGAATTTCTAGGCATTAACTAATAAGTGCAACACTTAACTTGAATAACCAGCCTTTCCCTTAACTCTGAAGGGTCCTGCAACAATGAAAAATGGCATTAGGAAAGTGCCTTAAACAGTGTTTAGTTTATGTGAGTAGTTTTTATCTCCTTTGCAATGATGATGTCAAGATTCACTAGAAAAATCACGAAGTCACACTAGTGATTAGCAGCATTCCTTAATAATGAGAACACTTTGGTCTCAGGCATGTTACAAATAATATTGAGCAGCTAGAGTAAATTTAAAAAGATAGTACTTGGACACATATTTTATCTAAATCCAGTATTATCATCTTGAAGTTGTTATTTCAGCTGCTTTCTAAATCAGAGGGCATCTTTACTGCTTATGTTCTTCAGTCAAGGAGGAACTTCTCCACAGAACATTGCTATGCCAAAGTGGAAGTCCAGTATTAGCAGATGTGGAGGTAGATAGATGCTCTGCTTAGCAAATTGGCTGTTATGAATTTCATTCAGAAACACTGAACTTTGCTAGGCCTGGCTCAGAAAGCATACACATTTACTTACAACCCTGGATTTCACTTCAGTAACTGTGCCTGCAAAGAATTAACTGCTGTATCACTTGAGGTATATGTGCTGCTTGCGGCATTCTTATCAGAGCAAAAGATTACTTCTTTTTAAATCAAAGTGTAAAATTAGTTAGGCTCTATCAAGGTAAAAAGTCTCACTAATTTCTCAGTTTTTTATTTTAAGACAACAGAAATTAATTTGGGTTAAATCCCAACTCTTAAGCACTCTATACTGCTTCACACACTGATTCAAAACTTGCATGCATTGGTGTTTTGGTACCACATCAATTCCACTGCCTTGACTCAGGATTGTAACGTCGCCTCCCTCAAATCCTGTGCTATAGTGGTGAAACCAAAGAAGTTAATTTTCAACCTGTCAGTATTGAGGTGAATGGTTTAAAAAAAATCAGTGCATCTTGCATGTGAATTCAGAACTACATGGCTGCAAACTGCTGCAGGTTAGCATGTAGCTTTGACCACAACTATGGAAAAACCAGACTTCCTTAGTTCCACATGATAAAGGCTATAAAGCATATAGTTGTTTACTTGCAAGAAAAGCCAAAAGTCAAGATTAACTGAAAAAGTAAGTACAAGAATAAACAAACATTAATTTACTGCTATCAGACATTAAAACTTTGGACCACCAGAGTAATGAAGTTATGGAATTCCATATATATGGAATACATATATACATGTAAAAGGAGGAAACCATAACCAGTCATAAACATGAATTTGATCTGTTTTTGAAGACAGTATTTGATATGGCTGCCCAAACAGCCAGGACAGGGCTTAGTGACATTGGCCACCTATGTTTCCAGAAGAAAGGAACACACAGAAAATCCACAAACCATACTGGACTTAACAGACTTTTGCTAAAATGTTTTGAACCATTACATCACAGACATATATAAATTTGTTTTGTGCTTTTTACAATAATCTATATTTGAAACAAATTATGTATTTACTCACATGTACTGGTTCAAATACATTTCTTAAGAACTGAATATGATTAAACACACAAAAGGTTAACAAAAACTACTCATGGAAAGACATTTCTGCATGAATTCTTGTTAAGTGAAAGCTTACATTTCTGGAGATGCACTATTTGTCCACCTACTGTAGCAAGGCGCACCTTCCGGCAGTAGCAAGACAAAAAGAAATCAGACATTAAAAATCACTGGATAAAGACAGAACTTATTAATTTTCTGTATCTATTGGAAGTAGTTGAGACCAGTTTCTACTGTTTGGTCACTTTCAACAATAAAAATTTGTCATTCACCTGTATCATAACAATCACTATGCACATGAAAAAAAAATCAATAATTTTGAATTTGTTATTAAGTTTTCTAAGTGCTCAGGTAACAGCCTCTAATAGTTTTGACTTTATTGCTAGTGAATGCTTCCAGGCACGGGTTAGGCAGAGATCATACTGTCTAATAGGAAAGTCTCAGTGTCCAGATTCCATTATATTTAAATACTTTCTTTCCCTTGTTCAATATTGAACTTCTGTGGGTCCCCCAGATGTATTCAAATGCAGTTTTTGCAGATATCAATTGTTCGCACAGTGCTGTTAATCAAAAACATTCCCAAGCCACATTCACAAAAACTAGAGCCAAATAGTTACTATCATCTGGATACAAGACTTCTAACAGCAATGCTCAGGAAATTCAGATGACAGAAAATTGTGCTTAAAATAGCTGTCCACAGGTGAAATGATGTCCTAACACAACACAACTTATAACGGTATGCTTATAACCTATTAAAGGATAAAACATATTCAGAAAAAGGAAATTGTGCCCTAGTATCTGAACAAAAAAATCTGTAGTATGAGACTTGCATGCTGTGAACTTGGGGAAAAAAATATGATCAGTTGGAGACTTTAAAATCCTACACAATAGTGTTATATATTACCTTTAATAGAGAGCAAAAATGATTGCAAGAGACTCACTAAAGTTGAGATAGATTTTTTTAAAACAACTAATAAATATTTAATATTAAAAATGACGTTGAAAAGCTTTATTTCATCACAGTTTCTCAATAAAAGTCTTGATACTAAGGACATATTTTGGTTTTATGTAAATACTTGTAGACTGATTGAAAAATAAAGTTGCAAATACAATAAGGAGAACAGCACAGCGTGGCATTATATGCTCGTATTACAGTCATACATCTCAATGTAGGGCATGACAAAACTGTAACATAAAAAGAACAATTGCAGTTACAACCTCATTACATCTCTTACCAAGTTAACAGGGAAAAATGCTTAAAAACCCAGTGGAATATTTCTGATCTCGCTGACTTGTGCTACATCGTATTCCTGAAGTTATGTCTATGCCAACATTTTCTAAAGCCCACCCATACTGACATTACTGGCAATGCAAATTATTTTTACATTTTAAGTCATGACTTGTTATTTAAGTCATGTCCTAGACAATACTCTGAAGGAATGTTCCCATACCAAAGGGCTGTAGCTTGGAAAAGGCAACAGCCCAAGCCATAACTCTTATTACTGGCTCCCCACTTTGGTGCCATAGTTTGTCTCTGGTTCCTCATCCCTGATGCATGGAACTGAAATTCTCAAAAAGCTACACCATGCTGATGCTGTGGTCATGTATTTTCCCCAGAAAAGCATCAGAGGAAAAGGTCCTTCTCAAAGCTTTCCTTTTCCCTCAGAACTAGAATTTAGACATAATATGAAAGATTGCTATAGATAGAAGGTCCATCCATATTAAATAAGATCAGTCATGAAAAAATGGGATAGCTTCTTTCTGGATGGTTCAACGGAAAATATTTTAAATACTTTTTATTGATTTCATGTTTTTGCAACAATATCTCTGACTGACAAGGGTAGGCTTGAAGCATGTCCCTGGTAAAAGGAGCACTGTGTGTCATTACGACTTAGTTCAAACCTGCAGCTTCAACCCTAATCCATAAGGGAGTGTGAGCTGTACTCAAAAGACCTTTGCTTGATAAGCAATTTCTTACACCTTTGTGTTTCATACTAAATGCTCACAACTCTACTGATCTCAAGCAGGCAATAACTCATGAGACATGAAAAAGTGTTACTGATATTTGGAACATTTCTTTTTTAAGCTATGCACATATCATTTAATATTTGCTGCTGTTCTTGAGTGTTGCATTAAAAAGGTGTGAAACACAAGGAAGAAACACTATCAGTAAGCTCAATTTAGATGAGACAGTTTTCAGAAATAGTGAATATAGGGGGTTTATGTGCATTTCAAAGGCAAGAAATGAGTATATCAGCACACAGTGTGACTAATACAGAGAATTTATAGAAACTAGATTTCAAAGACAGTCAATTACAAACTATGAGCAAACAAATTTTTTGACAAGAGGAACTATGCTGGACCAGCTCCCTTTTACTTGGCCCTAAAGTAAAGTCTTTAAGAATTCTTTTAATCCCTTTCCTCCCTATATATTCTCAAACACTACTTTAAGTTTCTGCTGATCACTCCATTCAAAGTTTTACCCATCTTTTCCAAAGACACTTTGCAATTGCAATGAGTTTGCACAATTTCTCTGTTTAAACTAATATATTCTCACCGGTGATAAGACAATGACTTTTTTTTTACAAGAAATGCAACTTTCACTTACTAGGATTTTAACAAAAGTCTTGACTACCTGTCAAGATGATAAGAGAACAAGAGTGTGGATCAGGCTGCTGACAGAAATCACCCAAGGTCAGTGAGAGAAGAAACCTCTGCAGGTGTCTTCTAAGACAATTGTTTCAGACTTAGGAGTTTGGCATTCTTCCTATTTCACCCTGAATTACAGTTGATTTTCTGTGTCTTTTCATGCATTTTCCCCTCAAAAGAAGGCACATTTGGCACTTTCTAGGAAAACTGCAAAATGGAAATTTCCAAAACAGAATCTGCTTTGTGGTCATTAATGATTTTTAGAGCACACAGTTTGAAACATTCTTGAAAAACTAAATTCTAAGTCTCTTAATTTCAAAATGGATAAATCATAAGTCATGATTTAAGTATTAATAACTAATGAATTAATCTTATTTATGTCAGACAAAAGCAGTTAAAAGGTAAATATTGATCTACATGAATACCAGAGTCATGGGGTCTTCAGGCCCCAGAGGGCAGAAACAATCCACAGCCTAGATGTTTATAGGATTTCTCTCAAGTTACAAATAGGAGAAACATCAACTTTTTCTCTTCTTTAAGTCAAAAAGTAACAGGGAAATGACAATAATAAAACTGGAGGTTTACATATTTTAGAGTATTTTCAAATCCCGGAATGTGGTTTATTACTTGTTTTATTTGGTTCACAGCTATACTGCAGCTTGCATTCCAAACTGTCTTTACAGTTAAGTCAAAAATTATGACTGTCTAAATTAGGGATCTGTGACAAGATACACAGAGGTCCATAATCTAAAGCTACCCTCTTCAGCTGATGATAATGAATGTAGATCACACATGCTAAACTGCCTTTGAGCAGTAGACACATTTAGTCTCCAAACCTGTCTGCAAACCAGCTCCCTACAGATGAATACTGCTTTCAAGGTGCACTTTGATAAAAAAACTTCAGGAATATGCATAAAGACTGCTGTCATCAAAGGAAAGCCACTAGCAGATGCAATGGGGAATGATAAGCAACATGCTGATGAAAATAACTGAAATGGAAAAGAAACACAATTTTTTCTTCTTTTACCAACCGTTGAGGAAAAACACAGTAGGAAGCCTCCTTCCTCTGGAAAATAAAACCCACAACAAATCCAAACAACAAAGCAAATCTTAAAGACTGACCTTATATTTATGAGATTCTACTCACTGCAGTTCTAAATGTTTTTGTTGCTTCTGTTCGGTATTTAGCATACACATGGGAAAAAACCCCAGAAAAACAAGCAAAACCCCACAAAAAACATGCCCCATCCCTGAAGAGGTTCAAGGCCAGGCTGGATGGGGTTCTGAGCAACTTGATCTAGTGGGTGGTGTCTACCCTCATGTTGTGGGTGTTGGAATTAGACGACCTTTAAGGCCAATTCTGACCCAAACCATTCTATGATTTATGTCTTGTCTTGGGTTGGCTATATGATGCTTGTGTCCCCAATTGTCTGTTCTCTTTATGTTGGATATTAAGTTTTGCACCTTTAAGATTGGTTCCGGGAGCGAAGGGGCAGAGAAGAAGCACCCAATTTGTTTTCAGACACTGCACTCACTCCTCCACATTCCTGCTCCTGGACTGTGTTGTCTGCAGCATGGACAGAGCTCTCCTTTGTTTTTAGTTAGTTTTTTGCTATCTGAGGCAGAGAAGTTCCCCAGACTGTGGCTTATTTCTTTTGCTTGGAACTGTTCAAACCTGCTCTGGACTGAGCACCCAGAATAACACCAGGAGCTCACACCTGTGGCCCACCAGGGCTCAGGATGTGGCATTTTCCAGCACAGGAGGGACTGGTAAGAGACTGAGTGAGTTGAGCTACAGCCAATGACAAGGACTTTCTAAATTTGCCCTCTCTTCAGAACAGTGAGAGATTTATTGTTTAATATTATTAATTTTTCCACTTCTGTGAGTACTTTGCTTGTTAAATAAACAATTTTTTCTGCTTTTCTCAAAGGATATCTATGTCTCCAAATCTTGTGGGGGAGGGGTCGCTTAAATTTGTTTCTAGAGGGACCCATTCAGAAGTTTCCTCCCAAATTTGCTTTAAACCAGGACATGTATCTATTTCTAGCACTTGCCTTAAAAGTTTGACACTATTAGTATTTCTTATCCACTACTCTTGATATCAAATGTTTACAAGATATTCCCTAGCTATTACAGTTGCTTCTACAAATCCACACAATTTTTATTTCTTATTTATTATCCCAAACTTCCATTCACAGGTTTATACCAGCAATGAGAGTACTGATAGATTGACCTGATTTAAGTTTGAATACAAATACTTTGTAATATCAGATCAAACCAAAGAGAAAAACCATCTTCCTGTCATCATCTGTTTTTCTTTTCTCCTAAGGAATCAAACTACTTCTAAGCTAAAGGGAGATCTACACAGTCCTGGAAATACTTTTGGGATTGGCGTAAAGAGGAGAGGCTAGAGCTGAAAGTAAATTACGTGGGTATTAGTTTTAACAGTTGAATAGAAACATAATCTCCTCACATTGCTGTAAGAGACACAGGACCAATGTCCTGGGGTAGCTCTTGCCCATACAGGTCACAGTCACAGTGGGCTGTCATTCACTATTATTCAAAAGATTGCAAGAATAGCATATGGCTCTCAGGCTGCTCTAACTTTAAACATTTTTAAAAGAGGTCTCTGGAAGAAGAGCAACAGAGAGCACTACATGTTGTTAATGCTATGACAGGGAAGAGTGTAGTGATTTACTAACCTGGACAAGTATTTATGAGAACTCTGAGTTCTAATCTGTGCTTCTTTATAGCATGGGTGCTTTTTAAGAGAACGGAAGCAGACCTGACTGTGAAGTTTAACTTATGTAAACTAACATCCAAGATTGCCTTCATGAATACACTGGACAGAAATGGAATGAAGCCAAATCATCTTAGTTCATGTAACTTTCATATTATTATTACGGTCCTTACTTTGCTCTGACAAAGCTCAGAGGAAAATAATTGATAGCATGTGCTAATGAGCAGACTGAAACCGTGGAGCAGAAAATAGTACATATTCAAGAAGATTCTGGTGCAAAAGTAAATATTGGGAAACAAAGGCAGAGGAAAAGTGATTAATCTCTCCCTCACTCTATAAGATTGCATAAATATATTCCTTTGACAAATCTCTCTCTCTCTTTATATGATGCTCTAATTAATGCTATGTACTTTCACTTAATTATTCCCTCTCTTTGGGATGGACTAATTTGGTTTTATTCATGTGTGGAGAGAGATGGGATGTAAAAAAATGTTTCTACTCCACACATGATCCAGCTATATGTGTATTTGACACCAACAACTGTACTCTGCAAGTGTGACAAACTGGTCTGAAAAAGGACACTGATTTCAAGAGTCTCTGAAAGAGGAATTATTATTTAAAAATGGCTTTTACCGACTCCTACAAATACCACTGAATTATCACAAGACAAATTCAAGCTACATTATCATGGGTAATTAATCCAGTCATTGTGAATTCAAAATGCTGTGATTATTATCACTAATGGTATGGACTTCTCATGCAATGAAGATATTTACTGCCCTATATTTGACCAGTTAAACTCTTAGCAGCGCCTTTGGTATGTTAAAAACAACAGAAGCTAACTGCAGAACTTCCTCCTTCTATTTCTAATCAATTGCACTCAAATACTATTTAGTAATCACCAGCTAACAAAAGTTAATCTTACTGTGTAGGAGGAGTTTTTTTAATTTTCAAAAATCTAAAATGCAACACACATTTGCACATACAGAAAAAACTGGTCTCTCATAGAGGAACATAAAATATTACACAGAATATGAAAAACTGAGCTACTGAAAACCTGAAGCCTTTATACTCACTGAGAAAACAAGGCAGAAGGCAATAAGACCTCCCAAGCCATGGAAACAGAGGATTCTTAAACACAGACTTGTTTTTCTTTTGTCTGTTTTGACTTATGATGCAGTCTTGCAAATGAGTTTAGCTTAAAAGGTGATATTAAAAACAAACGGTTAGAGATCATCATGGTATATTAATTATGCAAAAGAACCCAAACCGAATTTAATCAGAAACAGGAGACTCCAAACAGGAAAAATTGTCTCTTTTTTTTTTTTTTTTTTTTTTTTTGACAGAGACGGTTAAGAAAACATTTATAGTAATGCCAGAGCATCTGCTGATTAAAGTCAAAGCTGCAGGACGCCAACATTAAATCACTGAACCATCTTGACAGCTTCTGGGTACTTGAATTTCATTCTAATAACAAATTGCTGTGAAATTTACACAAATCGGAAAATTAGCCAGAAAATGTTTACAAAGACCATAGGTAAGAACACATAAAGCAGATATCAAATTGATTTGCATCCAAAAAAACAGAGCTAAAATAAATATTTGGCACTCAGACATTTCAGAGCTAAATCTAATTGGTAAATCTCTAAAAGACTAAAGTGCTTTAAGAACAGAATATAATTTTATCATTCATTTCCTAATGATTTTGACCTATCTGTTTTGTTTGGAATTGTTAGCATGCTTGTTTGTTTAACATAAACACAGATGAACCATTTGAAGGCAGCCTGCAACATTTAAAATAAATTTTTAATTCCTGACACCTGAGGATTCCACACAGAACAATATACCTCATTGTAAAGCTTTAATTGATGCATCTATGTGCTGCAGAGGGTGATTACTTGAATAATAAGTATGAGACTTGTGATCTGGTTGCTAAGCAAATGTGAGAAAGAGGAAAAAGTCCAAGAAATGATGCAACAATGAATCAAGGTACGATGACAGGATAATTATTCTGTGAACTGTTATGTTGAAGGACTCTCAGAACATTGACCTGCACTTGATCACACATCAGAAGATTGCCTGAGGGGTAATTAAAATAATAATATACAAGCTCAGTCACTCACAAAGAAAAAAACATATGCTTAACTTATTTCTCTGTATCATGCATGGTAAAATACATTCTCATGTTAAATGTAAATGCTTGAACAGTGCAAGAATTCAGAGAACAACATATTACAGCAAAGACCACTGAAGTTTTTCTGAATTAGCATGAATGCTTTTCTTTCTTCAATTACTCTGGGCATTCAACTAAATATGATTCATACTATGACACATAAAAGCACAAAATCTGTGAAGGGGTTTTCTGAATGAAGTTGGGAAAAAATGTAGCCCTTTGCTTAAGTCCTTTTAAAATATGTAAGGGAACATGCTCAAAAAGAACTTTTCCTCCTTTCCATGGGATTTTATTGCTGAGCATGACGTTATATGCTAGAGCACCAGTCAGCTGTGTAAGTTACCCCCTTCCAACCTCTTTCCCACCCTGAGCCTCCTGGCTCTGTGTTTTTGTGTGTGGACAGAGAGATAGCCACAACACTGTGCAAGCACAGTTCAGCAATAGCCAAACACTGGTCTGGTGGTATCACCAGTCACTAAGACAAAGCACAGCAGCTTATAGGTTGCCATGGAGAACATAAAGCCAACCCTGGCACCCCAGTAAAACTGGAGATACTGTAACAACTCTATGCCATTGCATATATGAATTTGATGGAAACTGTTCACACGACAGATTTCAGATTTTAATGGTAAGCTTTTACACAATTATATTTTTTCCTGTTTAGGCTTTCGTTTAGTTGTTTACTATATCAGTTTATATTGCCATGCACCCCACTACAAGCCTAGACTTTAATTCCAAGCCCATACGTGATCACATCTAAGCAATGACAATTCCTTCTCAAATGGTGACATGCAGAAGCCTCACTGCCTTTAAACCAGCCACTTCCAGTCTTCTTTAGGGGTGAGCTTTGCCAATTGTGTGAAATCACTAGTGTTTACTACTTTGCAACTGTAGATGCCAACTTGGCGTAGACAAAAAAACCTCAACCCATTAAACAACTTATTTCCAGAACCAAGTTAGTCTGTGATGGAAATCACTTGACTGCTCAGAAATCTTCTCAGTTTTCCCCTCTGTTATTCCATACATAAATGAAGAAACTAGAAGACAGCCAGAAGAAGTTCTGTGGATAGTCTTCAAAAATTTAAGACCACTCAAAAAACTTGAAAATATTTTTTTAGGACACAAGATGCACACACAGTTTCACATGTGCATAAACTCATTCAGGCTAGAATGTTATAGGTTATTCTCAGTTATACACAAGCACAATTGCCAGGCAGTCTTCATAAAGAGAATTCTTTTTCTCCCACCATGTTCTAAAGAGATTATAAAAACACCTTTTAGGAAACACAATATACATAATAACTATTAAAATGAAACTTCTTTCTACAACAACTATATTGTGTAAATTTACTGCTAGCTCATCAGTTAAATTAGTCACTCATACTAAACATGTTAGAGATATATTCTCAAATTTTTTCTAGCACCTTCATTAGTGCTCATTTCCGGAGAAAAGCTACACCTGAGTAGCTTTAAATGCTAAGGAAAAAAACAAATGCAATTGAAAAAATCTCGCAATGTTCAGCAGTTCACTTTTCTAAGGAAAGTTTATTAAAATGCAAATTTCATGCATGTTAATATTAATTTCAAAGCAACATCTTATAGAAGAAATGTAATTTTAAGTTTTGTGTAATAAAATAATACCACATACAATTGTTATTATTATTTAGATTCTCAACGTTAGTCAGCAGTGTTAAGAATAACAATTCAGCTGACTCCAAGGAGATATGTAAAATTTTGCAGCAAAAATAGTAGGCTAGATATTTATGTATTTTTATTTCAGAAACATATCTGAGGAAAACTTCGTGGAAGGGAGAATATCCTCTATGTCTAAGAATTCAGTTATGGCACTCGATAATTTATCTTACATCTCTTAAACCTATACTTCTGAGCTTACTAGCCAGACAGATTTCTTCCAGAAATTAAGCTTAAAATCAGGACATTTTCAATAAGCTGAAGCAGATGTCTAAATTTATAACTCTTTGGTTATGTAACAGAATATGGCTTAAAGCAAAAAGTTCAATTACATTTGGGTAGATGCATTTCCTTTTTTTTTTTTTTTTGTGGTAATGAATACTTTCAAATATTCTCAATTACATTTGAAACAATAAACTGCAAATTTAACTGGCCTTATTATAACTACAACTATAAAATAGATGTAACTCATTGACTATGGATCCATATGTTTTTCAGGTATAGAAAACAAACCTGACTCTTCAGTGTTATATAAAATTGTTTGTAACAAGAGCATACAAAGTCCTGTGCATCCTTGTGCCTGACCAAAGGCGCCTGAACCAGTGTGAAATTAAGTGGACCGAATGAATTTGTGCTGGGTGCCCCAGGCTCCCTTCACATTCAGTGAGGAGAAACAAGCACTTTTAAAGTGTGCTTCATTTCACCCTAATGTAGCTACTTTGAACAGGTAAAGAGAGCCCACACTTCAGATATCTAAAAGTAACTTCTGTATCTGGAAGCTTTTGATTGCGGCAAAATCTGCACAAAAGGTGGATTTCCTAGTCTGGACAGAAACAATGGATTGTTGAGATGACACCTCCCCTATGAAGGAGGACACAGCGCACATTTGGTGATTTTAAGGCCTGATAGACTATTAAGTATACATCTCACCACTTATTTAACAGGAGCTGTAAAATTTCACAAAGCTTTTTCTGGCTACATGAAGAATACAATTAAAACAAATTACAGTTGCTACAGTGAACACTTAGGATATAAGCAGGGGAACACTGCTTAGTATGCAATATGCTGACAAGAATTGTAGATGTGAAAGCCAGAATTACTAAGTATGCTGCTCAGGCATTACCTATCAACATTTTTTTTTAAATATCCTTCACATTCACTAATCTATACCTCCAGTAGACATAGCTCTTATAGCTGTTTAGGTTCTTGTCTCCGACAGATTTGTGATACTCAAACTTCTGTATAGTTTTGCAAGTTTCTGACAAGCCTGAAACATATTCTGGATTTAAAAATCAGCCTATAAAATAAATTATTTCTACTTCTGCATTGGTACATGGAATCCTACCCTTGAGGTGAAATTCATCACTTCTTTAAACTGAAATTGGCTTAGATTTAGTCCTGGCCATGCAAAACTTACAAAATTCTAGTTGTGTACATCAAAACTTAAGAATTTCACATCCACAGAGGACTAAGTGTTAAAGTTTAGTCTTTAGAGATGATACTTCATAAAGGAAGGCAATCATGTGATTATTAGATTATTACACTTCTAAAGTGTACGTATTTTTGTTAAGTAAGATAGATTAGTAAGTGAAAGAATTAAAATAACAGAGGTTTGAGTTCCATGAAACTGTTTTTTGAAGTCTCTCTCTAAAAAAACAAGATAACTCAAAAAAACCAAAACACCCATAACACTGCTTTTGCATAATATGCATCAAGTTAAAGACAAAGGGATAAAAACTGGGCCCTATCATCATATTTTATGCATATATTACAGAATATCTTTCTCTTACTTGTACAACATACCAAATATTATGTTAACTTTGAATTATTCCATAAAGCATAAAGCTAAAGAACTAGCAAAGAAAAGCATTAAGATTTCAACATGGTAAAAAAAAAAAGCCAACACACAAAGCTACTTTTGGTATGAAACAAAAACATGCCGTTACTTGAGACTCAATCATTTGAAAAGACTATTTTCATTTATCTTTTCATTGTTTAACAGATTTTAATATATATTCCATCATTCATTCAGAAACTAATCCAAATGACCTATGCCCATCAGAATTAAAATAGAAATGTCATTTTCCTCATCAGATTATGCACAGCTCCATAGTCACCACTGCATATAGGAAGGACAGTGATACACAAAGATTCAGCTGAAAGGTATTTCAAATTTAGGAGACAACTCGTAGGAAAATCTATTTGTGGGTGGCTGAGGTTGTTTTGTACCATACTAATTACACAAAATACAGAATTTCTGAGAGTGATACAAAGTGTGGAATGTTATCTATGGATCCTACATACCCACTAGTGCTGTATTTCACTATAATGAAATCATTGTAGAGCATGGTAGTCCTGGTGCAGAATCATTATGCCTGACTCTGCAGAACAATAATGGCAAAGAGATTGCACTGTCAAGGGACTAGTCAAGGGAAAAAGGCAATCTTCAGAGCACAATTAAAAGCACATACTTTAGGTATCTATTGGCTTCTTTTGATTAGAGACAGAGCCTAGCTTAGATTAGTTTTAAATAGATAGTGAAGGCAAGCAAAACAGATCTATGTAATTAAGTGGAATATATCTACACCTGAACATAAAGTTTATTTACCTGCTTTACATGTGTCTATACCTGTCTGAAAACTGCCAGCTTTGAACAATAATTTCTCACCAATAGTCTTTAAAAGATGCTTTTTTCAAACAAAAGTGGTGTAACTTGGAAAGAGAGCTGGGCTGAAGCAGCTAAATAGAGTATATGAGAGACAAACACTTGTAAGAACAGCACTGTGCACAGCTGGCTGGCTGCAGAAGGTGCACTGACATGACTTCCTGGCCAGAAAGACTGGTAAATCTTGGACTGGGAGTCCTTACCTGCCTTGGGAAGACAATTCTGCTGTTCAGAGAAAAGCGACTCTTGACTGCCTTAGGGATGACGACATCACTCTTGTCTGAGTTCAATTTTAACTGCAATTTGTTCTTGAGGATTTCATTCTAAAGCAGGTCCTAATGAGATGACATCTTGCTCTCTAGCCCTGGGACCTTCACCAGTTCTAGTCTCTACCAACTTCTTTCCTTTGAAGTTTCAATTGCTTTTAAGTGGCGTTTAAGTCTTTTTAAGAAGACAGATTAGTAAGCTAATGGTAATAAAATTACTGCAAGATACAGTTAATTTTATCTATTTATATAACGCATTGACAACATGTGAAACTGTGTTACATGAGAAAGCATCTTAGAAAGAACTGAGCACTTAGGATGAATGAGAGAATTTTGGAAAAACATTATCAGCTGCACCCAAGGGCATGGAGGTAAATGAAGGATAGGGAAAGGCAATCAAATTTATGACTGTGTAAGTCTAGAACATAGAACAGCACTTGAATTCAGTGCACCTATTTGACTTGGAATATTGAAATCCACTAAATAGGAACATTTGACAACTGGAAGCTACATTAGAATGCTGAGTTCAATTTAAGAAACCACTCATACACCTGCACTTTCTGAAAAAAAAAGAGAAAAAAATGTTTGAAAAATTTTTTTTGAAAAATATAAATCAAGAAATCACTAAATAACTATAAAATAAACTCTTTGATATTTTGCATTTTTAATGATGATTATTTTTTTAAGTTTAATTAAATGTCCTTTATTATTACCAAAGCATTATATTTTTTTATTGGATGAAATAATATAAATCTAGATATAGTACTGGTTAAGCATTTTATTCTCAAAAAGATCAATTACATTTTCTTGCTATATTTACAAAAATAGAAATAAAATATAAAAAATAGCTATAATACAGTCAAGTAGAAAATTCACTAATGTGAAATCACCATTCCTCAAACTGTTTTCGCTTAAATGTACAAAATTGAAGCTTAAAAACTACAATTATACATGCATTATCAAAAAAATATGCAATCTCTATGGAGAAAACCACTCGCTTTCTCAGCCAAAATTTAAAGACTTTTAAAATGAAGTCTTTCAGCAAAATGTTTCATTGAGTAATTGCTATAGTATTTCACAAAATAACAATGAAACGCAATAGCTGAGAAGATAAATATTGTCACATTTCATTCTTACAATTTGGAGAAAATATTATTTTTATCTTTGTAGTTACCTTACTAACAGATTTTACTCCCATAAATCCGAAACATTACATTTGTCCTCATTTGCAAATTTGGTCCTCAATTTTTAATATTCTGTGTGTGATAAATTGGAACTCAAATATAGAGTGTTGTCCCTTTTACTTCAGAGAAGCACTATTTTATAGCACAGTGCCTAGCATTATGACTGTGGTACATTTATCACAATGCACTGGTAGCCAGAGTTTTCTAACAAAAGCAACTGAATAGTAGAACTTATTGAAGTCTGTAAGGAATAGCTAAATGGACAGCAGGAATTAACAAGATATGCAGTAGAACACCTTTTAGAAACAGGTATTAGGAAATATCTAGTGACCAGTGTTTGTTAGAGACATTAGACATCTTCTGGAGAGATGAAAAAAATGCAAAAGACAGCTCACACTGCCTGATGTTGTGTATGAAGAATCTTCAATTCTTTCAAGATCAGCTTTCACCACACTGGCCATGAATCAGTTTATTGTAACTACCACTGTGCCACCTGATGATGAGGGAAAAAATAGTATTCTTCTCATTTCCACTGCATTTATTATTGTTAAGCAGTTATAAGAAAGGCAATTTTCCAAAATAAACAAACCCATGCATGGCTACTTTCTTTCTCAAAAAGCACCAACAGTAATGTTGTTTAAATAATGTTCATTTGAAAATATTTGATTTCAGATTTTTTTAATATATATAACTTTCAGTTTATTTCAGTTAAAATAAATACCAGATACTTATTAATGGTGCATTGCTAAAATATTAAAATAGGGGCAGTTTAAAAATCTGTCACTTGGTGCAGTTACTGTTTCACAACAGGAGCAGTAGTTTCTTGGCGAGTGACACGTTTCCTTATGCCACAGCTATTCTTCCCTTACAAAAGCTGTTACTTTGAGGGGAGGGGACAAATTCTTGCCATCTATTACTATGCAGTCCATTACAATGGGTTCATTCATATTTATAATACAATCTGTAATGTTGATGCAATCACTTTAGACTTCACTGTTATTTCAAACAAATCCATAACTGAGAAAAAGGCAGGCTGCTGACAGGAGTTAATGTGGGTTTTACTCTGTTTACAATTGCTTTCTAATCTACTAAATGGCTGTGAAAATTGATGCACTGTTAGAAGTGCTTTTATACACTACTACAGATAAAGGGCTGTTATACTGCAGTAATCTCTGTAATGCTAAATTGAATTTTTGACAGTGTTTTTTTCGTTTTTCCAATTTGAATGTGACAAGGTTGGCTACTGCATTTACAGTAAGCTTAATTCCATCAATGCAAAGTATTTTCCCATCTTTATTGAGATGCCTGTTATTGCTATGAAGAAAAGAAGTTATAGTTAAAAACTTGTAACTATTGCAATATGTACTTTAGGGAAAATCTCTTAGTGGTCAAAACATGAGACAGAATCACTAAGTTTTGCCATCAGTTTTGTGACCTGTTGAAGCTGTGCAAGTGAATCCTCGGGAGATAAAACACAGTAGTACTGCTTCCAAAACTGCTCAGCTTGCCATGAAGGTAAACAGATTCTCCTTAAACATCACAAAATAAAATTTAGGATTAGGTGATTTTCTAATAAGTAATTTTCCAGTAGGATTTTAGGGAGACATGCAAAGATAGTTGTTTAGTTACATGACCAAAGGAATCACAGCTATAAAGAAGGACAAAGAATGTACACTTCAGTTTATCAGACTAAAAACAAAACCACAAATAAAATAATACAGCCTTTTAAGCCTCAGATTCCCTTGATAAAGAGGATACAAAAATATCAAGGCTCTTGCTGACATGAAGCACAAGTACAGAATACTTCGATAGTGTAGAATAGATGCCCTAAAAATTCCTGACACTTATCTGAAATGTCTGGTGCCCCACTAAAACCTGAATCCGAGGAATGCAAGACAAATGCCTTTTTATGTTAATCAAGGAGCTTCTTATTTTTATATGGATATGAAAATATTACTAAAAATTAATGATCAGATCTTCTATATGGCTCTTGATGGAAACAAGTCCTTTATATTCAAGACATTTGCATATGTTGTAACTTCAAAATTTACTTATATGTTTTAATTCATAAAATTTAATAAAGAGATAGAGTTCTCTCAGATAATGAAAAAACTTAGGTTGGCAAAGACCTCATAGAGGTCATCTGGTTCAAACCCAGATTCAAAGTGAGATACAGTTGTTAAGTCGGATCATAAAATTTTTCAAAGGATAGACTGTTAAAGATTTAAACTTCATCATTTAACCTTGGTGACGTTTAATCACATCACCTGAATTAAGTAGTCAAAGATAACACCAAAAATGCCCATCCATCCCATGTAGGACAGCATGATTAGTCTATGCAGAGCAGTAAGTAAAGTTCACCTCAACAGCCTATCAACTAATGAACACAAATGTACAGTAAGCTTCATGAACAATAAAGCTCATAGAGCAAAATCTTTCAAGGCTTTTTTCCCTATATGACTTATTTCTTTTTTGAATGTGCAGTTTTTCTATTACCATTTGCAAAATTAAAAAATACTTAGGAATTAAATTCTGGAATTCTTACTGACTCAGTTGAAGAAAACCTATTAAATTTAGGTGCTACTGAATATATTGAATAGATTCTAAAACATAAATGAAAGTTTGCAATGTAAAGATTTTGCAATGTAATTTTAGAAGATTAGAGAGTCATAAGAAGTTACTTCTGGAGTTGCTTGAAAATGTGCTAGGTATGGTCATCTCTTATAAGCAATCTATCACTGATTTGTTTAGGAGAACCATGTTGATTGCAGGTCCAAATGTTATTTACTCCCCTATCAAATTTAAGAAAATATTATACAAAGGATTTCTACAGAAGATTGATCATTTTATTTGACTACGGCTAAGAAAAAAGAAAATCTGCTGCATAGCTGTCATTTTTTAAGATTATTTTCTAAATAGCTAATGCAATGCCTTAGGAACAAAAACATTTCTTCAGATAATTAGTGGTCATCTTCTAAATGCTGCTAAGAATCATTCATCCCAACTTGTAGTTATTTCTGAAACATAACCAAAGAAGTAACCTAATTTAGCACCCCAGTTTACTTCAAATACTGTCACTCTTCGCAGAAGTTGCTCATGTTCAAATCTACAATTGCAGTTCTGGTCTGCAACACTGCTTTGTACAATGTTGATTTCACACTTTCAAACATCTAAAACTTTCCTTTAAAACTATACTAGAACAAACTAGAAAAAACCCACAACTTATTATAAAAGCTAGTTTTATGTTTTGGAAAATTTACAGAAAATCAGTAAATGTATCAAACACAAAGAGAGGGCTGGAGTGCCTCTCCTACAAAGACAGGCTGAGAGTTGGGGTTGTTCAACCTGGAGAGGAGAAAGCTTAGGGGAGCCCTTAAAGCAGCATTCCAGATCCTAAAGGGGGCTTGTAAAAATGAGGAGAGGGACTTTTTATGCAAGCAGATATTGAGAGGGCATGGGCAAAGGCTTTAAACTGAAAGACAGCAGATTTAGATTAGATGTTAGGAAGAAATTCTTTACTCAGAGTGGTGAAGAATGAAGAGAGAGACTGTGCATGCACATCCCTGAAATGTTCAACACCAGGTTGGATGCGGCCCTGACCAACTTCATCCTAGAGAGTGGCATCTATGCCCATGGCAGAGGCATTGGGACTTGATAATCTTGAGGGTTCCTTCAAACCCAAACCATTCCATGATTCTATGATTCGTTTGTTTAATGCTTCACAACTTTCAGCATTATTCTGGAAGTCTGGATTTCTTATTTAAGTAGAGACGTGAGAACAACTTAATTGAAAACATTGCTTCTGTGAAAGCATAAGCACCTCTGCTCTTAGCAGGCTGACATGCACGGGACAGACCACAAATCTGTAGAACCAGACTTACAGAAAGTCTACCTTACCATACACTAGGAGGGAACTTCTTACTGGTAAACTATCTTAACTGTAACAAACCTGAGGTACTTGCAAGTTGTGGAAATTACTTTAAATAACTTTATGTTATACACAAAGTTTGTATTCTTTGTGTTATACATAAAATTCATCTGGAGCAGAATTTGACCATATTTAACAAAAACAGCCTCAACAATTAGAAGTTTGACACATTTTATAAATATACCTACTTTAGAAATAGAACAAGATTATAAATGACTGTAGTTGAAAGTAAGTTTTGAATTTTCAGCTAAATTGTCAGCATGAAATGGGCCTTTTCTTGAATGGCATCATGTAAGTGTAAGGTCCTGCTTTGTCTGGAGAAGAAGAGATGGAAATATGGCAGTCAGGTCATTTGATCCTTTTTGGAATTCCTTCTCCTTTACCAGCAAACTACAATTTTACTGCTTGAGTGTTTCAACTTTTAATAAATTAATTTCCTGAAATGCTATTCAATGAAAACATACAGGAAATAGTGATTTATGGGCAAATACAATTAAAACCACAATAAGATTTCAGCATGTAATATTGCTAATGTTTAAAGATAAGGACACATACTTTTGTCCATAGCATTTGGTAAAATAACTTTGTACAAAATGCTAATTCTAAAATAAATATAGCAAGGCAGTTTTTAAGTACTCATATAAGTCTAAATTTTGGGTTCACATTTTTTCAAAAACAAAATATGAGATGAAGCCTGTCTTAAAAACTACAATGTTTATCATTTAGCACCTGTAACACTTGCCTTTTTCCCTATATATATATATATACATATATATATCTTATATAAAAGAGAAAATTAAATTTAATGCAGCTTTTACAATTTCTATTTCTTGTAATGGTGTCTTAAAGACAGAAAACTGAAAGAAAAATCAATCAAAAATGTCAGCAGCGTCTTTTGAGATACACATTGTTAATATTACAGAAGCTGCAATTTAGAAGCATAGAATTTAAGTCCAGATTGCCTGATTTACTTTACTGACTCCCTGATCTAGTTTAGTTGAACATTGAATTTAAATAGAGGTGCTTGAAGTCAGGAGGGACTTATGTATGTGCTTATATGCTGTGCTGAATCAACATCGCATTGCAACAAATCACAAGAACAGTATGTTTAACAGGCGGAACACAGCAAGCATATTTATCTGTTCATACCAAAGCCAAAAATGATACCTTCTCTTTGCATTTTTGTGAGTAAGCAAGAATCAGCAGGCAGGGATAAACTTACTTTTCCTTATCTACTTTACCTTAGAAATAATTATTTAGCATAACCAGCCAAGAGCAGAGTATATGTTTTGAAGTTGAAAGGTAAAGGTCCAAACTGGCATGCTTTAGCTGTTTATTAACTGCTTTTCTCCTAATGAATTGCCCTGTTGCTCTGCATCACTCTGACTGCAGTGTAACAGCTTTCATTAGTCATTATAAATATGGCTTTGTGCCACATTATTTACATTCTTATAGTAAATAGCTACAGCTTCACACTGCAATAATTCAGACTGTTTCTGCACTGGCTAAAAAATAATCTGGCACTGCCTAATATATGATTTTACCTTAAAAAACCTGAAGCCCAAATATGAAAGTTTTTGGGTTTGTAGGTTTTTTTGATACAATTTTAACACCAGCATAATTCCACTATGGCCAAAATTCTTGCCAATAACAAGGCTAAGGGAATCAGAATTTCACTGTAATTAGACTTTGCAAACTGGGCTTCTCTTCTGGTAGAACAGTCACAAGAAGAAACTGATATTCAAAGCTTAAAATATGACTATTGGTTGAAAATGAACTAAGCATTGTAAATATGTTTAAAAATGAGCTTATGAAAAATCTGAATCACAAATATGAATAGTAAATATTAATCAGTAATAGGATTGTTTTCATAATACACAACTACTTTCTAGATATTTTGGTAACATTTCATTAAAAAGCTTAATTTTCTTCTTTAATATGTCAGCATGTGAAAAAAAGAGGACAACAGTTATATGAAATACTGAATTAATAGTAGAGATTTTTTGTAAAACAGTTTTCTATTAAACACATTATTTACCCAGGTCAATCTAAAGAATTGCAGACATAACTGACCTACGAATTCTAGTGAGTGATTTAGGTAGACAAGTGAAAAATTTTACAGTTTTTTAATGTACTGATTTTAAAAACCAAACTTTTTCCCTTAAATTGAAAAAAATATAAGCAACAGAACCCACATGTGCATTGCACAACAACTATTACAGAGAATATTTTTCATTACTAACACTCTTGAAACCCCTAATTTTGGTACTACTAAAAAATCGGTGCCTGATTCTAACAAATATATAATTATTAAATACATCTAAAAATTATGATGCCTATAGACATTTTATACACATGCAGATATTATGCAGGAATATACATTACATACTGATTTCTTAACTCAACAGGTTTTAGTAAAACTATTAATTCCAACAGAAGTTCTCTTAATAATCTACACCAAGACTTTGAAACAGTGACTTTGCAAAATCCCAGCTGTCAGTCTAAACTCAGTGGCAAAAAGACAGTTCACCTTTAACTAATTTATTCTCAGAAAAAAAGATTTATCAAGTACATTACAAGGATTCAAAAATAATATTTACATATTATAATGGGAAAAAGTATAAAGACATGAAAAAATGTCTAAAAATGATGCTGAGTCAACAACAAGGAAAATAAAGATAAGGGTTCTTTTGAAAATTCATTTTTAACCTTCCTAAAATAAGAAGGCAAACTTCTTTTGTTAAAATATAAAAATCTTCTCAACAAACAAGTTTTATTGTATTTAACATATTCCTCTCTGTCTAGTTAAGTTTATATTAATCTTCTCAAATTCAGCTTGTATTCAGTATCTCCCAACCCAGGCCGCTGCTGGAAAAAACCTTGTTCAGGGTTTTCTCAGCTACTAGCTTTCAGCAAGTAGAAAGCAATTCTAATTTGATGGATGTGATATTAGGCCTATTTAGCTTGTCGTCTGGCTGCTTTTCTTCCCAATTACATGTTGGCATCACAATCCTTGAAGAGGATTCTTTCACCTCGTAACAAATTGTGAACCATACATCAGAAATGTGGCATCTACAATGCATCTACGCAATCTCTTTATAGCCACTTAATTCCATGGCAGAAGTTGTTCTCAGAACTGCTTTTATATTCCTTTAAATATCTGAAATATTTATCTGACAAACTTATAGATGCAATCTACAGGCTTTCTCCTGAATGCTAGTATCATCTTCCACCCAGTGAAGATGAACACCACAGTGTCCGTGCTGGCCAGCATTAGGGTTAGGATAAGGGTGAAAATGGTTAACTGATCATTTATCAAACTCTCATAAGGTAACTTCAATGAGAAATATTACATCTTCATCTCTAATGAAAATATTGTGTAGTTATTGCATAACAGCACAACTGTACTGACAGTGAGACCAGTTTGACACCACTATACTTATTCTCTAACATTAGAGAATTACACATAGTTCAGGAAAAAAACCCCTGGCAAAGAACCTCCTTCTGTCAATGTACTGCACATATTGTAAAATACACAGGACAGCCAGTATAGAAAGGTAGAAAAAACATATGGATAGGGAAATTCCTCACTATATTCCAGAAATAAGTTCAATTTTAGATGACAAAGATAGCCTTATAATATGTAAAAATCAAGGAGAGCTTAGTATTTTTGGTGCTCACATTCATCATTAACTAAAATGGCCTCAGACTCAAATCATGTGAAATGTTCTGCATTTCCCAAATGCAACCAAAAATGCAACTTTTTGACGCCTTTCCCATTTGCTGTATTAAAAAAAAACCTTTTAAGTATAGTATCTACCTTTAATTCTGGTCTAGCTGAAGGACAAACATATTGGTATGAACAGCTACCTACTACCTCAGCCACTAGACATGGGAAATGAGGAAATTTATCAAGCAGAAATATTACCAGAAAATGGATTTTAAAATACTCCAAAAATCTGAACCGGTGTCAGACAACCTATCTATTT
Organism: Passer montanus; assembly: GCF_014805655.1. Taxonomy (NCBI): domain Eukaryota; kingdom Metazoa; phylum Chordata; class Aves; order Passeriformes; family Passeridae; genus Passer; species Passer montanus. The sequence continues at coordinate 1,007,674 of NW_024368374.1, read as the reverse complement.
ATTTTTTTTTATTGTAACCAAGAAATAAAATAAAAACTGGTTTTCTCTAGAAGAAGATATATTTTTTCTGAAAAAATAAATTTTCAAGTCATTGGATATAGCATTTTGCTCAGTCTTTAACAGGGAAATTATTACTTGCTGCTGCTTATTAAAATAAATAGGTTGGAACATCAACCTTCCAATTTAGATTAATGGTAGAAATAGTTTATATCCTCAAAAGAAAAGCCTTGAGACAGGAGAAATAAACATAGGTTTTATTAGCTTTAGGGTAAACACTGCCCACATTATTTTTTGCACAAAAGAAAGTTCCTACAGCAAGAGATACTAGGAAAGAGTGGACTCAAAAACATTGGCATGTTTTAACAATGCAATATAAAAGTAATGAAATCCCATTATCTTAACACAGAGAAAGTACAGAAAAAGTAGGAAGAATTCAACTTGATTAATTCACAAAGAATTCTATGACTTGAAATTCAGGAAAGAAAAGCAGAAACTGCAGTCTTTGGAGAGAATTAGTAAAGATGAACATAGACAATTGCTTGAGGACAAAACAGTAACATCAGAACAACTGGCAAACAAAGAAAAAAACATATCACTCTTTAGGTATACTGACAAGGAGGAGACCAAATAAAGACTTGGTTCATTACTCAAAAGAGACGGAAAGCTTTGAGTGGATGAGACCACCAAAGCATTTAATTTTTAGTCTTTTACTTCAGTATTCACTGAATTTGGATTTTGAATACAATTAATGCATGTGACAGAGCACTAATGCACAGCTGACTCTGATTTTTTATAAGAAATTCCCCCAAATCCCCCAATAAAATCAGACAAAATCAGAACCAGGGCATTAGTTAAAGTAACCTCAAAGCAAATTGCAGCTACACTTGATAAAATTTTAGAAGAGATTTGATTTAAGAAAACTGAAAGAATGTTAAAGTCATTATTCTAATAATAACAAAGGAGAGAAGTGTCACAGAATTGCTCAACACAAGTTAAAATATCAGGCTGTTTCTAGGATGTATGAACAGGAACTATGAACTATGCCTTAGCTCTCCTGTTCATCAACTTCAGATTTTTGTCCAGTTTTAGACACTGAACTACAAGAAGTAAGTTGACGTTTTCCTGTTAGATATCTGAAAATCCTAATCTAAAGGAACAGGCAGAAAAAATGTATCATGTTGTTATGTCTGCAGGCAGCAGAATACCAAGGAAAACATGGGATGGTAAAGGTACTTCAGAAGTCCACACAAGTCTCTTATTGCCTTGATCAGTGCTGTCTGTGTTCCTTTGCAGTAAGACACCCCATTTCTTTATAAAGAAGCAAAAATGAAACAAATATGCAAATATGCAAATATGCAAAAAAGAAAAAATATGGTGCTCTTTTTGTCCAGTGTAGATATGTTTGTCTAAATTTTTTTTGTAGAAAGCTCCATTGAGAATGTCATCTGTACCCTTGAACTCAAAATGTGAAAAGATTAAATAGATTAGATTAATAGAAATAGATTAAATAAACTCTTAACTACCCATTAAGTTTTATGATTCTTAAATGTAGTGAAAGGAAGGAGAGCTGTCTGCCATGTGAAAAAGTTATTTTATTATTTCTCCTGAGTAATATAATCATGCTATTTTACTCAAAATCAGGGTAACAGAAACAAGGAGTACAGCAAGGGCACTAATAAGGTATATATGGATTTGTTGAAAAATCCCCCTAAAGTTCATCTATCACACTGAACATGAAACTTCATGTAATTCTTGTTGTAGTATCAATAAGAAGATGTGACAGACCATGTGCTAACAGTTAAATTACATCTGTGAACAAGCTTTATAAAGTAAACGTATTTCTGACATTTATTAACAGAAATTCCGCAGTGCTAATAAATAGAGGTAAGAGATACGACTCTAAATTTACTTATATCTCTAAAATAATCAAATAACTCTTAGTTAAAACTCATTTTTCTGGAAAGAAAAAAAATATATATTTTTTAATATATATAAAACAAGGACATAAGAACAGACTTCGACTGCAGCGCCACAGTGAGAGCTGTCCTTAAGCCTTGCAGTCAATGCAGTCTACATTTTCAATTGTAGAACACACAGACAGTGATATTCTAAGGATTTATAAATACTACAACTTGAGCTAGATTAAAAAAAAAAAAACAAACGAACATATTTCATTTGGAAATGGTTGCTGTATTCATATTAGAAGTCTGAATGAATTTACAAAACAAGGAAGCTAATTAAAACTATGAGAATTTCTATCACAACAAGCTTAAAATGTATTTATATGCAAAAATGAAGTACAAAATGTACTACTGTGCCAGTCATGCCTATCAGAAGCGATAACACCTCTCCCTTTTATCCCTGCAGTTTTCTTCCTGGCTCCTGAATTTCCTTCTAAGCACTATATTTAACCACTTGTTTCATTAATTAAACACACAGGCATTTAAATCTACAGACCAGACCATGTATTCGCTTCCATCCCCAACTACAATACTTTAATGCATAGTTTCTCAAACAGTTGTTTTTTACATGTCTATGACTGATCCACAGTTTAGGATTAGCCATCCTAAATTAAAATTACCAGTCTCAATCAAAAAGGGCAGATTATTTTCTTAACTCCTCAGAATTTCCAACAGGATTATTAAGAAAAATTATTTTCCCTTTCTGGTAGGTTTTCCCTCAGCTTTTCTCCCTGAATTAAGACTCTTAACTGTAAAGCCTCCATAGATCAGATGCCTGAGCACTAGATCACTAAGAAACAGCCCTTCCCTCTTTTACTATCCATACAGTACCTTCAGACCTTTTTCTAGCAACACACAAATACACAGTATATTATTTCATAGCAGTGTTTGGTACCACAACCTACAGTACTTTTCTAAAGCTGTTTCATTTCATTTGGAATACATCTTCACACAGACATGTGTTATGTTAACACACTGAAACCGATGCGGAAGCAGATAATGAATTGTACAGTCAAATACTTGAAGAGTTAACTCACAGGCATCTCAAATTAGAGACAATTTGGCATGGCAAGGGCAGATTTCAAGATACAAATATATTTATAATGCAAAAATGTATGTTTTAAGTGCGTGTACATACACACAGAGGCAGATGAGAAAAGTCCACTGGCCTGGTGAAATGTCTTAGTGTAAAACTCCTGTGATAGGTGATCACCATGTTGGCGTTGTTAGGTTTGCAAAGCTTCAGAACACAGAATCTTAAATAACAGTGTGAGAATGGAGAGTCATTGTTTATATTCTCCCATTCTTTCAGGAAAACAGAAAAAAAATGGTGAAAGGGAAAATGGCAAGATTTTAGGAAGATAAAGAATGATGGAGATTGTTTCATATCTCAGTAAGATTTAGCTAGCCATCAGTACCTGATCAAATGTTTTTGAGTGCTAGAAAAAGGACACAGCTGACTTAAAAATCACATTTGCCCAACTGCAATTCAAAGAAATAAAATAAAGGAATAATCCTCCTCTGTAAGGGAACATTTTGCATTATTTACCTCGCTTAACTTACCCATCTCCTCTTTTGCATTGGACTTTTGCAAAGCAATAATGGACAGAAAAGCATGAAAAAAATATAATAATGAGGCCACAAAAAGTAGAAATGGCATACATAATTACATATAAATGCATGCAATTAAAATTTCAAGCTAAAAATGTATCCCCTGAAAACTCTAAATACAAAGTATTAAGCTATAAATGTATAATCTACTGCAGTATAATCTGGCCTTACTCTTCAAGTTAGAGAAAGGGGGGGTAAAATTAAGAAAATAAAGAACCACTGGCAATAAAAATATTTTATAGGAAAAAAATAAAATTTAACCTACAGATTCATGGACAACATTGCAGAGGCAAACACTGAAAGCTTTCTTTGCCCCCCTTTCCACTATAGCATCAGTTAAGATTTGGACACCTTGAAGTGATTCTTTATCTTTACTTATTTCTAGGTAAAAGGATCATATAGAAAATAGCTGTAAAGTTTGTTTGTTCACAGTACTCTGCATAGGTGCAGAAACAGCCATTTTGTGAAAAGATCACAGTGCAGGAAAGGTTAGTTGTTTACTATCCCCTGACAAATGCAAGGCAGCTGAATATGAAGTTTCTGGAGATGGGGCCTTTTGCTTCTTGCTTGAGGAAGTATCATGCTCAACTTCAGCCAAGTTTCTTAATGCAGAATAGAAGGGGATGAAGCAGATGAACTTTTTTTCAGAGGACACTGAGGGCAGGATACAAATGGGTTCTGAAGTTTTTCAGGTCATCCAGCTCACCCACCAGTTTTGATTTTTCGCTACATACATAATTATTTTATTCTTTTTATATTCTTCCACAATGGGAAGGTAAATAGGGAGCCTTTTGTGTCTTTTGGTACACTTCCTTCAAAGCTCTGTCTGAATCGCAGCCCCATCATTATATTCTAGCTGCAAAATATGCAAGATCCTAAGGGCTTTTGACACACAAGCTTCAGAGGCAAGAAGCACCTTGGGAAATCTCAGAGGTGGTTTGGTCTCATGCTGTATCAAGTCAAAGAACAGTCTGATGAGATACTATGTAAATGTTAATTAAATGCTCTCTGAAATGTTAATGGTCTAATCCAGGTGACCAGAAGAAGAGTTTCTGAATTAGTACACTTAAGAAAAAACAGTAGCTATATATTAGCTTCAAAACAAGTTGCCCAAGTAGTGTAATTATGGAAACAAGCTACTCATTTTATCTATCTGTAACTAAGCTCAAATATAGTTTACAGGATATGTAAAAGTAAATTTTACCTTATAATGGTTTCATATCTATTTAATACAGATAATGGTTTTGGAAAAGATTATTATTATTATGTTGCTCATGTCAAATAGTAGTACTTAAAAAAAAAGGGCTCACAGTATCTCAGGAAAGATGAGAAACTTCCAGAATTTCTACCCTTTACGTTTGAGGCTAGAGTACTGTTGTTACATTCTAGTGAATTATTTCAAATTTTGTTAAGGGGACACAGGAGTCTAAAGCAGCACAGAGAAAATAAAAATTGCAGAGTACTGGTGGAGAGAAATAAAAGTTTAATAACTGAAATTATTTTGTCAGATACTTTTTTAGGGGAAGGCAAGAGGTAAAGGTTAGAAACCAATAGTGTAATGAGCATACCAAGAGTGCAGAACAGCCACTTTTAAGTCTGAGTCTCAGCCTCCTCAGTGCAGTGCCAGCTCTGTAATGAGCGAGCAGTCCACTCAACCAGGGAACTTAGTGTATTAAACGAGTCATGGGATACAGAAATGCACAGCTTGTGGAAACAAGCATAGAGATCAGCATTAATGATGAAGTGAGGCAGATAAATAGTGAGACAAGGATGCAGAGGCACCACTAGTTGAGATACATCATTAAGCACAATCACCTTTGACAGAAGCAGTTTTGATATTTCAGTACTCCAGTTATGTCAAACCCATGAAGTTCAGCATGTTGGAATGGTGTCTTAAAGGTTGCAGCTAATTAACCCAGATCATCTTCTGCAAGTTTCAGACCTGTTGTGGAACAGATCTTTCTGGGCATTTTAAAGCTTAAATTTACTGCATTTACACTGTTACTCTTCTATATAAATATGGCATAAAAATAGAGCAATCAAATGCATAATTTTCTATGTTATAGTTGTGTAGGATTTTTAGTCAGCATTTCTACATTTAATGCAGTTGCTCAGTAATCTATAGGAGTGTATTACACCTTTGTTCTAATGCCTTGCGCTAAATGTGTCTAGGTAAAATTTTACATTATAAACATACTGTATGAAGTGCAAATACTTTAGACCCAAGTTCTTCAGAAAATTTCTTCTCACAGAGTTTTTGGGTATCTCTTCTTAGAGTAACATTTAGAAGTTGGAACAGCAAACTCACTACAACTTTCTCCAGTTGTAGAAACTCAAGGATTTCAAGATTATTCCCATATTTCTGCCTTTACCTACATCTTTAATCCCAGTTGTTTCAATGTTCTTAGTCTCTTCAGGTTCCTTGTAGAATTCACTATTCATTTTGTGTTGTCTTTAAGTCTTACCTTTAAGTGTTTTATCAAAACACCCATGTAGTTGAAGTAGCTTTCCATGTTTTAAAACTTTTAAAACTTTAAACTGGAATCTTTTTAGAAACAGTATTAAATATGATCTCTCTCTAAATCCATCAGTTGTCTTTGCTTTCTTCATCCTATCTATAATATTACTCTGCAATTAATATCCATCAGCATAAATGAAATAAACATTTTTTGCTTTTCTTTCACTTTGGGGATGTTAACAAAATTGAAAAAAATTAGGAAAGCTATATATATTTAAAAGATCTAGTAATATTTGACATTTGGAGTGTAAAAATCTTACCATTTTTTTCTGTAATACAAACACAACTGATGAACATGTCTTTTTGAGAGATCATTTTGTCTAAAAAAGATAAGCCTTTTAAGCAAACAGGAAATGACTGGGAAAAATACAAATTTGTGTGGAGAAAGTCATAGTTAAAATATAGGATATTAGATTTAAGAGATTCTAGTTTCTCAATTGTTTTCAATGACTATGCAAAAATACTTTCACTTGCTGATTAATAGATAAAATTTTTAAATGTTCCTATGTAAATGGGACCAACTACCCAGCCTACCAGAACGCTATTTTCAAAATTGCACTAGTTACTAATCTCCATTTGTTCTTGTGTTAATGCTGTTAACATTTTTTCCCCAACATTTACCCTCCCAAACATATACTACATATTATATATATTACAATTGTATATATATTTACATTGCATATAACACAGATCTGTGTGTATTTTACACACACATACAAATCTATGTACACACACACTTTCTTCTTGTCTTCCTTTTGGTAGACAAAACAAGCCACACTTGTTTCAATCACTTAATTTTAAACAGCCTATTTGTCTGTACTAACCTAGCAGCCGTGCTCTACATTAACTCTAGTTGAATTAATGATTTTTGAACACTATCAATATCTCACTTTTTATTTGCAAAAATACTTCTCTTGATCCATACAGAGAATTGGTGACTTTTTGTACAGATGCAAGCAGTGGAATTAAAAATAAGCCTGATCTTTACATTTACTTAACTGTCCAAGTCCTTCCTAGCTCATTAATCCTCTGTTTCTATAAAGTATATGATGCTTTCTTATCTCTCAAGTTCTCATATACATAAAATAAGTATCATTACAGAGTTTTGTTTGGGAATCGAGTTTGTATCTAATTGGTGTAATTAATGCTTAAAATAAGGAAGAGGCAGAATGTATCATCCATGACTTCATATTTCTTAAGATAATTCTCTGCTGTGTGTTTTCCAATTCTATAATCCTTACCCTTGTAAAAAATGAAAAAGAAGACAATCTGTGTTTGTTAATTAACTCAGCTGGAACCAAACTTGAAACTGTTCAGAAATTGAAAATTCACAGAGAAATGAGTAAGTTTTTCTGGACATTACATTATAGATTAATTTGGAGTTACCTCAGAATTAAGTCCCCAAAGCTTTATTCAATAGACCTATTAAGTCTTCAGTAGCCAACATTATTTTATTTCTTTAAAACACAAAACCCAGCCTATTACAGAAGATCAAAGTGTCGTAGTGATATTCTACAATCATACTAGGCATAACTGGGACAGATACTATATCAGGGGAAAAGTTTCATCAAAAGACCAAACTGAATGAAATCCTGTAAGCTGTTCTTCAAGGCAAAGAAAAGAGAAAAAAGAAGTTTCTTTACCCATGCAAATCCTTTAAGGTCATAAAACATCTATTAAATTAATGCCACAATATAAAATAAGCCCATTTCCAGACTAACCTCAAAACTTCATGCTATCAATAAATTTTCTCTAAGTCTGAAAATTCTGATTTATAAAATGTTTTGACAAACATGCACCTTTAAATCATACAACTTGGCCTCTGAGGAGTCATGTCACTTCTTTTTCATGTCAATTCTCTGCACTGCTGCATTGCCACGATCTGTGGTGGCCACTGGAGCTCAAGTCAGACAGAGCTATCAAATCAATTACAGCAGCCTGCCACTGTCTTACACCGACAACAAATGATTGATAACAAAACCTGCCTACTTTCAGTTCTCATCTGACAGCAACAAAACAGTCCCTGCCTGCTTTTACTGGCATTTGTCATAAATCAATAGCAATTTCATCACTCAGAAAGGTGCTGTCAACTCTACTCAGTCCATCTGGTTTCACTTTACTGTTATAATTTCTAACGCATAAACTATTCAGGAAGGTTAATGTATAAAACTGGTTTTGTTTAGAATCTTCTATACACTGGCACCAGAGCAACACTCAGAAAACATAAAGCGTCGATTATTTTTAAAGATGGGAGGAGGAGCCAAGAGATTCACGCTCTGTAATTTTAACAATTTATTGACACCCAACTTTGCTGGGAATTTTCTCTTTATTAGGTAATACTATCATCTGATCCAAAAAGAAATTGCTCTTTTGACCTGTTATTATGGCCTTACAGTAATTACACCTGAAAGTTGAACAGTGAATCATTTAAATGAAATTCAGACTTTCCAAGTATGAGATGATAGATAAACTCTGTATTTTTCCTACCATGCTAGGATGTTTGCACTAAAAGAGAAGATCTTTAATTTTCTACATCATCAGCAGTTACAAATATAAGTTTGTATTATATTACAGAATTCACTGATATACTAAGTGGCACAATGAATTGTGTGGCAACAGAGGTGCTACATACCTTAACACATGGATCTGCTTCACATCTAAGTTTACAAGGTTGATGTGAAAACAACTGAATCACTACATGAATTGCAATCTTCCTTTGCTTAAAGCAGTTGGTGAATGGTTCAGCTCTCTGGTTTGTGTGAAGCTCTAAACCATGGTATGTATCAGGTTACAGTGTATGCTTAAGAAATAAAAGTCTGTCACACTCAGTTTTCCAGCAAACCACTACTCAGGTGTTTCTGCAGGGGAATGCTGTTTTAATGGTTTATATCTGGGTTTTGTGATGAAAAACACATTATATTTCCACTGCAGATAACAATGATACTTCTGTAGTGGAACTTTATAGGACTGTTATTATTTAAATTGGTGATACTTGCATTGACTAAAATAAATCCTTATTTAAATCACTTAGAAAATTTATTTCTGATCCATAGTATTATGTAGTTAAATCAGAAAAAAATTGTTCCATTAGCACCTAAGTCTTACAGAACAGAACACTAAAGTATGCACTTCTCTTGGGAAGAATATTAATTGGTCAATATATAATTCTACTTTTCCTTCTGTAAAAAAACCTCACACTATCACAAGACATTTCCAGGATTCCCTAAGCTAAAGTGTAAAGGATTCATGAAAGAACAAGAAAAACCCCCTCAGACTGATTCCTAGGAGTTTTTGGGACATCCAGTTCTACTAAAAAAGCAAACCAACACCAACCAAAGCCACACAAATCAGCTGGATGGAACTCCCTTTCTGATGTTCCTCTCAGTGCTCTGCCACTTTTTCTTATTTTTTTTTTTTTAAGAACAGGCTCCTCTCTTACATTATGGAAAGCCAAAAAATTTCACCTGCTATTCAATGAACACTTATGCCTACAATGTTATCTCACCATTGTCAACCAATTACTTCAGTCTTTAACAAGCAGCAAGTCCAAAAGAGTATGTGGGTTTTGGTTTTGTTGTTTTTGTTTGTTTGTTTCTTTTTTTCTTTTTAATGCATCACTATGTTAGATGTACCAAACTCTAGGAATGCATTTAGAGAAATGGGTGGATTGTTGAGGTGATGGAAGATCCTAACATAGCAATGTAAAACTCAAGAAGGAATGAATTCTTGTTCTCATAATATGTACAGACCAGGAAGGACATGTTCATTTGGGATGAAACCCTAACCAAAATGCTGTTTTATATCCTTTTCATAGTGTAGGAAAATATGGCAGGGACATGACAAACATATACTGTGCTCTTCAATGCTTATCTTAGCCATAACTAATGGGAAAAAAAGTGAAGAAAAAAATAGAAATAGATAAAATATCCAGGAAATTACTGGTTAGTACTTGCATACCAGACCTTAATACATATTGATGATCATTTGACAGAAAAATACAAGAGACATTTCCCTGAAAGTGTAGGAGAATTTATCTTGCTTCTGCCTAAATTGATTCATCATCCTTTTAAAACAATTTCTCCCGTGAAGGCCCCCAGAAAAGGGCATTGAGGGAGATGATCTGGAAAAATATGAAGTGAAATTAGAACAGCAACTTTTTTCAGAAGTCACTGTGGTAATTTTAATCCTGTTACAAAATGTGAAACTCCAAAAGAAAAGAAAGAAAAAGGAGGAAAAAAACCATGAAGAACTATGTCTAACACAGTAGCTTTTATTCCCAAGGTATTCAGGGAAGGTGCCTTGGGATTCTGTTTCTCCAAAGGCAGATAAAAAAAATTGCCATTTATTGTGGCATGTTTTCACAAGTTATTACAAAAAGAAGAGTTGTATAAAAGATGTGAAAAGAAAGGCTGCAGGCATGTTTTCTTTTGATTCTACTAGCACATCATCCACGGAGAAAATCCTGCACCTCACAAAAAAGGCACATAGATGAATCTATATCTTCTTAGATTTTATACCCTGACCTAAGGGTTATCTAAACTGTAGTAACTGAGGCCATAAACCTTGCAACTTCACCTAAAAAGTAAGCTGATGATCCAATGCAGTGTCTGGATGTCTTGATTAACTCTGTCAAACCCTTTTCTCAATGAGACTTAAGTTAGACTTAATCCATTGGGACTGTTCCACTACTCATAGATATTCAGAGCATGCAGAGATTGGAAAAGAGCAGCTAAGCTTGGTGGGTAGGTGACTTGTTTATTTCTAGAAAATTCACAAACATTCTCACACAAAGGAACAAAACTGAATCTGTGTTCTCATCTCCTGGCTAAATGATGAAGTAATCTGGGCGTTGAGCAAAGGCAGTAACATCCATCTCCTTCTTTCTCAATTGCTTTTCTTTCTTTCTCCAAGAAAAGCAAATATTTCATGCCAAATGGAAAGAAATTTAAGTTTTCAATACAATGCAGAAAAATGTACATTTGGGGTAAAATTTATTTTTTCTCTTTGTCTTAGCCACAGGGGAAAAAAAAAGAGTAGGTACCACAGCTCTCTACCCCAGACATTTCTCTTAGGCAATATGTTTTCAGACTCCCCATCAAATAACCCATTCCATTACTCCCCCCTTTCCCAAAATACATCTACTGTGTCAGAAGTGTTTCTTGATAGCAGTCAGCCTGCTGTTCAGTGACAGACTCACTTACGGAAGAGTTACCACATTTATTTTCAGCCTAGGATTTCTACTAAATCTTTCTGGGTATCACATTACAACTTTAACAACAATACTCCCCTTCCTCCTCATCACACCAAAAACCCCTGAAAAATCCCAACCAACCAAGCAAACACCCTCTGCTCCCAAATTCACAAACCTAAGCCAAACAAAACCCTCATTTAACAGTCAGTTTCAAACGTTTTCCTCGAGTTGAAGGAAATAATCAAGTGATAGGATAAGTGCACAGACAGGAAAAAAAAAGCAGAAAAAGCATTCTGCCTTTTAAGCTAGTTGATATGGTACAATGGTGATACAAGTCTTGGTCATCTGAAAATACAGCAGCCGGTTTTAACTGTGAGCAATTTTAACCTTCCAGAAAAAAAACACACATGATGTCCTTCTTTGATGAAATTTTTAAGGTTGAATGCAATTGGCTATTTTAAGGATTCTTTTCTGGTATGTAAAGACACGTATCTTAAAATCCCCATTTAGAGTTAAGTCCAACTCACATTTGAAACTACAGAGAATGCCCACTTGTTCGGAAAAAATAAAGGGTGCGACTACTGTAGAAATGCATTGATATGTAATGACCTCCTGATAACAATTAACAGGGAGAATTTCAGTTTTATGTTGTTTTCCTGGGAGGCAATTAGACCCTGTGCTATTAGTAGTCACCTGTATTCCTAAATAAATAAATTTAAAAAAATTAACTGCATCATGGCAAGTTTCCCTGGAGCAGAACCGGTGTTTGTTTTCCATATCTACCTTCTAAGCCCTACTGTTCTTCACTAACTGCCTCAAAGGAACACCAATGACTGTAAAGCTTTGCTGAATGTGCAAAAGCTTTATAAACCCAGCAGCAGCTTTGTTTGGTCCCCCCCTTGGGGAACAAAGGTGTTTTGCCAGAACAAGGTTTGGGGAGTCTCTAACACTCATCTGGCAGCTGCAGTCCGGGGGAGGGCTGGGCAGTGGGAGCTGTACTCATCCCTCGGTCCTGCTGCCATCACCATGGCAACCCGGGTTGCCCGGACGATGTGGCGGCAGATGCTCCTGACAGCAGGCTTGGGCTCACGCACCCGTTCAGCCGCCCTTCGCATCCCTCCTCCTTCACTTTCCACTTCGATTCATAAGAACTGGGTCTTCTTCATCCTCCCGTTCCCCTTCCTCCTAGTCTGTGGTACATCCAGGTCAATTTTAATAAGTAGGAACAGCTGAAATACCTTTATTTGTTCCTTCCCTTACACAGACATCAAAATAGCTGGAATACAGCCAGACAAGCAAATCCAAGAAGTCACTCCAAATATGCTAATTTTTTTCACAGGTGGCTTACATTTCTTTCACAACAACTGATGGGGAGAAGAAAAGATTTATCCCTAAATAACAGAGCTGCTATAGCAATGGAGTAAAAGCAGCTATAGGGGTGGGCAACAGTCTGCATGGTGAGCCAAGATAAGAGGAAACAAAATTTAATTATCCCAAAGCACACAGAGTTGTTAATTTGAGCTGAATCTGAATTAACTGAAAATACTGTACCAGAAAATAAAACACGTAAATAAAGTGTTTCAGAAGCACTCTTCAAAACTTTTATCCCAAAGAAAACAGCGAACTTCAAGCTGCTTTTTCCTATTGGGCCACACATTTAATTCAGGAAGCTGCTGTGAGTTGTTAAACCTTTGAAAACACCATAGATTTGTTACTTTCTTTTTGTAACGCTTATGAGTTTATCAAATGCAATCTCCACCCAGAATAATGGTTATAAACAGTCCTTCAGGACTCATGCTAACACAGCTGGGCCACTGAACTGGCTAGTAATCAAATACCCATCCCAAGAAATTAGTATATTTCAAGACTTGCAGAATCAGTTTGGCTATGATGTCACTTGCCACATTTTTGTAAAGCATCCTGTATGAAGGGAAAAAGTAATAAATTTTGTCTGCAAAGAAGTGCTTTATTTTCTTTTTTTTTAACATGAAGAGAATGACTATTATCAGAGTATGTTTTACAAAGTGACTCAGAAGTTAAAACACAGTCTCCTTTCTAGCACCACTGTTTGTGTAAAATAATTGATTTTAATATTTCTCTTCATATTCAAATTATCAAAGGAATGAGCACAAATGAAACAATTTCTAAAAATTAACAAGAAAAACCTATAAACTTTTCTTTTTCTTTAAACTAATACACCTCTGCCTCAAGTTTTAGTTGCAATTATTTCTATTGTATTAGAAATGAAACTTTTAGGTAAACTCCAACTGTGATGAAGAAATATGAAAATTTTTATCAAAAGTGTCTGTAGTGGCACTCAGGTAATTTTTATATTATCTTGTTGTGGCTCTGGATGATAGTCTTATTAACTTGCTTTAAGGATTTAATCAATTCAACAAATAATATCAGTTAGACCACAGTATTTCTTGTTTCCTTAAACTGCTGAAAATGTAATTTGCCAACAAGGAAGAAATAATATTAATTGGAAAACTATTTTGAAAAAAAAATCCTAGAAAAATCACTGCTTCTGTTTGATTGATGTACTGTGATCCAAGGAGTTTCAAGGTTGACTCAATTTTTTGTTAATAATTAATGGGATTTTATTTACAAAAATGTAAAATGGAAAACGAGTACAGATACTTCCCATGAATACATATTACAACAGAGCATCTCTCGTGCATTGATCAGTAATGAGTTATTATATGCACTCCAATCATAAATCCCAGTGGAAAGTTTAACTGATAGAAGTTCTGTTCTTAGGCTGACTTAATAAGCCTGGACTGATTTACTGAGTAAATTGAAAGACATTTCAGCTTTCTTGGGTGAATTTGTTCACTCCCACATACCCACTTCTATGCAAGTTTAAGAACTAAACATCAAACCCAGCACTGCTCATATCCTCAAAGTTAAGTAACTCTTCAAAGCCAACAGGTAAAACATCTGTTGAAGTATGTTACTTTCATCAAACAGAGGAAGGATTTCAATACGTACTGAAAATGGCATAATCTCAAAATCTCAAAAGCTCAAATTTAATGTCCGTGATACACCAAATACGAACATGTTGAAAGACATTGAAATACCAATTATGATACTTTTAATATTATGCAGCGTGAAAACTACCAAGATCTTTTTGTCCTAAAGATAGGCAGCAGAACTTAATACTGCAGAGAAGCAGCTTCATCACAAGAAAACACTTCAAGAGCTACATATTTTTCTCATCAGTATACCTCATGCAAGTTTACAAAGTATATAATTAGCTCCTAAATCTGAAAATCTTGCTTAGGACAGCAATGCTGCAGCATTGTTTTCCAAATACAAAGCACCATGAAGAGACTTCTCCACTAGCTTGTTCATTATATTCTGAGAAAACTAACCGATTATAAAATTATATTGCACTCAATTTAGTTTTTGAAGGTAGACAATTTGATGTAAAGAGAATTCTACATTAATAACTAAAAAAAAAATTAAGGCTGAAATCTGCAATTGAAGCCCAGAACATAAGGCAATGCAGTGCACCGTTTACTAGCAAACACACCGGCAGCTTAAGAAATGCTTTCCCATTTCTCATGTTTTCCTATTGTTCTCCCTAACTTGTTTAGTTTAGCTTTCAAAAAGCCAGGCCGTGGTAGATTAATTGTACTCAAACTTTATTTCCATATAAAATACATTTAGTACTTTTGTTAAAAAGTGTTCTTGACCAAGTAAGTTTTCTTATCACTTGCAGAAATGTATTACTGTAATGCAAACATTGAAATAACTTTCATGATATCAGTGAAGGCTAAGGGTATAAAGATTTTTAAGCTAAAAGTAAGAAGCAATGCCCATTTGTTTGCTGTGCTAAATTAAAGCAAAGACGTACTAAGTATAAGAAAAACAATACCCTGCAACTACTCAATGTACTGGCATTGTAGAATTACAGATGAAGAAAATCTTGTTTGACTGCATGATGCAACCCCAGAGCTAGTAGATCTTAGAGTGCATCTTGTAGCAATATCTGAGCAAAACCAGATTCTGATTGCCACCCAGTTTTGGATGGGATGTCTAAGCGTACGATGTCTGAACCCCACCACCTTTACCTCAGAACTTTAAAAGGATGTGAATTGTATGGCTATTTAATTTTAAGATATTTTATGACTTTTGGACAGCACATTACTATAAGTTATTGCTGGCCTGTCTCTCATTTAGCTTTAAGCAGTTAGGACATTATTTTTTTTAATGCAACACTTTGGACTTTCAGTTACTAGAAAAATAATAAAAGTATATTTTGTGTTACTACAGCTTTTCCAGAAAACATCAGCTGAAGGTGCCTTGCAGCCTTTCTGGTTGCTTAGTTCCTTCAAAATGCACAATTTCACCAAAGATTTATTATTAATGTGAGTGTAAAAGTCTTCTATAATAAGTAATATTCTCATTTTTAGACTAGAGTACATTGTATAGTTTATTGGCACAGGACAAAAGTGCACTTTTTATTAGGCTAAACCTGCAGTTACAGACTGAAATAGGAGTAAAATGTTTTAGAAACTAGAGTTAAGTGGTTCTGTTGAATGTGCTAATGTTCTATAGGACTGATAAATGAGTAAGAAAGATGGGTTAGAATAAGGATGCTACAAGAAGTGGTTGGGGACAAGAAAGACATTAGGTATCATTCATATGGTTTCTGATGTGAATAGAAAGGAAGAAAAAAGATCTGCAAAGGAAGATCAGAACCCAAACCAAGAAATAAGGATATAGCCAGTAGTATCTGCAATTAAAAAGTTATTAACAGTTTATTTTTTAACTTCTAATATTAAATATAACCCTTTTTCAATTTGATGGGTATTGGAATGTGGAAAAGGAAGAAATTAATTCCACTTCAGCATGCTTTGTTTTCTGTCCCATAGGAAGGAACTATTCCAAATAATGTAATCCAATCTTAAGACTGTAAGATTCCTGTATTTTTGACCCCGCTGAAACAAATACAAGATTTTATAATAGCACATCTCACTACATAACAAGTTTTCAATAAAATGATCTCAGAGCAACTGCTGTTAGGTGGATAAACAGAGACTGGGTAAGCTCAGCGGAGAGTAATTGGCTGTGTCCTGTTTTCAGTCAGCAGCTGGCAACAGAGAAAGAACAGACTTAAAGCACTGGGGTAAGCTCAGAGACTGATTAGTCAGGAAGCTATTGCTAAAGGCAGCAAGAGTGGGAGCTATCCCAGGAGCTCTCTCACAGCAGTTTTCTCTGCCCTGTGAGACACAACTGGAAATCCCTTAATGCACTCTGCCCTTCATTTATTTTTGCTACTGGACATTTGAGAGCATTTAAGAATGTTACTTTTTTGAGTAGTTGCCTGATGATGGATCACACAGAATTAAAATGATTTTATATTTCTTAGAGAAAGGGGAAGACTACCATCTACAGTACAATTATAAAACTAGGGATTACCTGATAGCAAAGTACTTTTTATTCTGTGCTGAATGGCCAAAACAGAGTTTGCAGCTACTCACATATCAATCCTGATTTACTCTTTACACTGAAATTAAGAACTCGCATTCCAGGAAGGCTGCATAACTTAAAGCCACACTAATGATCTATTTACTTTTAATCCACTTACATAAAGCATGAGTAGATAAAAAAATATTATTATTGCACGAGCAGTGTAAAACAAATTACACAAGCATACTCTATAGTAAAGGAAAAGAGACAAGTATCAAAATACTAGAATTTGGAAGCATAACAAAGTTAGCTATCCAAAGTTAATGTAAATTTTGTATGCATGTATGTAAGAGAACAACATTTCTTTTGCCCCTCAGAAGCACTTGTATCATTCATTGCCTAGGACTGAACACGAACTTAAAGAGCAGCTATTCAAGCTATTGTTTCATCTGCAGTATTGAATGTGCTGTGTCCTGTTTTATTAACTTTATTATACACAGAGACAGAGAACTAAAACTTGAACAACCCTTATCAGGTCTCTCAGCCTCAAGCACTTTAAATTGGAGGCATGAAGTCATCAATTATCAACAATTCATATAGGCTAACTCCTGTATAGAATGGGTATATGCCTTTCTCTAGCCACTACGAGGAGCTTAAACACTCTAAACTGTGCATCTATTTATGAGGTATTTCATCTCTTCAAGAGACTAAATACATAGATTAATTTTGGAGGTCAGCTAAAAACTGATTACTCTGGTTTACCAGAGTAATTAATGTTATAAAGCATTTAATGTGTTTAGTGCTTTGATTCTACCTTTCAGTGCAATTGTAGATGTCTGTAAAGAGAGCCCGGAGATCTTAGTTTAAGAACCAAACAATGCAAATTATGACAAATTTCACCCATCTATCAGAAGGGTGCGAAAGAGAATCCTGTAAACTACAGGCCTGGCAGCCTGACTTCATTGCTGGGAAAGGTTATAGAACAGATTATCTTGAGTGACATCACATGGCACGTGCAGGACACCATGGCATCAGGCCCAGCCAACACAGGTTTAGGAAAGGCAGGTCCTGCTTAACCAACCTGATCTCCTTTCATCACCCAGGTGAATGATGAAAGGCTATGGATGTAGTCTACACAGACTTCAACACTGTCTCCTACACCATTCTCCTGGAGAAGATGACAGGCCATGGCTTAGAGAGGGTGTACTCTTTGCTGCCTGGATGGTCAGGCCCAGAGAGTGGTGGAGAAAGGAACTAAACCCAGCTGGCAGCCAGTTGCTAGCAGTGTTCCCCAGGGCTCAGCACTGGGACCAGTCCCGTTTAACATCCTTACTGATGATCTGGATGAGGGCATCAAGTGCACACTCAGTCAGTTTGCAGATGACACTGAGCTGGGCAGGAATGTTGATCTTCTGGAGGTCAGGAACTTTCTACAGAAGGATCTAAACTAGCTGGATCAATGGGCTGAGGCCAGTTTTATGAAGTTCAACAAGGCCAACTGGTGGGTCCTGCACCTGGGTAGCAACAACCCCTTGCAGCACTGAAGACTGGAGGCAATGTGGCTGCAAAGCTGCCAAATGGAAAAGGCCCTGGGGGTACTGGTCGACAGTAACTGAACATGATCCAGTGTGTGCCCATGTGGCCAAGAAGGCAAATAGCATCTTGGCCTGTGTCAACAGTGGTGAGGCCAGCAGGACCAGGGCACTGATTGTCCCCTGTACTCAGTGCTGGTGAGGCACTTAAGTCCCCTGATTGTTTATGGGCCCCTCACTGGCAAAAAGACATTGAGGTGCTGGAGCATGTCCAGAGAAGGGCAATAGAGCTGGGGTTGTTTATCCTGAGAAAAGGAGGCTTGGGTTAGACTTTATCATTCTCTACAACTCTATCACTTTCAGCAAGGTGGAAGTTTGCCTCTTTTCTCAGTCAATCAGCAACAGGACAAGAGAACACAGCCTCAAGCTGCACAAGGCTAGCTTCAGGTTGGACACCAGGAAGAAAATCTTCAGTGAATGGGTGGCAAGACTTTCACATGGGCTACCCAGGGAGGTAGGGCCACTATATTTGGTAGTGTTCAATAAATTACTGGATGTGGCATTAGTGCCATTGTTCAGTTGACACGGTGGTGTTCGATCAAAGGTTGAACTCGATTTTTTGGAGGTCTTTTTCAACTTTAATGATTCTATAAAAACCCAAGCAACCCAAAACCAAAGCCACTTCCCACTCACCTCTGCAACGCTTAGGATCAGAGGAAAGGATGGGGCACTCTATTAGCTTCTAGCATTTATTTTAAGATAGCTGTCATTTAGTTTTATCTCACTTAATAAAAACTGACCAAATACTGACCAATACAATGTCCTCCACAAGCTCCTCCCTCAGCCTAATTGCCTAATTTGGCATTGTATTCATATGAGTTAATCAGCAGATTTGGAAGCATTAGATTGACTCATACAGCTCTTGAGCTACTGACGGCAGAGTGAAAGATTAGATACCATAAAGTTCACTTTATCTTAGAAAAGATGGATCAAAGGAGATACTTACATTTTAGAGCATAGGAAGAAAAAATATATATTCAGTCTCCCTTCTCCAGTAATGACAGCAATAAAATGCACCCACTGAAATAAGAATACGCCTCCAGATAAATGGTTTTGTGCTTATGCACCAAAAAGAAAGCAATTTTGGCAAGGAATTGAGAGTATTTGGGGATTAATCTCTGCTTTTGATATTAAGGCAACATTAAAAAAAAATCACCAAATGTAATTATGACTACAGCAAAAAACAACTAAAATCAGGAAATACCAACCTTACACAAAGCTATAAAAGCAGCAGAAGCCTTTATGTATTAATAGGTTTTATATTCTGATCCCTTCTAGAGAGCCTAGAGAAAACAATGGGAAGATCACCACCTTTAAAACTTATTTCTCTGGCTAATATGTAACTGTAGGAACTCAAAGAGCTGCCTTTCAGCTAAGGTGCACAACTCTGATATGAATTTTTTCTGTTGTTAATAAATTTAGTTACCAAGCTGAAAGACCAGTAAAACTTAGATGCCAAAGTTAAACTGAGTAATGAAAGCTCTCACTCAGCTGTGTTTAACCCTGGTTCATCAAGATTTATTGTTCCCTCAAGTAGAGAATTTAAACTATGTTTTCTATATCCCTGGAAAGCTCCCTTCTGTTCATTAGCGCCTCTACTCACGGAGTGCCACTATAAATAACAAATGTTAGTGAGTCTACTGATTCAAATAATCATATTGGATGGGGATGGATGGTAATGATTCCTGCCACATTCTTGGACATGCTTCTGAAACTGCATAGCTCGATTAGGTGTAGTACACAGATGTCCAAATATCTTCTGAAACCCCCAAACTGGGCTGTGATATCCAAATTTGCTCCTGACCTAAAAGCTATCCTGCCTCAAGTACACAAAGTAGACTGTCTAGAGCCAATTCAAGTATTTTTATGTGTACAGTATTATAATGCACCGTGTACACTCATCTCTTTTCAAATACAAGGAAACAGGCTTAAAGCCTAAGAAAACAGATAAAAAGAAAAACCTCTGGAATAATTATTTGCCTGTGCTGAAAATCTGCTGAGATTTCATTCCATTTCCCTGTTTATGACACTAAGTAGTCTCGATGTTATCTTTTCAATTTCTTATTTTATCATTTTGCTATGCTACAAGGAGGGAAAAAATCGAGAACTGCAAGCTTGAATAGTGTAGAATAAATTCACTCTTAGTTTTCCAAATCCCAGTCTTTAGATTTTTTTAACACCTATGGCAAATATGGTCAAGCTTATAGGGTCAGGAAGTAGATTTTCTTTTATTTCTCTGGTACATGGAGTTAGACAATATCAGGAGACAAAAAAGCATGATAAAAACTCTTTCCCCCATGGAAACAAAGACCATCACCATTACAAACAAAGTCTTTTGAAGACATCATGACAAACTATTGTAATAGAAAGACTATGCTACTAACTAGACAGTTATAGTCTCTCAAAGAAAGAAGCATACATTAGTTATCCTCCAGGAAGTAAAATCATCTAGGACATTTCATAGACTTCTCATAGTTTTTCTGTTTAGTTAAAACAATTTTGCTTAAAAAAAGTTGTTGGCTTTTTTTTTTTTAAAGTGAAAGATTACCATGCCAAGGATAAGGGCCAAACTACTTCATAGTGCATGCTGAAAGGGAATAGATTGATTAGCCCAGTATCTTCCAAAATCCAAATATTCTTTCCTGAAATTACTTAAACTGCAGCTTCCCATCTTGGATATATAACTTCCCTCTCCATAAGAAAAGAGGATTTGCAGACCAACCTGCTCACACCATTCCAGATCATTCAGTGGAAGCCTGGCTATCATCTTTCCTCCTGCCATTCAAGCAAGAGCTGCATTTGACTCCTGTATTTCCTTCCTTTATCACTCATGATCTCCAGGTTTGAGCCACCAAAAAGCCTTCTGAGGATTCAGATTATTTTGCTGGGTGATTGATGCAGATACTGCCTTAGGCATGTATAGTGGAAATAAACAACACTCATCTATTTTTTGAATGCAACAAGATACTGGATTTATCAAACAACTCACAGGCATAAGCACTAATTCTGATACAACTGAACTGCCAATTTCCCTTTAGAGTATTCAAAAACTTGAAAGTAAATCTTCCAAGTGTTCCCACTCTAACAAAAGGGAGAAGTTAAAGATACACTTGTTTTCTCTGCATGTTTGTACCTTTGCAGAGGATTGGCTATAAAGAAAAAGTCACTCAGAAACATAACTTCAGTATTTCTATACAACATTTCTGTTCTGTTTCAGCAACTACTTAGGAAAAAAAATGAAACAAAATTCACCCAAAGGAGGAAAAAATCCCAGAACATTAATAGAACACATTCACTTACATGGCAAAAATAGATGACTTAAGAAAAGTGCTTGAAGAATTTAATGAAAAATGTTCTGTGCTTTCTCTAAATCTTTTGAATTATGACTGACTAAACAATGTTGCATCAACCAGACATCAGTGGAGTCACAGAACAGACTCAGGTCAGGAATCATACTCTGTTAGGATCTCAGATTTTGTCCCCAGTGAAGTCTTAAACCAGAGAAAACTAATTTTTAATGTCTAGCTGATGAAAATTTTCTACCTAATATTTCACTTGTGGTTTATTTGTGGTTTCTTTATGAAAGATAATCCCTTTAAGAAATATATATGTGTATCTATCTAGCTATTTTTAAAAGCCCACAATATAAAGAGCTTTATAGCTGTTGTTCAGTATATCTCCTACTCAGATCAAAATTCTAAAAAACTCTGAAGAAGAAGGCAAGTTTAGATACTACTTGTTCTTAACATTCAGAAAACCGAAGTGAAACAGACAGGTAAATTTACACCTAAAATCTTGTTTAACAAATATGGAAGAGACTTGAAAAGTGCTCTGAGAAGTGACAGAGTCTCTTTGCTATACCTATAAACTTGGTAATTGTCTTTGAATGGGAAGTTCTAAAATATGAAAAATCTAAAATATGAAAGACAAATATGGGTAAATTGCTGGTAATTTACTGCTTTGCAGATTTAAGATTTTCCACAGATAAATTTTCAGCCGAGTGATTTGAATATATAACGTGCCTGCTGTAGCTTTTGGAAATCCGGTTACCTACCTAGGCAATTATGAAGCTGACATTTATGGTATGTGCAATTATGGAATATACAATGTCACTGCTTTCAAATGTCACCTCTTTGCTACTGTTCTTATCTTGCAGAAAGTGTCCTCGCCCCCCCTTGAGAGCTGTGATCCTATTCAACTAATACCAATGAACACTGGCAAAATATTTACAAAAGCAATTAGCTCTTCCAAGTGTCTAATGTGACATCTTCAAAGGGTCACATGATAAGGTCCACCTTGTCTCAGGGCAGTACTTAAAATTTTTACTCTGAAAAAGCTTGGTTTCTCCTTTTGTCTATATTATGTTCAGATATAATGCTATATGATAAGACACAGGGTGAAGGATATGCATGGAACCTCACTCATGAGAGTTGATAAGGGAAATCTCACAATAATAAAATAGAGACATTTTTGTAGGATTACAATTCCTTCTCACCTTTCTAAATACAGGTTGCCAGTGTGTTTAGCTTATACCAAGGGCAAGATAGCATATTTTTTCTGTCTAGATCAGTATTTTCACAGTAATAATATGCAATTACTACTAATTTGAAGTACCCTTTTCCACTCTTGACAGTCTCCAACCATTTTTCAGCATTTGGCACTTTAAAATAAATAATTAAATAAATGAGTGGTTTATACCTCTCCATGTCAGTCTTTATTTTAAAGAACCTTTTGTTAGAACAGGCTGCCCCCCAAAAAAATCTCATTTTTCGTTCTAAACTCTTCTTGCTGGCTGCCATCCTTTCTGAGTTGGAAATTTTCTTCCTTCTAACATTAAATTACGAGTGTGAGAGACTGCTAAAAACTCCACATCAAAATTAATCTTTTTCCTAGATATTTTGGAATGAAAATTCTTCAGGGATATTTTCGTGATGGTATGTGTTTGCAACTGCAGCAATGCAGAAATAGTTCTAATAAAAGAAAAAAAAAAGTGTAAATTCACTTTTCTTGTCTGGATATTATTTTTTCTTTCCACACATGCAAAATTGACTTTTATGGTCAGTTCCTTTGAACTCTGCTGTATGCTCTAGGAAAAAACTATTATAAACAGTGTAGATGGTTCCAGGGGAATTATTTCTGTTAGAATAAGCAGCAATTTTACTTGACCTATGAAGTCAATATTGAAGTGAAGGTTTGGTCTTAAAATGGCAACATCTGAGAACCATTTTATAATAGAAATCCTATTAAATGTTTTCCTTTCATAACAGTGCCTACAGGTATTTTCATGTCTTCTACTAAGAAAACTTGTCTGTTGAGTAAAACTTCACAAAGCTTAACAAAAATTTTCTCCACCAGAGGTACCGATGTTTTGTGATCACACGGCTAAAAATGTACAAATCCTTGAAAGCAGTATCTACTGTGAAGGACTGCTAATGCTGAAGAGGGTGCCTTTACTGCTAACGTGTTCTGGGGAAAAAGTTACCTCATGGGTAGCTTCTTCACTGTTAGGTACTTCCTAATGTTCACTACATACTGTTGAGGAAAAGACAGCCACATACACAGACTTAAGGAAAAATTAGGTTGAAATGCCAATCATAGCTTGCTGTCACATACAATGATGAAATAAAAATGACCTCTATGTGGTCACACAGTTTCAAGAATTAAGATGAGCTTGAGCTCACTGTCAGCTTCACTTGTCAAAAATAAGGCAGCAGAGACATTAATATGAATATCAGATGACAGTTCTGTTATAAATATGAGATGAAAAGAACTGAACACACATGAAAAAAGGGGTTTCTTTATGCTTAATTGGGACAGAATGACTTTACTACATAAGGGTTTTATTTAACAGAAGTCTTTAAAATGCTTCAGATTAGATGTGACATGAAAATCATTCTATTGTGTATAGATTTGCTGAACAAACAGCTATAACAATTACAACCATCTCTTACCATGGAAGTTTGATCTCAATATAAAAACAAGACTTTTTTGTCACCTTTAGAAATGTAGTCCACAATGCAATTACTGATTGTGACAGAAAGATTTCTTTCAACCTCTGCAGTCTCAAAAGAAATCTATATTTTTTTGCTTGCATTTTTTTATACCTTTTCTTTACTCACAGCATTTTTAATATGATCAGCTTGTAAAGATAAAGTCTTTTTGCTGCATTTGAGGTATGTGTTTATATGCAATCAAAGCTGCATCTCAAATCTGTATTCATACAATTCAGGTAGCATTAGCTTGGCTAATGCTACAGCAAATAAATGTGTAGCCATAGCAGCAGAGAACTTGATGCAGGCTGCAAAACCTGACCAAAAACTTAGTGAATAATGCAGCCTTCTGTGCTGCAGTGGGCTCTGCCCTGCTTTGGATATGCTGCTCCATGTATCTGGACTTCAGTGGCTTGAAGTAAACATACAAGGTGCAAATATGCCTTGACTCTTGTTGTAAATAACTGAAAAACTTAGATCAGCCATATCTATTAGCTGCTTGAAATAATCTTCTAATGTGCAAAATCCTGATTGCTGAAAATTAAGTGCTTTCTTCTGCTTCCTAAATAAAATAAAAGAGCTCCTCTGTTAGATGCTATTGAATTCTAAACACACCACTAAAACTATACCAATGCTTTGCTTGTGTCAAACAGTGCTCTGAATTAGAATTACAGCAAAAGCATGTACCACAATATTTACTGCAGTCCATGGTCCTTTGCAGTTAAAGCAAACTGTAACATTAACATATAGTTTTGCACATAGGTGTAATTCAGTAGGTAATTTAAAAATAAAAAAACATTATGAATGGGAATGAAATATACCAATCGTATCTATATCCACTAAAATCTAGTGTATATTACTTGCATTCTTAATGCATTAAAACACTTCCACAACTTAGCAGTTCTTAATGTACATTACTTCTGTTAGTTATGCAGCAGGAATTTTTCTCCACAAGAAATATTGTGACTTGAGGGGCCTTGTCACAAGCATTAAAAATACAGCTGGTAATTCTGGTCACAGAAATAGAGCAGATTTAAACTTGACAAAGCCTACATATCACAGAATCACAAAGTTGGAAGAGCCTTTCAGGATCACTGAGTTCAACCCATGCCCTAACACCTCAACTAAACCACAGCACCAAGTGCCACATCTAATCTTTTTTTAAACACATGTTTTTTTAAACACATATCATGTTAGAAAGAGGCAATCTGTTCAATAACAGAAGAATACAGTAGGATTGAAAATAAAATAACACACATTCTGCTACCATGGAATGTGGCATGAGAACGAGCACTCTTTTTTTAATTAGAAGTACCAGCTGAACACTACCAGAGCTTTCAGGGAAGCTCAACAGATCATGAAGAGAAAAATGGCCCACGCATTAGCTAGCATTTCACTAAATTTATTATTGCGCTTTTTTTTTTTCTTAAGCAGTCTATTTAGTTAAAAGAAACAATTCCAGTGCTCAGTTCTAGACCTGAGCAGCATTGTCTTGCTTCTCTGTATTACTTTGTTTTACAGGGTTTGGCTAAGCCTGAAAAGTAAATGCTAGTTTGATACCTTGTGTAGCATCATACTGAGGGTGACACTGGCAATGATTACAAAAATTTCCTTCCCGCTTCCATTTATATGACAGCTATGGAGAAAGTGTGCATTCAGGCTGTATTTCTCTCCCTTGTCATGCCCCATGAGACATGGAATCAGTTTCCTGTCCTGTGTTTGTGTGGGATAGAGTTAATTCCTTCCTAGTAGCTGATATAGTGCTCTGTTTTGAATTGAGTCGATGAAGGATGTTGATAACACACCAGTTGTTGCTCAGCAGTGCCTACCCTAAGTCAAGAATTTTCAGGTTCTTGTGCTCTGGGATGCTCACATGCTGTGCATGTGCTCTGCTGAGTGGGCAGAGGCACAATAAACTGGGGGGGAGCATAGCTGGGACAGCTGGCCTGAACTGGCCAAAGGGATTCCCCATACCATATGGCACCAGGCTCACCATGCAAACTGAGAAAGTTGGTCAGGAAATGTTGATTGCTAGGAAGAGACTGGCTCAGCATTGGCTCACAGTGGTGAGCAGTTATATTGTGCATCACTTTTTC
This sequence comes from Passer montanus, assembly GCF_014805655.1. Classification (NCBI taxonomy): domain Eukaryota; kingdom Metazoa; phylum Chordata; class Aves; order Passeriformes; family Passeridae; genus Passer; species Passer montanus. The sequence continues at coordinate 981,297 of NW_024368374.1, read as the reverse complement.
TCTTGTGTTTCATTCCTCTCCCTCCCTCTACTTTTTACTCCTCCTCCTCCTCCCTATTATTATTATTATTATTATTATTGTTGTTGTTGTTGTTATTATTATTATTACTATTATTATTATTAACCTATTTCAATTATTGCACTGCTCTTTCCTCAAGCCATGAGCTTTACCTTTTTCCATCACACCAGGGAAGACAGAGTGTGTGGCTGCGAGGCACTTAATTGCCAGCTTGGGGTTATAACACTATTTATGCTTGGATATGATTTGGTTTCCACTTTTGTAAGAGAAATACCTTTATGATTAAAGATGAAGCTAGATTTTTTTTAATTTGGTTGGTTGTGTTTTGAAACAGAAGAGATTAGTTAGAACTTGATGGCACCTGCTCAACAGAGATTACTCCACTTTAAAGGATTCAGGATAGTCATTTCATGTCATGGCTTGTAATTGTTTTTGACTGTATAATAAATCCTAGGTATGAATCTGCAGTGTGCATTAATAGAATATATCTACTATAAGTGAACCTGTCAGTCTCAGCAGAATAAACAGTAACCAAACCAGTAACCAGTCAACCCAAACAGCCAAAACCAGTACAGAAGCAAACATGGAAAGTGCTTGAATTGCTGCATAAGGACTTTCAGCAATCTCCACACATTTTAGTCTTACAGCAAGACAGTGGGTTTTTTCCCATGATATAAAATTTGGCATCCATTTTAAGTTTTAGGCTGGGAAAAAAAATAGCAAATTAGGAACAACCAAGCCAATATTTCTGTCTAACAACATATCCCAGTTTCTGGGGATATAAGAAGTGAAGCTGAAGTGAGCTGAAGTCACAGACTTCTTGCTTGTATGCTATATAAGTAATAGACCATTATATAGTGCATTTATCACTTATTATACACATATAGATAGAAAGAACAGGCTATTGAGCACATACTTATGTGTCAGATATAAAGTGCAAGGAAAAAATGATACATAGATACATACATACAAAGATACATATACATGACATTATACATTGTTGAACCCAGAAAATTAAAGAAACTTTATCCTTATAAATATATCCTGTCTTGACTAACTACATTAACTTTATTAAGGTTATTATTATTATCCAAAATTGACTTTGACACTCAGAGTTTACCATTCAATCTAGACAGTATGTAACCCTCAATGACCATATAATTTTACTAAAAAGGAAAAAAAGGCTTTGAACTCATCATAATCTACAACAGGTTTGGTGCTCTATGTGGCTCAAGATAGTAATATGTAACACACAGACATTGTGACAAGTGTCAACAAATCAAAAACATGCTAATGAATTCTTTAAAATGAAGCTCAGATCTGTTTCTGAGCCAACAAGACAAGTGAAAGAAACACTGAATTCATTTTAAAATGTCTTAGAATGAGACTGTCTCAAAATGTTCTATGGAAAAACTGACTTTGGTAAAAACAACAAAAGATCCAAGAGTTTACTTTTACTCTTCTCTCCAAATTAGATGTTTGAACTTCAAATTTTAGCATCAAATGATATCCATCTGATGTACAAATCCATCCATGATTTAGACTACGATTTTTCAGCATTAAAATTTTGGTGAGTGTGAGTGTTTGTTTTTGTTGTTTTGTTTTTTAATCTGAAGCATGGCCATAATGTTTGACCAAAGGTAGGTAAATTTGAAAACTGGAAGCTGCAAGTCTGTCTACAAACAGCTACCTAGAAGGTGCTGATAAGAAGCAGTATTCAATATGAATGCTCTTACAAACAGAACTACTTACAGGAAAAATTCAGATGTGCTCTATAGTCATTACTTAAATATCAATATGTTATGTGCTGGACAAGTACCTGTCAAATAGAATTGATTTCTCTTTGATTCAATTTCTGTAATTATCGACAAACTGTCCTTTCAGCTCTATTTTCCTCAATTTTGTTTTTATATGCCAAATTCAACAGGTTTGGAGCATTTTTTGCTACACTCACTTAGAAAAATAAACGCACATGAAGTAAAATTAATATAATCAATTTTATGACATCTGCTTCATAAAACCCGCATTGTATTTAAATATCAAAAAATAGTCCAATCTGCTTAAAAACTAAGAAAGAAGATCTTTTTCCCCCCATTATTCAACTTTCTCTTTAACAGAAAGACTACAGATATAAACTTTTTCATGAGACCACTAGTCATGAGCAACTGAGTCACTCTGGACTCCTCAAGCTTAATTGAAACACAGCCAACATAGTAATATTCTGCCGACTGACTATCTAACAAAGCTAACAGGCACTCACACCTGCACTGTCATTTGCAAGAACAAGTCCTACTGATTACAGTCAGATAGTTCAGCAGTTTACAAATAAACATTTACTATAACTTTGTTAAGTTAACACTCCTGTTGAGTTAATACTGATAAACAATAGCTTAAACCATTCCAGCTATAGCACCAAGAAAACCAAGACAAAGAAACACAGAATGAATGCCAAAAGTTCTCAGATTCAGTATAATAGGACTTAGTAACTAACACTTGAAACATTAAATAATCTCTGCAATTCCATAAACCCTAAAACACTTGCATAATGATTCTTAAGGATTATAAAACTACTACAATTTAAAAACATAATCAAAATTTAAAATAAATAAAAATCCCACTAAAGATAGAAGAGCTTTGCAGAGGAATCAGTAAGTATAGTCTCACGATGTAATATTCAGATCATTTTTAAAAAGCAAGTTCCAATATGGTTTAGTACTCTACTGATATATAAAACTGAAAAAAAAAATCACAGCAGTCTTGAAAGCACAGATCAACTACATAAGCTAAGCTAAGAAGTGCATGCAATTCATGAATATGGTTCATTACCATGGTTACAAGCTTTCAGCACAGGCCGCTGTGTGGTTGGACTGAGATTTTGTGGTGTGTCTGCAAAAGCAAAGAAACAATGGAAATAAAACACCTGTTTGAATGCTAACAGAGTATTACAACATTACAAAGCAGAAGTTTAGGAATTTAAAAATTACAAGTTAGGTATTTCTTGGAATAAATGACAGTTATATACCAGAGAAATAATTTGACTCAGACTCACTTATGGAGCAATACAACTGTCACTTCCCCCATACAACTATAACCCCTAAAAAGTTAAAGTACATTTGGCTGTACTGAAAAGCCTTGTCATAATGATCTGGCTAGAATAAGTTCAGTACATTAATTTCCAGTCTTACTGACATAAGCAACAGACCCTGAAAACTCATTGTACAAACGAATTAAATCTTACAGCATCTAAATTCTAGAGCACTGGACCCATGATGCTTTTAACCTTCTCTGGAGAATAAAATCTAAAATATAATATTCACCTTTGGACCTTGGTGTCCTTTTCCTTCGGTCTCGAAAAGCCGCACCTGACTGCAAGGCCTCCAACAGGCTATCCATCACTCCAGTCTCCTCACCTTCTGTAAAGGAAAAAGAAGGAACACTCTTGTTACCATAGCAATATCAAAGCATAAAGAATAACATCAACAAAAACCAATAATAATGGATACCAATATTATTATTAAAACAATTAATTTCAAACTTCGACCAGTACTTTAATATTTACGAATTGCTCTCTCTCAATTAACTGCAACAGATTTGGTTTTCTAGAGATTGAGCTAGACCAAATTCTATTCCACCCATTTCACATTCCTCTTTCTCTATACAGGGAGTCAAGCATAGTTTTAAGTGAAATGTCATTTAACTCATATTTTCATTTTAGTAGCCTTCTACAACTGCAAATAATCAGTCTCATGTCAGCTTTTGAGAGCTGTCCTTTATATGATTTGTTACATTTGACAAAAGACTATTCAGTTATTGTGATAAAAAGTTAAAATTGTTTCTCAGCAGGGAGCGGAGTGAACAGTATTGGACTGGATAGGATATAGTGATATCCATACATAGCTTTAATCAAAAGCCATTTTCCATTCACATTTAATAACCTCTGGTCAATATTAAATAATTGATGTAGTTCAGGAAAATTCTACTGGTCTAATTATATGCTTCTAATGCCTAATAATACACACAGGTGCATCATAACCCCCAAAAGAATTATGAATGTTACTCTAAGATGGTAACCAAATGCAGGTATTAAACACTCTCCTTTTACTTCCTTTAATAAACACATCAGAAAGTGTTATATTTTTTAACCTTGTTACCTCATTCCATGTATGCATGGGAGGACAAAAAACAGAACCCAGGGATTAACTATACACCATGGAGGAATAAAGAATTCCATGATAGAAATCTCATTATACCCCACTAGGCAAAACTTCCTAGGTCAACACACATCTTGGATAGAGTCAGCAGTTATTGCTAATAGTGAATATGCAGAGCAGGATCTAAACCACCTGGTGCATATAAAAAGATGCCAAGTACAGGGGGACAACCAGTGCCCTGGTCCTGCTGGACACATTACTGCTGACACAAACCAGGGTGGCCTTCTTGGCCACCTGAGCACATAATGGCTCACTTTCAGCTGCTGTCAATCAACACCCCCAGGGCCTTTTCCGCTGGGCAGCTTTCCAGCCACTCTACCCCCAGCCTGCTGCGCTGCAGGGGATTACTGTGACACACGTCCCAGACCCATCAGTTGCCCTTGCCGGACCTCATACATCGGGCTCACTGATCCAGCTTGTTCAGATTCCTCTGCAGAGCCTTTCTGTCCTCCAGCAACTCAACACTTGTTATCCAGGTTGGCGTCATCTGCAGACTGACTGAGGGTGCACTCAATTCCCTCATGCAGATTACTGACAAAGATACTAAACAGGACAGGGGCCAACACTGAGCCCTGTGGAGGGCTAACTCATGGCCAGCCATCAGCTGGAGGTAACTCTACTCACCACCACTCTTTGGGCTCAGCCATCCAGCCAGCTTTTTATCCAGGAAACAGTAACCCTTAGTTCTTCTCTTTTCTCTATACTCTGTACTACCAGACTAGTTTTCAACCTTAGACAAAAGTGCTACACACAAAACCAAATAAGTGAAAATTAGCAAAGAAACCATAATTTTGCCTAACATTTATATTTATGGCAGGTATAGAATAAACATGAAGACTGAAATATAGAATGGTTTTTTTTCATTTTTCTTTGTGTTTGCTATAACATGCTTAATTTATTACACTGAAGCTTGTTCTTATGACTAATGGACTATCACAACTATTAGTATGGCTTGGAATACACCTTATAAAAAAATCAGTCACAAAGACTGTCTTTGGCTTCCTATTTGTTTGTTCAGGTTTGGATTTTGTTTGTCCTTTTTTGGTTTTGGTTTTGGTTTGGTTTGGGGTTGGTTTCTTTGTGGTTACTTTTTTTTCTTGTGGGTTTGGTAGGGGGTTTTTGTTATTTGTTTAACTTTATCTGATGTCATACAATTCTCTAAAATACTAATGTCTAGAATGAATATAGTCAGTGAATAGTTTCAAATCAACATGATGCCTGAAAACATTTTGAGCCAAGCCATTAGTTACATTAACAAACATGAATGCTGGAGGAAAGCTGATAAGCATTTTGGGTAATGGCAATTCAAACAATACTGAATAGTATCGCAGTCACCAAAATGATACCATTAATGTCTATGAAAAAGAGTTCATAAGTTTTATTTTAGGAAGTAGGAATAACAGAAGAAAAATTTCAATGCTATTTCAGCATGTCATCTGTTTCCTCTTAAGCCTGTCCAAGACTACTACAGATTTCATAGTAATTTCAAAAACGTAACAATTTTCAGTATGAAAAAACCCTGCTTACTATAAAAAGGCTAATCAAATATTTTTTTTAAAAAGAAGATTTAAAATAATGAAACAAATATTTCAAACCCACAACTTCTTGTAGTAAAGCTGTAACATTTACGTGCACTATTTGTTTTTCACACTTATCTGAAATATTCTGGTAGTCACAAAGTGGATTATAGATTAGTGCTTCCATTGACATGCGAAACAGTATTAGAAGAATAAATTGTAGAAGACTGAAACTTGAATGAAACAGCTTCTCTAACAGTTGCTCTGTATGCATGGATGTATTGAAACAAGCTAACCACTGCAAATAAAAGCATATACTTAACAATCTTTGTACCCAAAACATGTAGAAAGCCTGTTTTCAAACTTGTACAACTTCAGTAGACTCCAAACTCCAGTTTCTGATACCCATATCAGCAGCTGACTGTGACAACTTTTGCTAAGTTATGCAGGTAACTATCAGTACCCACACTATTAATAATGTTGTCCAAGTGCCTATGATGGGAAGATTAAGAAATGAGAGTCTACCATGCGGTATGTGAGAAATCTTTTAAATTACCTTGAGAGAGCTGTACACAACATCACTACCATGCCAGTACAAGAGTCACAAATACTCGTGCTCGATATTTACACTTCCTAAGGGGCCTTTAAATCAGCTTTCACAAGCTGCTGCAGATGACTGGCACCAGTCCGAACCAGCTTCCTAATTAGTCATGTGTATCAATCTTTTGACATCATAGAACTAGGAATTCTGGTTGGCTTGATAGCTACACAGTCCACAGTAATTCCTTTGAGAAATATACCCTTTTATGATTTAAATTATCTCTTTTCCCTCAATTGCAGAATAGAAGATTTAAACACTTTTTAATATCATACCTAATTAAAACTCATACAACTGTCTTTTAAATACCACCTAAAGGAGAAGTAAACTTCCCAAAGTAGCCGGTAAGTCTTGCCCTTGACATTTCAGTGCCAAGTCAGATATAAACTACCTAATTTCATAATTACATCTTTAAAAATGTTAAGAATATTAAAGACCCTTCTCTTCTAGTGAAGTGAGTATCATTAGCTTTACATGTACACCTATAATGTCTTATAATGATAGCAACAGATACTGCAGTTAGTAGTGGCGCCTGCATTTCATTTGTACTTATAAAGAACAAATTATATATACCATAATTCCAGGAGCAGTAGTCCCGTGACATGACAGAATCACAAATATTAGCAATGTGGTTTTATAAAAAGTGATGTAACAAGTTTATTTTGGATGAAAAATGTTTTATTTTTACAGTTCCCCTGAACCTCTCCAATATAAAATAAACCACAGAACACCAGGACTCCAAAAGTTCATTTACCAGGAGAAAACATAATAATATGCCTGTTTCCTTTTTCATAGAATCAAGCTTTATTCAGCTACTCTTCTCACAAAGGAAAATACCAAGAAGTTTCAGAAAAGCAAACCAGGGATTCTTTAGCATGGTTACTGTTGATTTTGCTTACTCAATCTGTACACTTGCAAGATTTAGCTACAGGAATAATCTTGACTATCATCTTCCACCTGCCTTTATTTATGGCAATCTGTACACTTGCAAGATTTAGCTACAGGAATCTTGACTATCATCTTCCATCTGCCTTTATTTATGCCATTACAACTACATACAGTTTTTTGTTATACTGTAGGTAATGAAAAGGACCAGCTCCTAAAGCTAAACCCTAAGTTTTGTGTGAAACTAGAACCATATAACTTGGACAAATACCTACATTAAAAACAGACCTAACAGATTCCATACCTGTTACAGAAGGAAAAGGGTGCAAAACCTGAAGCGCTACTCCTAAAGTTAGCTGGATAGCTGAGTTTAATTATCTTTGTTTCATCTTTGATGTAACTCCATGGCAGCACTCAAGTCTTCATATACATTAACAACAAACTTGGAGTGCTGAAGCGAATGGATTTGTTTTCCTCATCTAAAGAATCAATCCTCTCAATTCATCAAATACCAGAATTGATACTTTTTTACTCTTGTTTGCTAGAATATAGGCTGTTCTTTTCTTCCTCTTCAGCTCAGGACATAATTCAAGTTAGACATACTGCACCCAGTTTTTGACTGACTAAAATGTAAGCCCTTCACAGCCTACTTCCAGGTTTAGCTCCTTCCTGTCTTGTGCATTTACGTGCAAAAATTTCAGAGGCAAATGATTACCAGGCTTAGGACAGTGAGAGCTGAGATGTTTCCAGACTATTTGCACAGGGAAGGAAAAAAGGAAGTTACATCTTTTTAACTTGATTAATGTTGTACCTTTACTTTAAAGACATCATGAAAAGTCCTGTATATTTGCTTTTATAAGGTAAGGACTGATTTTGATTAGTGCAGGCTACACAGCACTGCTCAGCTGACTAAAGGCCTCCTAAATTTGAAGTAACCTTCTCTGAACAAAATCACAAGAGGAAAGCTTTAGGCACATGTCGTTTTGAATGACTTAGGCTCCAGGAAGCAGAACAGCAGATCACAGAGAGGAAGATAACTGAAGCCATCAGTGCAGCAGTGGGCTCCAGTGTTTTGGATGTGGGTTCCATCTTTTCAGTTTCAGACTGTAAGGCAGCCAGATTCTGTGCAGTATTCATAGTGATGATGTGAACACTTTCTAGATCTTTCAGCCATGTGTATGATCAGGGCAGAAGGCTTTTTGAAGGCTTTTGCATTGTAAACATAAAAACATAATGCAACCTTAATGTTTCAATGTAATATTGAAACATTTAGGTAGTCATTTAGCAATGACTACCTCAACTCTGAGTCTTAATTCCAATGAAACTCAGATACAATTCTGCAAGGAAATTGTGGGTGGATGGTAAGAGCCATAAAGAGATTTTCTTTGTCAAGAAAATGCACAGGATACATAGACTTCAACTTGAACTTTTTATAAGGCTTTGAATTTTTTCTGGTAAAAGCCATAGCAGCAACCAGATAATCTTCACTGACAGGTAAGTTAAGGAATACATAACTATCAGTCTGACTTTCAACAACAGTGTACAAAATAGAGCCATGACCCAGAACACAGGGATTCCTTTGATACTGATAAAATTTTGGAAGAACCTTGTTACAATACAGTAAGAAAAAGAAAATTTCCAGTGAACAGTTACAAGCAGAAACAGATGCCAAGTGTGCTTTGAATGGACTGGCTGAAAGGACAGCTCCTTTTTGATTTAGAAGTATTAAATGAAACTTAAGAAAAGTATCACTATTGCAGTGACTTCAGGAGAAGGACACATAACAGCCCTTCCAAAAGCAAAATACCTGCACATACCTCACATTTCAAATCATCACTCTAATCCAGTATCAGAAGAGTTACATTTCTTACTTATGCCCAACACAAAGTAGAAAGCCTTTGATAGTGCTTCAGAGCCCTTGACAAGTATAATCTAAAAAGGTATTATTTCTCCTAATGACTGATGCACCCATTCCATAAATCTAGCTGAGAAGAGTAGGTTTTATGCCATCTTGTTTGCTCTTGATAAACTGGTCCATTGTTGAGCTGTCCTAGAGTGCTTTTATGGTTTAGAAATAGATACATTTTGACTCTAAGCATAATAACAAAGAGGGCCCCAAGTTCCAGAGAGTTTAAAACAAGTTAAATTCAAAATAAACTCAACCCTTCACAAACTCTGAAAGACAGCTGTCCCTTTCAAATCAGCTGTTGAAATTAAGGCTAGTACCTACACAAATTTAATTTAAGATCTCTCACATGACAAAACCAAAAGGTAAGCTGTGGTAAGAGGTGGTTCTTTACCACAGAGACACAAAAATACTTCAGTGGTGTAAGGTACCAATTCTTGCATCTCAGTTGGATCACAGTTTCCCATTTAAGTAAAGGGACTGAGAGTGAAATGATCTTAATATTGAGCTTTTTAATAAAAATGCTACTAAAACATTCATTGTGAGTCCATGAGTCCCTTCTTTCTATGACAACAGAAAAAAGTCACTGTAAACTCACACTGAGTTTTCCACAGAGATTATCCAGTTTTATTTATATTGGTGCCAGATCCATAGAATGACTCTCAAAGCAAGTGTTTCTGAGAGACATCTAGGTAAACTGGACTTATTAAAGAATTAACAGAAAGCTAAGCCTTTGAAATTGTGTACCCCAGGACTTGATACTGGGGATAATATTTATTACATCTTTGTTCATAACCCAAATGATGGAATAGAGTGCAGTCTGATCAAGTTTGCATATCATGCAAAATGCAAAATAATGGCTGACCCATTCAGAAGAACCTTGAAAAGCTTGACACATAAGCATCATAATGAACTCCAATAAAAGAGCTGTACGTGATTAAGTGAAACCTCACCCAGAAGCACAGATCGGGGGCTAACTGGCTGGAAAGCATCTTTAAAAAAAACAACTGGGGACTCTGGTGGACAACATGCTGATCATGGGTCAGTATTGTGGCTCTGTGGCAACAATGACCAAAAGAAAACATTGCCAGCAGGTCACAAGAGGGCATCCTTCCCCTCTTCTCAGCACTGGTGAGACACATCTGCAGTGCTGAGTCCAGCTCTGGCACCCCTGTACAGGGGAGTCACAAACATATCCAAAGCCAAGGGCCACGAAGATGCTAAAGAGATTAGAGCATCTCTCATGAGAACACACTGAGAGAGCTAGGAGAAGGAGCTTCTCAAGGAGAAGGCTCAGAGGGATCTTATCAATATATATAAATACCTGTGGGGACGGTGTGGGGTGTAAAGGGGACTGTGCCAGACTCATCTTAGAGATGCCCAGAGAGGACAGTAGGAAATGAGCACAAACTGATTACAAAGAAGTTACCTTTTCACTAAGTCCACTGACTTTTGCATACACACCTAGCCGCTCACCAACTCAACAATACAGGATTGTTGTTACACAGAATAGACTAGAAATGCATTTGATATTGCATTACCTGGTAATATTTTTAAAAGCCACTTAAAAGACTCAATCTTTTTATAACTTTTTCCTATTCGTTTGGTATGCTGTGCCTTTTAGTGGGAAAAAAGCCTGCTAAATTGAGAACAATGTTAAGTTTCTTTTTGTTTTATTTAACCACTTATAACTAAAACAGATCAGCCTTATACACTCAGATTATCTAAGGCTATGACTTGAAAGGACAGCTAATAGCAAGAACTATTGATTACATACAAAGAAGTCAGTCAACATGTTTTACTATTAAGCAGTTTCCCATTTTCTTTACATGTCACAACTCCAATGACACTGACAAGAATACAACCAAATCTGCTTTCCAGAGCAGCCAAAACCTAGTATTTTCATTAGTTTTGTTTCACAGGGGGAAATACAAACATCTATTATTGAGATTAATCGATTACAATTTCATTTAGAAAGCAGGAAGAACTATAGGAGCATTATTAATTGAACATAGCTTCTTAAAAGAATATATGGAGTGGGATATAATCACCTGTGTGGGTGTGTGCGAACATCTTATCTCCGAGTTACTGTGTCTCTGAAGGAGCTTATTGAGCACAGTACTGTTTCCATTTAAATTTATAAACAGGCAATAAATTAGAAAATATACACAGTGATTGCTCATACTGAAAGTTGTGCTGCAGAGATGAGGGGCTCAAGAAAATGTTCAGGTTAAATATTTTTTTGCTAGTGGAATGATAAAGTTCTGACTGGACAACATGACTGAGCTTACTCGAAGGAAAACTTCTGGGCAGCTTTGGGTGGGTAAGACCCTTTGGTCTTGGGCTGGGCAGGTGTGAATGCCTAAGAATACCCAGAAAAATCAGATCAACAGCCCACCTACCCCTGCATCCTTTGTGCACTAGTAGCCAATAGCAAACATTTATACAAAGGACAGGATAAATATATAATTACATTTCTAGAATGGTCTCTTGGTTTCCAGCTGTTCATGATTGAAAGACTTTGTATTTGAATTTAGTAGCCTTCAATAGAGAGAAGCTGCCAGAGAAATCAAGTAACTTTTGTCAGCAAGCTTCAGAGCAAGAATATTTTGGTATGCAGTAACAAGACTGTACTTCTGTACAACCACTGAGGTATTGCTGAGTGAAGATAAGCGTCCTAGCAAACAGCATAGTAATAGAAGCAAAGTAATAGAAGCAGCAGCAGACTCAGTTTGAAAGAAGAGTCAGAGACATGACCTTCCCATCAGCTAGCTTTCCAGCAATTACAGAGCAGGTTCTTGGCTCTTTTACAACCTGGAACTAAGAAAAGTAAAAATAAAGCATATCTTCCAATGCTTTAGTAAGGATATTTATTCCTCTCTTCCTCTGCAACTTGAGAAAATAAACTTTTGATGATACAGAAAAAAACCCTAAAAGAATAAAAGCATCATATAGCAAGAGTGAGAGTCTAGAGGACTCTGATGTCTACCTCCTTACAGAGGGGATGTGAGGTAGTATTTGGAGTTGGAAAGCCTACTCAAATCAAAACCTACTATCTGTACAAACGTTAGAGCTGTTAAAGCTCTTAATCCCAAAGATGTCTCCAGAGATTGTAATTCTTTTTCCTGGTAATGTCATTTTAAGTTTGCAACATTGTTTTCACACTTGTTGAGAAATTTTACCATAAATGGCAAGCCTTATGAGAATATTCATCTACAGACATTACTTTATTGACCCTTAATTTTTTCAACACTTCTGTTTGTTCTAAATATTCTTCTCTCTTACAAATACAGCTGCTATTTATTTTTCCTTGGACTTTGTGTAAACCTCAGTTCCACAAACAGTTTTCAGTTGCTATCTCCAAAGATTCCACTTCTAAGTAAAATTTTCAGAAGCAAAATAATTGTTTCTTCTAAACAAATTGCTCTTTTGGAGCTTCTACATAGCACAAACTAACAGCAGTTGCTGCATTCTGCGCTCATGGGTTCCAAATAAGTGCATGAACCTCCATGTTCCAGAAGACTTAACACCTTTGACGTCTTGTTAGAGCACAACCTGTGACTATTAGTTGTTGATTGGATTAATATACATTCAGATCAGTTCTACTTTTTTGCACTAAAACCATCAAATTCTATGAACAGATAAGGTTTTGCTGTATCTCATCTTTTGTGTGGCTTCTGCAGACGTTTAACATCAGATGTATCACATTGAATCTTTTATATTTTTTTGATCAAATATACCTGTATTTTATAATTTTCTGGAACCTTTTCCAAACATGTATGTGCCAGTTATTCTTGAAGGAACATCTGGATGTTCCTGGTAATTTACCCAGATTTATACTTTACTGTCAAAACAATACAATTGTAGCTGAAAAATAATCTCCATATTTAGGGAAGTATCAAGTGATATCTCCTTTCTGGTGGATTTGTGGCCAACGTCTGTCACATCTTCTTCCTCATATGTATGACTTTTGTATGACTGCATTTTTTTTTTTAAAATAAACAGACATTATGCAAAAATTAGATCTACTCTCCAAAATTGTCATGGGCTTACTATCAACTGTTGAGTAAATATTAACATGAGTAAATACTGAGTAAGCAACTCTAAAAGGTCTCTGTTCTTTCTGCCATTGTGATTTAGCATAGGAGGAAGAGATTACACCCCTCACAGTTATGGAAAAGAGTTATTTCCCACTGGCCTCCTAATAAAAGTGATTCTTAAGAATGAATTCAAATACAGAAAGTGACCTCAGGAATCCTCTTGGTGAAGAGGGTCCAATTTGAGGATAAGTGGACGCAATCAGGGAACAAGAGGAAAAAGTTATCAGCACCAGGGAGGAACCAACTTGAGTGGAGCACTTGAAATTCCAAAAGGGGAAACTACCTGGAGAAAATAACTTACACAAAATGCTTGTTGGATATTAATAATATATTCTTAGGACTTCTTCATATATATCATTGTCAGATCTTCTGTCCCCTTTACAACTAAATTTGCTAATTTAGTTGAATGAAACATACTCTTAAATTCCAAAAAACTAGTACTATACATACTATTGTTCAAAAATCTATATTTTTTCAGGATATTATCCCAGCAGACATTTTGAAAAAACAAATTGCCAACATATGTTAGAAACTAATGATGTCATTTCAGTGGCTTTTGCAGTCCTCCACTCCCCTCAGAGGAAAGGAGTACTCTTGAGAAATATTGAATCCCTTACTCCAGTGAGAACAAATTAATAAAATGGAGGCCTTACGAACTTGAGCTAAGCAAGTAAAGTAGGGTCTTTGAGGGTACCTACTAATATAAATAGCTTTGGGGATTTTTAATTTATTTTAAAGGCAAGCATTTTATCTATTGGAACCTGAACTTTAATTACCTAATTATATTTACTACTTTCATTTTTTAAACTATCAGTACTGGCATCCATGGTGTCCTTTTGTTTTGCAGAACACTACAGAACTAATGAAAATATTCATATTGCTCAACTTAGCAGCCAATAATAAAGCAGTAAATATTTGAAGAACCAAAGCCTAAAATGCTCTTAGCAAGTTTGTGAGACAGGAATGTGGGGTTTGTTTTTTTTTTCCAAAATGAGATAAACAATATAAAACCTCTGCAAAAATAAATGCTGCAAAATTGACTGCAAATAAGATCATAACTGTTTAAATGAACTAAAACTTATTTAAAACCAGACCATTATGATAAAAATGAAACTGAACAACACAACTGAAAACAAACTAATATGCTATATTGGAAATCAGATATTCCATTTTGGCATTACTTCACTGCTTTTATGCAAGAAAAGGGCAATCTTTGTAAATAACCACTGATAAAAGTGGCTTGTTACTTAAATAGTATTAAAAGTAAGACACAATGAAGATGCCACAATGATGGAGTTCTCAATTATATTGCAATAAATTTAGCTGCTATTATCTCAGCTATAGAATTCTTTACATTCTGATAAGATCAAAATAATTGATTGGTGCGCTTCACTAAGAATCTGAACAGCATCAGAAAGTATGTATCTGAATGTTAATAGTATGCAGACAAATGGCATTTACATAAAGATCCCTTTTCACTGGCTATTTACCTTTGGAAGGGCAGTGTGTGATAGTTTGATTTGGCTTCACAAAAACAAGTTAACCATCTCATGATGAATAAAATTTTGTAGTCCAGAGAATATTTAGTGGACAGATTTTATTAACATAAATTTCAAAATGCTAAGTATCACTCACTACTTAGTCAAAATGTTTACTGCATTCCACTTACTTTTCAAGTTAGGATGGAACTGAAAAGAAAATATGAAGCTGATTCTTTTACTACGTAAACTGAAAACTCACAGTCTTCTTTATCAGTGAACTATTTGAGCTGTGACCACTAGGACATGAAGTTATTGCAAAGATGTAAAGTAGAGATAGAGACTTTTAGCAAACTACACTTTAGAGATTCCTAAAGAGGGTTGCAGGTCCAAATCTCAAAAACAATTTGCAAGAGGGCAAATGAAAAGATTCCACATAGTAACAGGAATCTATGATCTTGTTAGCAGAGGTTAAAATATATATTGTAAAGCCTACCTAAAATATTCAGTACAGCATGTTTTTCTAAAACATGCTGTACTGCATATTCATAAAACACTACACACTTCACAAATGATAAAATATTAATATCTTTATATCTGAGATATAAAAACTCCTGAATTTAAAACTTCACAAAGACTTATCACAAAATGCACATATTTATCTAATTTTAGAAAATGACCATATCAACACTGAATTTGGTGCAACAGTATGGCAAAAGAAGCCTGATATAGAAGCATGGATGACAGAGCATACCTGTGATCTAGATGACTCAGTTGTCACCTGTGTATCAAAGGTACAACACAGGCTAAGAAAAATTACTACAGCTTGCGAAAAGGCCAATATATTACAGGACTACCTCAGAACTCATATTTGTCATAAATGTCTATTACTACTAATGCAATTATTGTTTTCATCCTGAAGAAAACAGTTTAAACTAAAACTGAAGAGTTACCTTTAATCCAGATTTGTTTTCTTTTTGGGTTAATATGACCTTTATAGTCTTCATTTTTTCTGGTTGTAGTTCATTCAAAACTGGTATAAATACAGTCCTATCATGCTACATGCAAATCAATGACTCAAGTCACATACTGGGTACATTTTAATAAAATTTATATTTTGTTACATATTAATTTATGACGTAAGTGTTCCTACGCATGGCAGAGGGGTTGGGGGTTTATTGTCCATTCCAACCCCCTAGCATTCTATTATTCTATGACTCTATATTAAGTTTTTGTCAATGCAAAACAGTCAGCAAATACCTCTCAAGTAACTAAAAACTTTTGCAGTATTATGTAGGTTACTTTTATGCAAAATTAGTTTCCTCCGCCTCATAAAGCCAAAGGCAGCACGATAGGCAACAAAACCCTGCTCTTCAAATAGCTTCCAAAAGCAGATGAAAGATGAAGAAACCCTTAGAAAAGGACTTCAAGAACAAAGCAGAATCTGGGGAAGGTTAGATGTCTGTGTTGTAAATGAGACCAGTGGTTAACAATACAAGCTTAGGATGATGATACCAATCCTGTTTAATCACTGGATAGCACCTTGAAATGTATGAAGTATAGGCTGAAAGAGAAGCTCCAGAATTATAAAGTAGTCACTAATGGCTAATTAACATTCACTGAAGAAAAGCACAGTGAAAGATTGCGTTTACCTCAAGACAAGGAGCAGCAGTTAAGAAAGAGAAAACCAAAGGCATTGCTGTGGCCTGGGGAACTAGCACACCCTGAAGCATTTTACATCCTCTAACCTAGAGATGGACAAGAGGATTTGAACTATCTAGAAACTACACCATTTCATAAAAGAATAAGATCCAAAACTGTGCATGGGGAAGGAAAGTGAGATAGTAGAGTAGGAAAAAAAATATATTTCCATACTAGCTTCCCTTGTAGAAAACCTCTGAAATTTCAGTATGTCATCTTGTCAATTAGGAACATCATTGGTAGCCATCATCACCAACACTACAGTATCAACTCCATGGGATTTTATACTGGCATTAAATTGAGGACACAGATGTTAAGACAGACTATGCAGAGGTAGTGACTGATAGGTACTAAGAACGCATTATAGTGACAAGGGTACAATAATAGCACAATTAGTGCTGCTAATGACTGTCAGCCCAGTAAAGTAGGATTGGATTTTTTTTTATTATTTTTGTTGCTTATTTTGATTTTTTTATTGCTGTAACTGCTTTTTAGAGTGTTTAAAAGGAGTTTAAGAGAAACAATTAAGAAATCATGAAGTAGTACATAGTACAGGGACTCACAGCCATTCCTAATCTTCAAATAATTTTCAGTTAAAAAGCCATGTAACTCAAAAAAAAAAAGATATGTAGAAGACACTATGATCTATCCAATGAGACAAACAAGTATTGAAGAACCATTTAGCATATATACTCTCATCTTTTCTCTTCCACCAAGTATGCACCTCTTTGAACCTCAAAAATAACTTCTGGGTTGGTTACATCAATGAGTTTTACTTGAGTAATATTTGAAATAATGTTCCTACAAATCTAACATGTGATCTAGTCACGATATAAAGAAATAATAGGCAGCAAAATCAGTTACTCCACAGTCACACTTCAGGTAAGAGTGTTTTGATATTTTGACAGACAGAGGACCTGGTTATGAATTTAGTAGCACATCAGACATGACTGATTTATAGATTCCTAATGAGAAGACAGCCTTTCAATGAACAAGTCATAGCTAGGAAAAAAAGGGGAAAAGGAAAAAAACCCCTTTTTTTTCATTGGCTGTGTAACTCCAAAAAATCAGAGCTACATTATGCCTCCAATTAAATACTGTAAGTACAATTTTGTTAAGAGTGTCAAAATAATAATAATCATCATTTAAAAAACCAAAACAAACAACCCTATTTTTCACATACTTGATGTTGTCTTCCCTGACAAACGTGCTTTCTTTCTCACTCCTGAAATTCAAGTTTTCTGGTAGACTTAAAAATACGTTGCAAAAAGGTACAAGACACCTCATAAATCATTAGTGGCCAATTTAGTCAATATCAGTCTCAAGACACCAATATCTTGAGGTGGCCCTAACACCATCTTCTACTATCTGCTGTTTAGATGAGTCATTCCAAACTGAACCTTCAGTAACTCACAGGACAAGAAACATCTTTCTGTACACTTGCATGATATCAAAACCCCAGGCTGCTTAAAGGCAAGTAGAGGACAAGTACTTAGTTCCCTGCCACATCAGCTGAAGTGGAAGGGTTCACTATCAGAGGCCTACATACACATGTGTATATAACACATACACTCCAACACTGGCACCTGTGTCCTGGGAAGATTGAACATGAAATTGTGAAAAACAGGACTTCAGAGCAGCTTTAACTTGGACTAAAAGACTATCAATTTTCCATCCAAAATGCTATCAGTCATACATACTGAGAGAAATCTGAGAGAAATGTCTGAGACAAATCTTGTTTGAAACATTTCCAACCACGCATAAATACAGACACCACTTTTACTCCTTCCTAGTCTTCTGCAGCCTCCTCTATCTTCTGGGAGCATTGAAAAGATTGTCACTGGTGGTTTTCTGACTGGGTCTTGAATTGTACTTCTAAAGAATTAGAATTTCTATGTTCAGAGAGCAGCTGCCTGATTTCCCACAAGAAAGCTTTATACTCACATCTCAAAACATGGACAGGTTTATAAAAATGAACCAAAGACTTTTGGTTTGAAACATCTCTGAAATTAAGCACACCTACTCTGGCTATTAGTGAAAACTGGAAGAGACAGATAATAATTTATGCCAAAGGTGCCAACTAGGCTTTAGGTAGGGAACTGTTTAACAAAATCTGCTCAGGAAAAGAAAAAGAGAAGCTCATGGCAATTTACAAAGTAAGTCATGTATCATTCTGAAGGACTACAGAAGCTCAGTCTAGGATAAAATACAGGCATATAGAGGATCATCAGACACCTCTTTTAGTAACAGAAAACTCACAGCATCTGCCATCTCTTTCAGTACAAAAGACAATATAGCACAAGTAACTTTTAAAATGCATGGCTGAGGGGGTTTCTGAGGTGTTTCAATAGGGACCTGTTAAAATAACAATCGACATATTCAAAGAGAAATACCAAGTAATTCAGGAAGAGCTCAGTCTTATAAAAGAATAAAAATGAATATGTAACCTTAGTTAAAGAAAATGGCTTTGTGATGTGGAAAATGTCTTTTCCCAAGTAACATAAAGGGTTTTGAGCATAACTGAACTTACACGTGGTCACACAAGGTTCAATATATTCCAAGAGAAAAATAAAAAGCAGTCATTTGAGTTATTTTACAACTCAAAATCCCAGAGATTAGGAAAGCTCATTTAAAAAACCTAAAATTTAAACACCTTTTTGCTGAAATCTTTAATCAGTGAAAAAGCATTCATCTAGTTTGTTTTTTTCTCACAGCACATTCAGATAATGAAAAAATAGAATATTTACTTCCAGTAAAATGCTTGGTCAAATGTGTTTTCTACATCACTTACCTGTTTTCATTTCTAACAAACGCTTTTTCTTTTGTTGTCTCTCTAGTTTTTCTTTTTCTGCCTTCTCCTTAGCTATTTTAGCACGTCGCTGTTTTTCTTCTGCTTCCCTTCTTCTCATATTTTCTTTTACTGCTTGCTATGAAAAAAAGTATAGAGTTCCATTAAAATGGAAGACTTAGCAAAAACAAAGCTGAAACTAAAAAACAAAGAAAAAAGCTTTTAAATTGTAACCCCTAACTAACCTTAATTTATCAAATCAAGTATTTCACATTCCATATTTAGAACATTTTATTCAGAAGAGTAAGCAAATACAGAATAAATACATTAAAAGCATACTAATTTTCCCTAAATGAGGATTATAAATTCAGCAAGAAATGCATCTTAAGAATACACATGTTAATGTACAAAAAATTCAAAATGTCTAAACCACCTTGTTCTACAAAAATGTATGCTACCATTTGTAGTTCTAAAACAATTTCAACACTTTCTTCTTTCTTGTGCTGCCACTACACCAAGCAAAACAAGTCTGCCTGTGTAACAGTTTTGCATTTTTCTCATTCATATCATCATACTCATTAAATCTCTGGGTTTAAAAATTCTGGTTAATATCCATACAATACTGTTTATTTAGAATTACCAATATGCACTACAAAACTTCCAGTGAAGCTAAAACAGAACAATGAGTTTCAGAGTTTTGAAATAAAAATTTTTTCATATTCAGACATTAAGCAAAAGAACTCTATTACATTCAACACATTTTCAACAAAAGTATTTTGGCATTGCCTTTTCATTATTAGCTATGTACACTGGTAAACTCTCAGTGCCCTAAGATTCTACATTTGCAGTAAAGTGCACCTATTCTTCATTGAAGAAATTTGGTTTTTTTTCAGAACAGCTACATAGAACCCTGTCTTTGATAATATATTGAAGTGTCCCCTCTTACAAAACAGTTAACATCTTCACATCTTCACAAGGTCTGAGGCAAAAGGTACAGTTTTGTAGGGATAATTAATGTCTCATTTGTTTTTAGTGGGAAACCATCCAGACTGCACTCAGAAAAAAAAAAATAAAATAAAAAAAAAAAAGACTGGCAAGTATTGAATAATACAGACAAATGTGGATTACAGCAATACTTGCATGGGCACACAGGCACTGTTTGCAACATCACTGCCATAGAGTGATCAAAAGAAGGGGAAAACAAAAAAATCACATAAAACTCGTGAAGAAATACTTGTGTTGGATAACTGAAGAAGAATAAGCTTTCCATCATGAAAAACAATGAAATGGATTTTTTTATACAAAGCAAAACTGTACTTTCACCATGACTCCTCCAAAGTCACCTCTGTCAAATTTCTTGATTAAGGGGGAAGAAGGTAGATGCTTCCAAAAAAAATTCCAAAATTTTTGAATTAATTAATTTTGACAACTTATTTGCTGATTTTCAGACTGCGGATTCTGTAGAATAAACTACTGGATAAAACTGGATAAAAAATTGGATAAAACTCAAATGGTACTTGGTACTTGACATGTACAATACTGGCAGAAATTACACACTTTCCTAATAGTGACCAAGGAAATTTCCACTTTGCACCTACTTTTTCCCCAAAAATAATATGAGTAGGACTCAGCCTCAGACTGCAGTCATTCAAATGTAGATGTCTATTCTTTTTAATCACACTGAACACGTGGGCCTACTTAATAGCTTATACCTTCATATGGAGTGCAAATTGGATGACTTGGAGTATCACCCCTTGCCCCCAGCCTTTCTCAAACAGGAAACCAATTTTACACAAATAATATAGCAAAGCTTAAAATTTCAGGCTGGTGATGTCTTGGGTACTATTTAAGACACTTCTCCAGTATACCAGGTACTTCTGTTGCTACATCTCCTTTGAGGCATCAGGTAGACAGCTCTCCAAATTCCACTAAATGAATTAAGTATGCGTCTCCCTTGACTACAACACAAGATTAGACACTCAAACTCTCCTACAAATATGCCCTAAGGCCAAATTCTATCCTACATGTCCCATGTGTTTTCAACATGAAATGTAAGTGGAATGCCAAGACCTAGATTTTCCAAACTGGAGGCATTCTTGGGTTCTCTCTTGCAACTTCCAGGGTAATTTCTAATTTTTATTTAAGTATTTGCTTTATATAAAAGAAAAATAGGGAACACTTTTACTTGGTTGCTCTTCTTCTGGTTCTTGAAGTTATGTCTCTGCTGAAGAGTAACCTAGTGTCAATAAGAGCAAGGGTCTTTTATATCCTATGATTAGTCTGATTAGCCTAGTCTTGGACAGAAGAGCTGTTAGCTCAGTGTGTGTTTGCTCCCTTTCCTACAACTGGAGCAAAATTCTAACCATTAGACAATTTCTTCATCATGAAAGCTATACTTCCAAGGAAAGGAATGAGCTTGTTAGCAGTACCCATGATGCTGTGAAAGTACTGAGGGAGTTTAACAGGGCTATCTGATACCTGAGATGTTCCACTGAGTGTACAAGTAATTTAGCTGTGGTAGCTAAAGCTCTGAAGGCAAGATGCTTCACCCCATTTTTTGGATCTGGCCAAGTAACTGTAATCTAGATTTGGTGCTCACAAAGTGAGCAATAATAGTTGTCACAGCTACAAATAAAACTGAAAAACAAAGCGCATATCAAAGTTAGCTACGAAACTCAAGCACAGGGCTCCAGATTTAAACAGAGATTTTTAAAAACTTTTTAATACATTGTCATTAATTAAGAATGGAAAAAATTATAAGCAGGAAAATGTTTCATGTAAATCATCAACTTTGCATGGTAACAAGTTGATTGAACTTCACTCTCCCATACTTACTGGTGACAAGTCATCTTTTAGTTTGGGCTTCATAATAATCCAATGATTTTTCAGCACTAAATTTACAAGTCTTCTGAACCAAATTTTCTAAGATAGCCATCTAAGCCATCTAAGATAGCCATGCCAGTAATAAACCCCAAGACTAAACAACCGTGAAAATCAGCTCATTTGTCTCATGCTAGGCATCTCAAAAATCTTTTCTGAAAAGTCTCAAAACTGAGCAGCTACTCAAGATTTTGATTAGTGTCATTGAATTGATAGGGGGTTTCATGCCTTATCTACACATCTTTTTCATATAGCCTTCAAACTGCTCTGCAAGACAGAATTATTAATTTTCCTCAAGGTTTCTTCTCTCATGCTCATCAATAATACCTGTTTTGAAGCGTTAATTAATCTATCTTTATGAAACTGCTGTGAAGTAGAGGCTAGCATCAGTGCTAATTTTAAAGACACAAAGAAGAAATATGGGAAAATTAATGCAAAGCACAACCACTTTCTTAGAGCCTCCAACTCAACATGAACCTAAGTGTTTACAATTCTGCAATATTTGCATGGTTTAAACATCAGAAATTGAAGTAATACAACTATTTGGTAATATTTATTCATTCTGAAATCAGAGTACTGAGTTTCATATTAGGCACTGATTAGTTTATGAAAACACAATCAATGCCCCTGTTCCCAAAAATCTGGCATATGTAACTTGTCAAGCAAAATTATTGCAACTGAATATATCTAGGGTTTTAGTTGTGAAACTCTGAAGCAGCAGAGGCTTAGTAATCATTACATGTTCCAAATGGTTGCTAAATAGGGGTTCCAGTTTAAGTGCTTTCCTCAAAATTGATGGATATATGAATTTCAAACTGTTTCTCAGTACCTGTGAAAGAAGTAATTTTCTCCACCTATATCTTCAGACCTGTCTGAAATCATTAAAAAACCCAATCAACCAAGTAAAACCAAACAAGACTGAGAAACATGCAAGCAAACTAAATACATGTGTTGTAATGACCAGGCTGCAATGAGGAGTAGGTGGCAAAATGACTAAGAGCATCTTTCCATCTTTCTTTAGATCTATAAGCATTAGTTGGATCAGTCCTCCAGATTTTGTCACAAAACTCATGCTCATACACTGTTCCTTCAGGAGTGTAGTCAGTAAGTTAAACCATGTAATCATAAGAAGCCAGATGAGACACAAATCAGCTTATTATCCAAATTCATACATATATATAAGACTACAAAATATAACGTCTAAGAAACATTAGGTATAAAATAAACATATTGTACCATGAACATCATCCTGAAGTTGTTTAAGTCTGTTAAAAACTCCTCCACGGAAACTTTCTTCAGGTCAATGGCATAATACCCCATCACATTCTGATAGAGTTTTTCCATGTTCTCATGCATCCGTGACAGTTTTTGAAAATCTTCTTTGGCATGAACTAGGAAGCTGTACATTGCGGTTAAGGCTGCAAGAATACTCAGCGAATCCAATCAGAAACACTGCATTCATTTAACATTGATTTATATGTCATACACATTTTTTATTTCCTCAAGTAAGGACCAAAAGAATTCCTTCCATGTTGTACATGCTTCCTGGTATTTACTGTGTATACTAGGTCTATGAATAAATTCAGGGACTTTCATCAAAATATCTCAACCACTTTAAATTTAAATATTATTCAATTACTACACAATTTCTTATGAAATGAAATGTATGTAACTAATCTAACTTCAAGCACCCATATAGTTTATTTAGTATCATTGTCTCCTTATTGAAGCTAAATGCTTAGGTATATAAATTACAATATCCTTGGAATTTAGGTACAGATACCAATAATTAACCTGAATACTTTATCAATAAATACTATAGACCCTGCTAAAATTTAAAATTAGAGTAAAAACAGAAATATTGATAAACAGTATTAAAAGTAAAAATAATGAAAGATAAAAACTTAATTGTAACAGCAAAGCATATATTTCTGTTTCTGAAGGCCGCATTAGGTATTTATGTTTTTTCTAAAGCTATTTGCAATGTCAACACAACTTAATTAAATTAGAGGTGAAAAGAACAAAACTACTTATATAAAGGATAAGCAATTTATAAACAGCATCAAAATATTGCCTATAAAATAAAAATCCCTATGTTTATTCAGGACTCCCAATAACATAGTTTGCCAAAGAAGCTCACAGACAAAATATTCTACAAAGCCATTTCTTTATGTTGGGCAACTTCAGGAAGTGTGTACTTTAATAGAATGGTAGCTAAACAAATATTTATGTTCCATAATTTTTCTGCTGTAGTGAATGCTACAAAAGACAAGAAATAGCCATTTTATCTTTACTCTCAATTGCCACCTCATCTACTGCAAAAGAGAATTTACCGTGTTTGTACACTTTCAACTACAGAATAAATACACTACGGTCACTTTATGAAGCACTGAATTTTTAATCAAGTGCATGAAAATCTAGACCAACAGAATAGCACAGGACCTGGCATTTTTTCTTAATGAATCTCATACCACTAACCTCAGACCCTCATCCTAGGCTGCACAGATCCCTCTGCAGAGCCTTTCTACCTGCAGCAGATCAACACTCCCACCCAATTTTGTGTTGTTAGCAAACTTGCTTGAAGGTGAACTCAATCCTGTGGTGTAGATCATCAATAAAGATGTTGAACAGGACTGGCCCCAATACCAACCCCTAGGGAACTCCGCTAGTGACCAGTACATATTAACGTTTTACAGCTGGATTACTGTTGTCACTCTTCAGGGTTTTTGCAATGGACTCCTTTTTTAGTTTTGTGCAGAAGCTGAATTCCCTTTCAGTTGCACTGTTAAGTGTCCTTCTGGTTTGCTAAGGTTGCTTTAAAAATAACAAGTAAGAAGTTCCTGGGGTTTTTTTTGTGATTTAGAATCCAGGCCAAAAATTCACACAATAATGATCTCAGATATATGCAGGAAGGGAGAAATAATGCCTTTCTTTCACAATATTCTAATTAGTCACTAATAGCTACTAGCTGATTATGTAAGTGCAGAACAACCTCCCCTGCGACAGTCTGGTGAAAAAATACTAACTAAAGTCAAGATTCTACAACTTAAAAAGATACGTCTTCCATCACACATCAACCACCCAATTTCAGACTTTCTCAACATGGCTCTTTTGCCAGTACAAGCTTCTTTTCACGCTTTTAGTAACTTCACAAGATGCAGCTCGTAAGCAGCTCCAGAGTGCCTGTGCTGACTAGCTGGCAACAGATCACAGAGAACTGGTGCTGCCAGCCCTCCTTTCTTCTACATCAATTTGAATCTCCTTTACTCAGCTCCCATGATGAGCATAGCGCACAGGAAACTGATCTTTAGACTCAAGATTCTTAAAAAATTATTTAGCCTCTTAAAAAGCTATTAGCAGGAAAGCAAAGAAAGTTGATGAGAGGTTTGTCTATAAATGCTGCCCAAGGACTATATAAAAAAGGATTATGTGAAACAAGACATGACAAAACACAAGCTAAGGTCATCAAAGGAAATGTCACCAGTTCACAAAAACACAAACAAACCAAAACAACAAAAAAGAGTGAAACTAGAAAAAATAATTCCTACATTTGGTTTAATTTTGATCCTAAAATTGAGGATACTTATTATTTGTGATTCTTTGACTATTAACAGATCTTATGAACAAATATCGTTTTTTGCAATTATGAGGGTGTTTATTTCCACAGAGTGAAGGGTAAAGGAAAATTAGACAAATTAGTTTTGCTATCTCTCTTCATAAATGCCAGATATTAAACACTCCAGTATTTTTAGTTTTCTAGGAAGCAAAACAAAAAAAAAAAAAAGGGCTGAAATTATCAGTAAAATGTGGACTTCATCTTGTAAATTCCAAAAAATATCCTGAAAGAAAACCTGGGGAGTGGAGGAAGAGAGAGAAAACTTCTGTGATATTCTTCAAGACACAGCTAAAATTACAGCTATGTTAATAGAGTCCATATAAGCTGGTTAATTTTATATTGTTGAAAACTGACTCCTCTAGAATATCTGATGCATCATTTTAAGCACAAAATACAGTATTCTGGCAAGATGTTTTGTTACCTAATATTTCAATGCCAGACATGATGAATCCGGAGATTTTTATTTTCCATCTGGTGCATTATGGGATACCTCTAAGCTCTTGACATTCTATTGACACTGTGCCTCAATTTAGGTACTTTTGAGAACTCCTCTTCCTTCTTTCCTTAAATATGGCTTCTGTTAGCCAACTCTAGCTAAACTGGAAACAACAGGGAATACTACTGAGTACAGCAATCCCAGCTGTAATTATTATGAACAGGTTGAAACATACGCATTATCAACTACACAATTCATTGGTTTTGGATGAATGAAGACAGAAGTACAACTGAGCTGCAACACAGGTGGGAAGAAAACGAAATCAAGTAGTTTGGTATTTGTTAACTTTTTCTGAAGTGGCTTTACTTCATCGACTGCCTTTTTGGAGTCACTGGACTACAGATCATTCTGCTAATTAATGTAACAGGACAGCATTGCATGGCTGAGACAAGATCTGTGGCAAAATTTCTAACTGCTGTGTGTTTGGTCTCACATATTCTGGCAGCTTTTTTCACAGTGAATTGCTTGTCTGAAGTTTATACTGATTTTAATACACTGTGTATATAAAATATTAATATAGTGTAGCATATCAAGCTAAGTAAAAGTAGCTGTTATGCTAGAATAGATGATGAATAATGTTAATCTCTACTAAACACTTTTTTAAAAGACCCCAGTATTCACCACTTGTATTTTAGCAGAATCTTCAAAAGCAAACTGAGACTGCCACTATACTAGATGACAACAGCCTCCCCAAAACACGGCAAACCTTTTAAAGACTGGTGCAAAAGGCTTTGTGGTCACTTCAAACCATTTCAACAAATTATTTTCTACTAAGAGCAACCAATGTGAATGCTGTAGGACTGTTAAGGATTTCTCATATTTTGTGAAAATAATTGCAATTGTCTGAAAAATACATATGCCAAGGTTCAACAGAAAATTTCTGCATATGAAAATAACAGTTCAAGAAACACATATAAATGTTTAGATTTTTAAATCAGTACCTTCTGAAGAGTACTTGTCAAATAATACCTTCTCTTTGATTCACTCCTACTTATCTCTATGTTGTAATACTAAAACAAATTGGCAGCTATTTGTATCACACAAAGCTGCTGCATCCACAGTGTATGTATCATATATTACAAGTAAAACCAGTGCTATCTATAATGTATGCCTTAAGTCCAGACCAGATATTAAAAGAAGTATAGACTTAAATTAAATTTACATTGGTTGCCAAAGCCCTATCTCATTACCTGCCCACACAGTTAACATCTTGACGCTCTACCAAAGAGTAACACACAACTTTTTTTAACCCGAAGACCTCAGGTTCTGTAGTCCACAAAGTTCTTAGGATCCAAGGACATCTTACAGATTCACTTTATGTTGTACAGGGGCAACTTCAAACTATGAGGTCAATTAAGTAACCAACAGTTTGGAGGCAGCAAGTCCCTTCCCTGCAGCTGAAATGGGTTTCTTTTACCTCATTTGGTAGTTAGTGAAGGCTCATTTAACTACTGCTTCTTCCTCCCCATTCTGCAATGTCAACAAATCAAATTAAATGGCAAAGGAACAGCTAATTGATCAAAAGAAAGGACTTTTTTCCTAGTTGAAAAGCAGCAATCAGCTGATTGTCTCTCAAGTATTAGTTCCATGAGTTTCTGTAAAAGAACACCATCAACACGACTTTTATCAGTAAGCTCAAACTTTCTCAGCTGCTGCTTGGAAAATCAGAAGATGGGAGTAGTACTGATAAACAGCATGTTGACTAAATCACTTAATTAAACTTTTAATATGCAATTTAAATACTTTTCCTAAACCCACTAAATTTTTATTGTGAATATACAAGTGTATTTTGTTCACTGTGCTTTTTATGGAACATTTCACTTGATGGATTTAATACGTTAGATCAATATAAATTCAATATTCTTTGACTTCCCTAATTAAAGGAAACAGAAAAATTGAGATAATAACTATTTCTTTTCAGCTAGCATACACATGATGGCTCACAAATTAACACAATCTAATATATAGGAGAAATATTCATAATTACAGACTTTGTCAATAAAAGAGTGGACCAACTGTGCATGTCTCTAACTTCCTAAAGAAACAAGAATGCTAATCAGTTCATTAGGGGGCTTTGGGTTGTGATATTTAGTGACAGGATGTAATGGCCTGCTTGTCCATGGAGCTTAATTGTACTCAGGATGAAATATTATTTTCTACAAAGCACTCTCCTTCTTTTTTAAGACTTCCTGCTAGTTTCTTTTTATGAGCCGCATGCTTTTCAAGACATCATCACTATTCAGATTTCCTTGTCATATGAAATAAAAGTAAAGACAGGTCCAGGTTTCATCACGCTGTGCAGGATTATCTAACCTTTACATCAAAACCTTTTTTGCTTCGTAATTTATTGAAGTTCCTGTTTCCCTAAAAGTGAGCAGCTTTAATTAGTGTGTTCACAGACATGACTAGAAATCATAGGCAACCATGCTGTTTAGAAATTGCTGTCTGTCTGCTGGGTCAGGTAGTAGGTGAGGGTACACTTCTGTTAATAATATTTACTATTCAAAATATTTTATTTGAATAGTCTAATACAATGAAATCTGTAGTATGGCTGGTGTAAGGACTTAAAGAGCACAGTTGCCTGAGTCAAGCACTCTTTAGGCCACAGAAGGACATTGCCATGAGATGAGCACAGAGGGAGTGACAGGATGTTTCTAACATGGCAGAGGTGAGATCTGGGTAGCAAATCCAGACAATTCCCATTGTAGAAATCTGTATAAAGAAGCAAATGCAAATACAAATATCACTGGTCAAACAAAGATCATCCCAAGTTATGGGATAGATGGGCAACTGTGACTACTGAAGGTGCCCCTCCCCAAATATGCCTCCAAAGGACTGTAAATTAAGCCACTGTGACAGGAACTCAAGATAAGATAAAGGTGGTACTGTTGTTGGGTGCCATCTCAGACCTAGGGGAAGGTAACAAAGCTGGAGAGAATAATAGATCACTGATAATGGACACAAAGAATGCAGAATTTCTAGTCCACAAGGAAAGCAAACGTAGCAAATTAGCTGAAATCAGCTCCAGTTGGGAATAAGGCAATTCTGGCAGGGAAAGATCACAACCAACTGAACCAAGAAACACACTGACTCAAATGAAGAGAAAGACTGAGCACAGGACTAACAGTAAGAGAACTGTGTAGCCAATGAGCATTGGTTTATTTGTTTGCTAAAATGTATAAATAGTGAAATGTTTTTGAACTACCTCAGGACACACCATCACCAAGAAGCCTAAGGTGAAAAAAGAGTAACAGCATACCACTGGATCCAGGACTATCTCCTGCTTTACATCTCCCTTCCTTTACCCTTACCCACCCCCATCTACTGTTACATAAAATGTTAAATAAATAAATATTGACTTCAGCATATGGTCTCAGGTCACTAATTGGATCTTAAGAGTTGGTTTTACCTGTACTGATTTATTCTAAGACCAAATCTTTATTTTGCCAGTTTCTGACAGCAGTCAATACCCAACAATTAGGAAAAACAAGGAGGAAACAAAACTTGGCAAATGTAGCCAATGATAATTCAAGTGATGTAATATTCAGTTTCCAGTAATCTGTATGTTAGTCATTCTTCCTTACATAAAATGTTAAATAAATAAATATTGACTTCAGCATATGGTCTCAGGTCACTAATTGGATATTAAGAGTTGGTTCTACCTGTACTGATTTATTCTAAGACCAAATCTTTATTTTGCCAGTTTCTGACAGCAGTCAATACCCAACAATTAGGAAAAACAAGGAGGAAACAAAACTTGGCAAATGTAGCCAAGTGATTCAAGTGATTCAAGTGATGTAATATTCAGTTTCTAGTAATCTGTATGTTAGTCATTCTTCTGAGCTAAAGCTGCCTCTAGGCTACTGTTTAGCCACCTATCTAGGCCTTATTTGAAATTCATTCACATTTTCAGTTTAATTGTCTGTGTCCACGAAAGCATTTCTGTTAGTGTGTTTTAACCTGCTGGATCGTATTTCACATGGGATGAACCCATGGTAATTTAAAGACACAAAGAATATATTCCTCTCTTTCCTCCTGGATGGGATACAAAATTACAAGTATTTTTACTGTATTTTCTTAACTTTTTTGATGTTCCACAGTCTGAGTATTACTCTATTAAAACATTCCTTCTGAATAACCTATTGCTAGTTGCTACTCATTGCCACCATTCTCTTCCACATCAATAGCTATACACTACAGTTTTTGAGATGGGGTAATGGAAGAACTGATGACATAAGAGTATTGCTGATTTTTACAATATCTTGTTGTTTATGTTTTCTGCTTGTTCTCAACCAGATTTTTTCCCAGTTGTTCTAATACAGTGTTTCTCCTTCAGCTCTATCAGTCTATAATCACTGAAGTTCACTTGCTGCTTTGTCAGCATCTACTAATATCTCCCTTTGATGTGAGGATTTTTTTCAAAGATATTAATCCAAAACCAAAAAAGTAATCAAAACACTTTTTAACCTAAGAAATTTCTTTCCTTATAAGTCTTTGTGAAAACACCTTGTTGAAACACAAATAGAAATTCAGTTATGTTCTACTGACTTACCTTTATCTGCATGCTGCAATAGACCTGCAAAGGATGGTTTCTCTTTACAAATTACACAATGACTCTCTTCCATCACATTTTACTTCCAATTAATACATGCTCATTTAATATTTAGTCTTCATCAGTTTTCTTGGTAGCAAAGCCTGACTTGAAGATACTCCTTGTAGCCCTTCTAAAAACTTTTGGGCTTCTTTTCAGCTTTCACCTGCTCTAGTGAAAGGTGCTCCCGCCTATAGCAGAGAGATTGAAACAAGATGATCCTTGAGATTCATTCCAACCCAAATTATTCTACAATTCCACAGTCGCATGATTCCTTCCTTAGTTCATGTTAAGAGTCTGTAGCCCATTAATTTTATATTTGAGTTAATTTTGAATTTTTCAAGTGTTTTGTGACCATTGTTTACTCCTGGGGATTTATTGCTATTTATTTTATATTAAAAAAATAATTCTACTGATTCCTTCATTTAACATCATCCTTCCATTTAAAATATTATACAGTAAGGTAAACTGAAATTTTCCCTAGAGAAAACTGATGCAAATGACAAATTTGACTTCATGGCTATGACCTATCTTCTTGACAGACACTGATAATCCATGTCTTCTCTAGCAAGATTAGAGCTTTTGAGATACCTGAAAAAGACGAATTGTAGATCCTCCTTTGCATTTCCTAAGATGATCACTATCCTTTTTAAGCGATCAGTGAACTGCTCTAATGATCTTTATATATGGGGAGAGAATTTCAATCTTGGAAAAAGTTTATGCTGCTTATTGACAAGGTCTGCCTACTTACTCTGTCTTAAATACAATCGATAACTTTTTATCACACTATTCCTCTCACTTCTGCCAGAAAGTTTCATAAATGCCCAAAATGTTAGTAACACAAAGGGCAATGAGGCATCCTATATAATAATTTTTGGATATTAGATGTTTGGTATTAGCATATAATGTATATAAACTACATCTTTATTTATCCACTTTTCTTTTGCTCTCCTTCTTAGATTTTTGGGAGGATTCACTCATTCTCAACTGAATTTTGCTGATTGAGTTTTTATCTTTTTTTATAACTACATATCCAAGAAAAGCTGGATACTAACTGTTCCTTCAAAATCTAGTAATTAGAAAAAAAAAATGCTAAAAGTCAGAGGGTATTTGAAGAGCCCGCATCATGACTATTTCAGATTATATTGTTGTTGTAGGTCCCTTCCAACTGAAATAATCTATTATATTCTAAGATAAAGAAGGGCCTCTCCTTTTTCATAGTTTAGATTTTTTTAACAAGTGCTTCCCATTCCTAACTTCCTAGACTACATATAATTTTCCGAATAAAGCACAGACTTTGTAAGTCCTAGCAATATTCTCCAAAAGCTCTCATGGATATATTTTCCTCTAACTTCCTGGCAATATTTTATCTCTTGCCTTCAGGACCCATCTCCTAGTTCTTCTATTATGCTGTCAGTTTCTTCAGGATCAAACTTATGTTTCATACTGTAGAGACATGATGCTGGTGGGCTGCAACGTATCTCCCAAAACCACATTGAGCTGGGAGAAAAGGCACCACACCAACATTAAACAGAACAAACCCAACAACAAAACACCCAACCTTACAAAACATTAGTAATGAGACTGGAAAGTTAAGATAACCTACAGCAGGCACAGAAGGCCTGAAGCTAAGTTGCAAACTCTTGGGTTGCAGTGCATCTAACAAAGACAGAACTGGCCCTCACACAGGAAGAACCAGCACATCCACCATCCACCTGGCCTTGGGGTCATTTGCCATGGCTTGTGTAATAGGATGAGATGAATCAAGAGGATTTTGTCCTGAGTCCTCCAGACTTTGTACATAACAAAACAGTCTTCCAGCTAGGCAACAACCTAACCATGCCTGCAGAGCAAATTTCAACCTGTCTGCTCATGTTTCTGCTTCCAGATTAGTCTTGGCGCCAAGCATATATGGCCAACACTTGCTAGAGAGGTTTAAGTGAAAGAATTATTTTTTTCCCAGTTTAATTATCTTCATGTCACAAGGTGCTCTTATGAAAAGCAGGCAGTGCAGCTTGCTGCATGATTTGGAACAAATAGTGAGAAAAAGAATTTTGGCAAAAATAACACCAGAAAACAGTTTTCATGGGCTATGAATCTCATTTCTGAAATAATAGAAATTTTATGGTTCTGTGGTTGTATTAAACATTCACAATGGTAATGTATACACAAGAAAACAAAAAGACACATGGTGACAGACATATTTTTCTAAGAGACTCTGACATAAAAATACGATGTAACACTAGAGTGCTTAACATTCCTATTATAACTTCTCTTTACTAAGTTAAAAAACTCATATTCAATGTAAAACCTGACAGTAAGTATTTTTTTCCTCATTCATTCCACTTCAGAGGAATCCTTTAATTGGACTGTATTTAATTTTTGAGAAGAAAAACAAGTCATATTTTTCAAAAATACCTACTACAAACTAGACAGAAGTTATGCAAAGAAATTTAAAATGTAAAACAATGCAGTAAAATTACTTAAGGATTTTTGATTTTGTTTTGTTTTTTAAGAGTGCCTCAAAGGATATTGACATTTTTGCTACAAACTTATCGTGCTTATCTTCAGGAACTGGAAAAGTCTGCAAATCCTTCTCAAGCTGTTGAAGTTGCCTCTCCATATGCTTGAGGCTCTTCTCCAGGTTTTCTGCTGAGACTAAAATACAGAACATTCATTCTGTTAACACACTAAATAAAAAACATTGTTTCCAAAATGCAAGAGTTAAAACCTTACCCAAGTCAGCATGCTACACTGTTAATCCTGAAATAAAAGCACACTGAACAAATTACAATCCAAGAAGAGGAGGTCACTCTACAGTGTTTAGCTCTCCTCTCCTACAGAGATTCCTCATTTTCACTGGATGTAGGCTGTTTAAATGTTGTATTTTTATCTGTTTTTATGCCCAAGGTTTTGCATTGCGATTAACGCTCTGTTTTAGTGAACCTGAGATATACATATGCCACTCTGTCTCCTCTGATTAACCAAAGGACAAGTTTTCAAGCTATTCTAAGAAACTACAAAGCTTTTCTCCATTTCATTCTGTTAAAACAGAAAATACAAACATTTTTATGAACTATCATGAAGAAGAAAAGATTCTCAAACACAGAAAATTGGGCTGTTAAACACCTATGCATAAAATCTAAACCTCAGTTCTCTAGTTTAAGAGCACTATGTATGGTTAAAAACACAACAGAATTTGTTGGAGCAAAAGTGCTGGCCAAGCATTTGAGAGGGTACAACAGAGGAACACAGGGACTTAGGAAAAAGAAAGGAGTGGAGGTGAAACATCAGAGATTTATAGAAGGATGAAGAAAATGTGTAAATTTTCTTTGCCAGAAAAAGAGAGATATAACCTTCAACCATTTGAAGCAATGAATGTAAGTTGAACGCTTTACCTGTAAATAGTTAATTGAAATATCAAGATGACCAGAGTAATCTTAGGATAATTAACAAGTATTCTTTCTTAGAGCTATATTATTGCCATCGGTTAAAACTTATTTTCGATTATTTATGAAGTCAGCTTAGCATTCATTTATTTAAGTTTGTTAGGAGCAATATATAAAGTTGTAAGAACACACTGTAAATTCTAGTCCAATGACTTTTTTTCTTTTTGATTATTTATTTCATTCATAATATACCGTAAACATCTGTAGAGGTATAGTCAGCTTCATCTTCATTGTAAAAAAAAAAAAAACTCATTGGAGAAAGCCTGTATCCCCATGATGCTACTACGATTTGTAGTGGCTAGCTAATTTCATCCACCAAATAGTTATGTGAGAGAAAATATAAAATACAAAGAATAAACACATCCTTCTCTGATAAAAGCCTGACGGACTCCCCAGATGACAACAGTAAAATGCTGCATAGCAACTACAATCTTATTCATAGCAGTTAAGACAACTATAAAATGATCCATGGCAATGTGATAAATTGCTTTATAATCACCATTTTTTAAAGTCTCTGGTTACTCAAAAAATAGTTTCTCAATTGTATGTTAGACTTGCACATTTTGACTCAACAATTGGTAAGCCAAAATTATCAACAGTTAGGTCAGTTGACTTCAGCAGTTAAAAAATTGTTTTGTTTGGGGAGCATAGCTAAAATTAGAAGCTGACAATGTTGACTAAGACATGTTTCAGTCTCCATCAGCCCCAGAAACAAACCTGATTTTAATAGAAATTCATATTTCTGCTGTCATGAGAAGCATCTGAGGGTTAGGCACACACCATTTTACACCATCTTAGCATCTGACGTTCAGAAACACATAATACAACTTGTGCTTAATCTAACTATTGATTGGACTCTTCACAAGACCGTTTATCTTGCATAAAGAGCTCATAGTATAAATTAATGTGACATATACACATAGTACATATAGTATATAATGTCAAAAATACAAGAGCTGGCAAGCAATACCAATTAAAAAACAATACAAAAGCCCAACACACCAAAAAATCCTCTACATCAGTTGCAAGTAGCAGCTGAGTAACATCTACACTCTTTTACCCATATGAGAAACTCAGCAAAATAACTCAGTGCCTAGAGCTGATTAACAGGTTCTATAAAAGAGATTTGCAAGCTCTTGCTTCCAGGAAAGCTACTTTTTCACTCTAGTACTTCAGGTTTTTTGATACTGAACATTTGCATATTTGATCAAGAATCTTTATATCTCTATTTTGTACTGAAGAGGTTTTTTTCCTCTGTCATGATCTTAGATTGTTCTTGAACTTAAGATTTCAGCATGCCTTTGATTTCAGCAGTGTATAACTATCAGATATATTTTCTTTTAATACTATATTTCTGATTATAGCCTCAAATAAAGGCTAGTTCACAATATGCTGCTATTAAGTTTGGTACTATTGTATTTGCAGCTTTCAATTTAGTGAAAATATTAAAAAAACAAAAAAAACCAATAAACCTCTAAATATAACCAGTCCTTCAAAAAAAAAATCATATCAAATAATTGCCAACCTTTTCTTGTGTGCCTCTGAAAGCCACGGTATAAAATCTGAAGGGACATAGAAGAATGGCAGAAAATGAAAAAAAACCTGCTTAACTTTAACCCCTATCCTGCAAGGATTCAGAAATAAACCCAAGCCAAACTGAAGTACACAACTCATATGCTAGTTAAAAAATAAAGTCAAACCCTGGGGTTCTGAATGTCAGTGAGCCCACAAAGCCAAGTTGTTTGCTGAATACAATGCATGTGTGCCTAAACAATCTCCTACTTACACCTGCTCATACCACCCAAGCTGTCACAGTCCTCTTCCAGAATGGCTCCTGTTATTTTTATAAGCAATAATTAGATTTCCCACCATCTGTTTTTCATGGTTAAAACAATTTCATTTTTAGGGCTTCTGAATCTGGTTTTCTAATATTACAATTATACCAGAAGCCTCTTCACCTGCTTCTGTTTTCAAATATTTCTGCACAGTGTCTCAGGTGATGACTCACCAGCTCTTTAATTCTTGCACTACAATTTCTCCAGTTATTCCGGGAATACCTTATCTGATTAACTTACAATAAGATATCCTCTTTTTTTTGTTTTGAGCAAAGCCGTTATTACAATATCAAGATGCATGATCTTGTACTTCGTGCTATTGATTTTCATTTCTTTTATTTTGCTTCCTCAGGGTGACTCAGTGATGACAACCTGATACCCCTCTCATCTGGCAAACTATCTAACCCTGTGTCAGACATGCTCATTGGTGCAATACCACCATTTTTTTTACCATGTTCCTTTTAAGACAATATTTGGTTTCTTCTACTTTTTATTTTAATGAATATTCTCCCATTGTACATAATATCAAGAGCTTTACTAAAGCCAACATAGATTTTATGGGATTGAAAAAAATAATTTAAAAAAATAACTAAAGCTACCAATAAATCCCTTTTTTTAATGCTACTCTCATTAACCTCTGTCTGTTGGATTAATCTTTCCTTGATAAACCTTCATATCAATAAAGTCAGATAAAGAGACATAAAATTGCTCAAACCATTATTTTTTTGGTTTTTTAAATATTCTGTAGTAACACAAGATTACTATAGCCACAGCAAAACTTGATAAAAATGTACTTACTAAACTTCTAGTTTTATCTCAATTATCTTAGGATGGAGAATATGAAACTGGTATTTACAGTATGAGAACACAGTACTCTAGATTTTTTTCTTTCAAAAAATTTCTATGGAGAATTTTCACTCCCATCTCTCCCATCCCCAGATCATTATTCTTGCTTAAAAATAAAATAATATTTAATCTAGCTTTGAAACTATGCATGTTTAATCTTAAATAGTAGAAATAATTATCCAAAGTGAAGCAATAATAGCATGTTCTCTCATTTTTATTGCTGCAAACCTTTTGCTACTTTTTGCATCAGTCAATATTTCAGACATCTTACATGTCCACACTCTATGACAATTTGCTTGGATATTGCCATATCCTAATCATGATGTTCATCCTCTTGTCTACAGGTATTTTGCTTCCCATGTGCTATTATGGCCCCTTTATTCTAAGAGAGTGACAGTGACAAACTGACCTCTAGCCTGATACAAAAAAATATTCCATATTATTTAAAAATATTGTGGAAATGTACTATTGGTTTTGCCATGTGAAAATCACACTGGACTGATTGAGTTTACTAAATAATTCTCTAAAATTGTCATCATATTATAAATGTGGCATTTAAAAGTAAAGTTAAATGACAAAACATTGCCAAAAAAGCCCAATAATCAACAAGAAAAAACTCACTAATCTTTTCAGGTGGATTTAGAGCACTGACAAAGAAATATTGCAGAGGAAAAGTACTGAGTATTTCTGCAAACACCAGCAAAGGTCTGAAATATCCATTAACAGTAGCATAAGATCTACTTAGATATACTCAGTGTCATACGGCACTGAAAACATAAAAAATATGCTCTTTTTTTCTTTTTTCTTTTTTTTCTTTTAAATAATGACTTCCCTTGTCTCTACAGCCATCTTCTGGCTTTCTTGCCTTTTCTCCCCCCTTTCTTCTGTGTGTGCCTAAGGTGCTCTTTTTGAGATCTTTTTTTCCCCAAAGCTTTGACAATGCCACTGGCTCTTTAGCACTCAGGCTTTCCCTTCTGTAGCCAGAGCAGACGTTAGTTTGTTTCACTAACTAAAATAAGAGACTAAAATCCTAAGTAGGATTTTAGTCTCTTATTTTGAATTCAAATATGAGCACACCAATGTAGTGTAACTGGTAAACAATGTGAAAGCATTTTTGTACCCAGTACACCAGTACTATCCTCAGTAGTATTAGGCCTCAGATCTTGCAGCAACTATGCCCGCTACTACCTCCACAAGAACCCTGGCCTGCTGGACTCATTATAAACTTCAAGAGCCTCCTGGGAGAAATGAAGTCTCATGCCAGATCTCTTTTTATAATGGTCAGTTTAAGCTCAGAAATTGTTAATATGGGAAACAGCTGAAAACAGAAACACCTGAATGACAATTCACTGAGTGTTATTTATTTATCCCTGAGCTGCTGCTGACAGAAAGAAGCAGCTGCTAAGGCAAGCAGGAAAAAATGGCCAAGCAACAGGATATAGCACCAGCCCTGAGCACAGGGATCAAGGTCCCCAGTGTTACACAGCAGACAGTGATATGGTACAGTGGTGGACCACAATTTGTCAAGAGACAAAACCATCTTATAAAAGAAGAAATTAAATTCAGAGGAGGGAGCACAAAGAAGACCCTTGTACCCATTGCAGCTTCCCTTGCTGAAGAGTTCTTGAGCCTCACCACCTGCTTCCTTGGGGACCACAAAGTGCTGTGCTGACTGCAGCGTGTTGTATACTTGCAGATAATTTAGGGTATGATTGTTAATAACTAACTGTTTTGAATATGCAGTGAGAGTGGTGAATAATGATTCCAAACGAATTATTAGCATGGAATGGCAATGAATATGAGTTTAGCAGAGATAAAAATAAAAGTTTAACAGTGGCCACATTTATCAGTCTTCTATCCAGTATTGTCAGTCTAAGATCAAACTCCCTGAGGTATATTGGTAGCTAGATACACAAGTCTACATGTACATCTAAATGCAATTTCAGCACCTTCCTACTCATTAAAATTAAGCTTTCTCACCTTCAAGGGTCTATACATCTGCAC
Source organism: Passer montanus (assembly GCF_014805655.1). Classification (NCBI taxonomy): domain Eukaryota; kingdom Metazoa; phylum Chordata; class Aves; order Passeriformes; family Passeridae; genus Passer; species Passer montanus. The sequence goes on along the minus strand of NW_024368374.1, from coordinate 942,378 downwards.
AATTCATTCACCTTTTTTTTTTTTTAATTGCCTTTTCCACCATTTTAAGGTTCCTCTTGAAATTGATTTCTGCACAACCCATTTGACATTTTTTGTATTTCAGCAGATATCCACATTTTTCCCCTACAGAGTATATAAATAACCCTGAAGGCATTTGACATTTTTTGTATTTCAGCAGATATCCACATTTTTCCCCTACAGAGTATATAACCCTGAAGGTCTGAAAACAAGAGCCTGTGAATTTGTCACCCAAATCAAAACTCAAGAAATGCATAGGATAAATATATTATTTAATAGTACTGAGAAATTGTCATTACCTTAGAAATTCTCTAATAAGAAAAACACCCTTTCCTTATGACATATATATTACTATTTTTCTCTCCTGCTGCCCTAATGTCTTTAAGTGTTATAGGTGGGGGTGTCCTACTTTTCATTAATATAGGTTAAACATCACATTTTCAATTTGGTTCCTAGCTTTTTTAATTTTGTAGTTAAATTAATTACCTATAAAAAAACCAAATTAAATTTCAAAAAAGAGAAAATGGATATGTTACTTGTAAAGCTGTGATGAGTTAATGTCTTGTAGAGGAAAGAAAATCTGCAGCTTTACAGTATTAGTACAATACGAAAGACTAAATACATTGTTACCTGTAAGGTCTGTGTAAATTAGAGTCAATCAAGTAAAACAGCAGCCTGCATGAATGCAATATAAAACTTCATAATACCATAAAATAAGAAATTAGTAAATTGTACTGAATTACCAAAATATTTCTTGTCTGGAATACTAATAGAAAAGCAGAGAAGTCATTATGTTTAAAAGAAAGGACAGCTTTAATTATATAAATCTTCAGGAACTGTCATATCTGTAAGCTCATTAGCTGCAATGAAAGTTCCTCCTGCTGATCTAAGAGCACTTAGAAAATAGGATTTGTTACACTTCAAAGTAAAAAGGTATCTTTAATTCATGTACTGTAACAGTGAATTAAATCTACTTCTAGTATTACAGAAGTAAAAACTAAAACTTTAGCATACAATGGAAAGAAACCAAACCCACAAATTAAATACCTTAAATACCCTGAAGCAAACTTCAATTGCACAGGTCATATGTCCCTTACTGTTTGCCTCTCAAAATTAGATTTTAAAAAATATTTTTCGTGCAACAATTAATTTACATACTGTGAATATTTAATAATTTATAAAATACTATAAAATACATTAGTATCACCATTAACTTGGTGCAATCACATGACACTGTTCTTGAAGTCTTACAAGCCATTTTAACAGCTCACTGTATGATCACTGGACAATGTTTAATGAAACTAAGGAAGCATGAATGTTTCTTCTGGAAAGCACAAAAAGAAAATGAGTTGCTGAACACTGTAATGTTGTAATGTTCACCATTTTGAATAAGAAATAACTTGAAAGAAGTTTTAAGAATGAGCAAGTATAAAACAAAAAATTCAAGGCATGCTACAAATCAGCTGGCTGATACAATGACAGTCATGTCAAGGAAGAATTCTACAAAAAAGCATCATTTAAAAAACTTGTTTTGAGAAACCTGTAGAAGAGTCAATAATTACTTGAAGACAATCAAGCCAAAACCAGCAAGTGCACAGTATAGTTCCATTTTTATGTATAAATACATATGTGCAACTTCAAGTTTTCTGTTAATATTGTTCAAATGACATTTACACATCTTTCTACCACATTAATTTTGATTTATAATTTAAAGAACAGCTGCAAATAGTACTTTTATGCCAGATAAAAATGTGAAATTATTGTATCTGAAGACATGAATATGCAGGTAATAAAACCAGCTCAATAAAAACCAGCTTGCAACAAAGGTATAGGAGAATAGAATAGTCTTATCCAACTTAATTGATTTATTATTGGAAAATATTTTTAAGAATTACTTCAGAAAACAAAGTTCAGTAAAACCATGAAGGGAATTTAATTTTGTCACCTGTATAAGGCCCTAACATTTGCCAGAACAAAAGCTAGAGAAGAGGATTTAACAACAAGTACTGGAACAAAATGCTACCTCTATGGTTCAGGGAAAAATTGAACAATATATTAATATGATACAAAAGCAGAAAAAGAGTGATGTTGTCTCTTCACCCAACAACTTTGAGAACAAAGCAGCATATGTGTAAATAAAACCTTTCTATTGGATGACAGGAAAAACCAAGGCTGACTTCCTCCCTTCTGTGCTATCAGCAGCCTGTAATCCTTAGACATAACATTTGGATCCAGTGGTTTTCCAGATTTACTGGAAGTGTAAATTACTTCCCAGAAATGCAAATCAGGATGGAATATTTCTACTAAACCCTAAATTACAATATCTTAGAAGAGAGGAAATCATCTAAGCCCTCGGTACCAGAGGTCTGTACTACCACAACAAGTTTTTGGTTTTTTTTTTCTTCTGGAATACACATATCTGACTATATAAAAGATTTTTTATTACTTCCCCTCTATCACTGTTCCTAGTAGCCATAATGATGGCTTGTAATATCTGCTGTAATATCTGCTATGATTTTCCAGCTCTCTTGGTCAACTTGTTAGACTTCATCAGCATATCAGTAATACATGAGACCATTACAGTGGATGTGACTGAACAGATTCACAGACTTTCTTTATAAGTGACCTTCTGCTAATCTCAAGCAAAAATAGCCACTTCATTAAAAATTTACTGTACTAAAGTCGGTGCATATTAAATCAACTTGCTTCATAAAAATGTACTTTTGCAGAAGTACTAAAAGGTTTAAAAAAAGTCCATGAGTTACAGTTCTTTGTGATCTGCTAGGTTTTTCAAAATTCCATTGCAGCAGGAGTCTTTAAAAACAGAAAAAAGTTTTGCAGGTAGGGAAACAAATATAAACAAACACACTGATACCCTAATCTGTTAGAGATATCCTAAGCTTTTGTCTTTTTCGCACAGTAAAACTGAAATGCAAAATGCATCTCAGAATACACTGTAGTAAATTCAACATATAAACTTGAAAACATGATCATTGATTTCCATCCTACCTCATACTGAGTGAAATCAAAGACTCTACTAGTCATTAACAGATGCCTAGAACAAAACAAAAAGCCTGGGCTAATTGACAATTTTACTGGCTACTCTTTGAATGGTCAGTGATCCAGATCTCAGAATTTTTCCAGGAAACAGTCAGCAGTGTCATATAAGACGATTGTCTAGACTGAAAATACTGCCTTCTATTAAGGGTAAAAACAGACTCAATCACAATACATACAATAACATATTAGTGATGAAAAAAAATCAGTGACTAGATAACACTGAAAATAATCCCGAATGCACCAAATTAATACACAGCAGCAACCGTTTCTATTACCAGTATAAGCATTTAGGTGAAGGGTTTGAAGCATTTGACAGCTATTTAAAAATAATATAACTTTTCTGGGGTTATCATACACCAAGTAAAACTGGAAATTTTAAGAAGCAGAGAGTGAACTCTGTGTAAGTGACCAGTATGTCAAGTCCTCTATCAGAGGCAAGTTTTGCAAAGTTGTAATTTGCGGCAGGGAGACTGACTGAGATATGAGACTGACGCTCTACAAATCATTATAGATAAACTGTGATATTTTGCAAATTGACATAAAACATTTTTAACTGAGCCCATCCAATCACTTTTTCCTGACAGAGAAGGACAGTGCTAAGGTACCATCAGTTTCCACCTGTATGCTTTGCCTGTTTAAATTACTTGAACTGATAAAATGTGGAAAAGGCGCTTTTAATTAAGAAGCTAATTTCAAAAATCTCTGCTGGTGCTTATACAGATATTCTATATTGCATGATGAAATTACACATTTTTCCAGACTTCCAATGTAACTGTTGCTTGAAAAAGATACATGTAGGGAAGATGAAACTGTTCCATGTTTTGAAAAAAATAAAATAAAGTGATGCCATTACAGCCTTTCTACATGTCTGAATTAAAAGATGGTGAGTGATACTCCTACTGTATAAAAGATCGAAGTTTGGAATTAAGATCTGGTAACAGAAAAGAACTTTTAAAAGAAATCCAGTGTGGAAAATGTTTCTAGAAAATAAGTTAATAGAAATGCAATGGGAAGTCCTGTAGTAAATGTTAGAGGACCAAACAATAAATTTCTTCAAGACCATTCACAGCAGCTTAAATTACTGGCCTGAGATATTGACTATTAACATTTCTTTTTTAAATATTGTTAGTAAAAAAATAAGCATCATCTTATACACAAGACACTGTAATGTGTCAAAATCAAATCTTTAGTCAGTTACACAAACCTTTACTAGCTTTATCCAAATGCTGAAAATCCTCAACAAAATTCAGGACATCCTGATAGCTTTCTTCACACACTTCTACAAGAAAATGAAGTAAGGTTGTTTTCTGGTCTGCCGACTTTGTGTCCTTCAGCTAGGCAAGGGGAAAAAAAGAAATGTAAAAACACTGAGAAAAATGTTATTTATGGCCATTTTAATAATTGATATATATTTGTAATTATTCATCTGAGAAAGAAAATAACAAAATATTAGAGTAGTGCATTTTGTTTTGAGACAGCAATGGGCTGTTTCAATTCCCCCCTTGTTAAAAATCATTAGAATGGTGACACTAAGTATTTTTTCATTCCATGCAATATTTGTGTCCAGTACTCAAAGCTAGTACATGTATATCTTTTTAAAATGGAATTATTTCAACAATATTTACAGGTATATTTACAAAACTGTGAATAAGCACATGAAAGGGCAAAAAAGAAAAATCCAAGTTAGATCAGCAAAATCTAACTATACCTAATGCACATACCCACTGATTACATTATTTCCTTCTTCATGTATAAAATTAACTCTAGCCTAAAAATATTTATGTAGTGGAAGCTACACAACCTCAACATGCACAAGTTCCTGTTATCAATTCTCAATACAGTAAATAACAGTTCATAGGTCTGCTTGTTTAAAAATGCCGACTTCAAGAATTCTTAAGAATAAACCTTTCTTTCTGGACTCTTTATACATACAAAATTATTTTCAAGCCTGGCCACTTTAAAACTTGCAGCTACTTGTGCAAAAACACTAACAATTGACAGCTGACAAACACTACTGTTGTAGTCTTTCAAATGAGATCTTCTTTCAAATCAAAGACATTTTATAGATAGAAAATTACATCACATATGAAAGTGTTTATTCACTACTTAAGAACTAGTTCTGCATTTAAAAAACCAGCAGGACAAGTATACAAGCATGTAGACACAAAGTAAACAGGAGTAAAAAGGGCTGCCACAATTACATAAAGACTTGTCCATCTGAATATCACGGCACCAAGTCCTTAACAAAGTATTGAAAAGTCTGTTTATTTCCACAGATCAAATAGCTACTGTGCTGAGATGTACTCTCCCAGAGCATGCATGATTTCCTTCAGAAAAGTGGATTAATAACACAGCTTTCCAAATAAACAGGAAATGGAACACATATATATCAAACCCCAAAAATATATTCTAGGAACCTTACTGTATGCAATGTTATAGAATAGGTTACTTCTGTGGTATTGGGAACCTCAGTGAAAGATGTTTCAATAACACCACAAAAAAATTCTACAATGTGACACTGTGGGACATGTAATAAATACACTGTGATATATAACAACAGTTTGCTATAAAAATTAACCTGTGTTATAGACATGCATCAGTAATTAATGAAGGATTAAGTATTAGCACATCAATATTGTATCTCCTGAGATTACTTATGGCTGCTCTCTGATGTAAAAGAACTAACAGTCATTCATTCCATACTTTCATTATCTATATACATCAATTCCCTCTCCTTTATCTAGTACTCCATGGTTATCTTAAAAATCTTCATATCCTAGATCTTAATAAATTATTTCTCCAAGACAAATTCTGACTTTTGATCCTGTTCTGCAAAGTGTTTATATCAATTGCCTTCACATTCTTTTAATAAATATGTTTGTTCTCCTGTCCATTAAAAATACAGAGAATATAACCACACCTAGGACAGATTCTTGTAAAATCATACTTAAGTAAATGCACCTAATTGGATTAAGAACCTTTAGTACCTTCCTTCTGAATATGCTCCTCAACAAATTGTATTTTTAACGCAATCACTTCATCTACAATGTATTAACTCTAGGTTGATGATTCATGCTTAATGCTTACTTTAGGGAAAGAACATAACTAAGTCTTTATGAATATTTATGTCATAGGTATCACATTCAACACTCAGTGAAAGAATTCTTCTGAAATATGGCAGAATAAGGGGAATTAGTTTCATGAATGTAGAAGTTAACATATTGTGCTTTCCCTTGTGCAAAAATATAAAGAAACAGAAAGACAAAGAATACATACAAAGTTTCAAATAATTCCTTCCTTTTAAGAACTACATGTGCACTGTAAAGATTGTTCAGTAATGTCCCAGAGAGTACAGGAAAAAAAAAACAAAACAACACTAAGTATGGGAAAGGTAGCTACCATTAGAATGGATAATAAATTAACACCCAGAAAAGTATAGACACCTTCTTGTATATACCTTTTACAAAAGTTGAGACTGCAAATTTAAGAAAAATTAGAAGAAGCAAGAAACTAATGAACCTGAGCAACATTAGACAATCACATAAGGAGGAAATTCATGTCCAAAAGAAAATATAACTGTATTAAAACATACTAAAATGTGATAGATGCCTTAGAAGATCTCAACATGTTAAAATTACAAAACTACTGTGATCACAGTGATTGGGTCCTTACACAACCTTATTTAGTTTGGGTTTTTTATTACTTCCTTAAAATAGAATCACTTAAAAGTGATTAAATGCAAACCAGTTTTAAGATGACAATTCATGGATTAGCTGTACTGTTCAAACTATCAATTAATGCTAATAATAAGGAAAAAAAATAGTAAGCAAATAATTAACTGCAGTAAAAAAAATCAAAATCAGAGTATCTAATAAAAACCAAAAAAAAAGTTAATGTAATACTCAACATGGACATTTCAAAACTCACTTTACATAGCGAGCTGAGATTATATCCAAAGGTCTGTGCATTCCGAGAACCTGCATTCATGTAGTTTCCCATTAACAATACTAGTTCCAGTAGCTTGCTAAAGCTTTTACTCTTCTTTATCTCTTCACAGGCAGCACTGACAGCCATGATGTCAGGTTTGATGTTGTTCACCTGCTCCTCAAACTGAAGCTTAAAAAGAATAGCACTGAGCCGTGGCCGTAGTCTCTTCACGTTGCTCATCTGATTGAAAAGAAAAATAGAAGATTTCCTTTAAAATTCATGGTACACTTTGGCACTGTACAAATGCATACGCTCTGAAATGATTTATTGGTGTGACAGGCTTGAAGAAGCAATATATCTGCTATAACTGATAGCAAATGAATGAATGAATGAGAGACACTTGGGTAAGCAACTGAAATCCCATCTTGTGGTTAATAGGAACTGCCCCCATCCTTTCCAAATAACTAGTATGTGTAAGCAATAAAAGATAAAGTGTCATCATATATCACATCTGTCAACTCATATACCAAATCCTATAAAACTAATCCAAGTTTATGACCCAGTTGCAAAGGAATGAAAGTAGTTCACAAATTTTGTATAACTCTGGATGTACCAAAACAAGACAAATCTCATTTTCTGGTACAAATATTTGAAAGCTGACGTCAATAAGAGCCTATGATAAACTTGCAGGAAAATAACAGTCTTGAAAAAATTTTTGAAACACTTAATATATTATACACTAATATATACCAATATTCATACCCCCTACACTCCTGTATACTAACTTAATACAGTTCATTAGTTGCAGCTGAATGCTTCCAAGAAAACAGCTTCTGTAGATCATATACAAAAGATTTGGCTTTTTCTATGGCTTACTGATCATGTGTTTTCAACAAAAATTTTGACCTTCTTATATACTAGGTCACTGAATTCTCACTCCAGACATACTTTGCACATTGCTTACTATATCCACACAAGGAACACTGAAAAATTATTCAATGAGCTGCTTATCTTATTTTTCTCTATCTCTGTTTTCTCATCAATTTCATTAATTCCATCAGATCTAATTCCTCATATTTATCTTCTTCCCTCTGAAGACAAGGTTCAAGACAATAAGTTTTTTACAATTCCCAGAATCTTAAAGTAAGTTTTTACTTTTTTTTCTTAATAAGGAACACATTGTTTCCAGCTATCAGTACTTCTCGATGCAAGAAAGAAGCAATAATATTTGCACTTCTCCTACAAAGAAGTAGGCTTCATATAATGGCCTTAAACTTTTGCCTTTAAATTGGACATATCCCTCTCCAAACCACAGTGATACCTAAGGGTTTTACAGACTATTTATCAACACAGATCTAGTCTATCAATTTGAAAATTCCTCTGACAGTGCAGCATTCGTAAGTCATATGGCACTGATTATCCCCTGAGACTCAGCGTAAAGGACAATGGTGACACTCCATCCATTTTCAGTGTAAAGTGAAACTGAAGGCTGTCTCATCCAAAGGATTTGATATAGAACCAGAAGAGGATGGAATTTACAATCTATTTTATTGGTTTTACTGTGACAGTAGAAGAAAATAAAATCAGGTGGAGTTAACATTTTATGTCACTAGGCCATTTCAGAAATGCCTGCATAGTTGTGCAGCCACATGATGATGTCTCATTGAAGTAAACACACCATTTGAATTTTAGTTCAGGTAGAAAATCTTGATGTAAAATAAGAAATCATTTCCACTAACCGTACTTTGGTTTTCATCATAGAGCAGATCACATAATCAGGATGTCTTTCAGATTAAACTAGGTTGAAAATCAACTGTTGTACTTTACTTGACTGACTGCCTTCAGCCTGGTCGTCAAGTAAAATACTTAAAATGTACACTTCAAACATTATTAGCTCAGTACCAACTGTAGGCAGATATTCTGTTCTCATACTACATGAAATAGCATCCAACAAGTGTGGTAAAATTCTTACTTAAGAATGGATAAATAAGGATAATGGCACTTGAATTTAAACAGGGCATTTCACAGCAAAATAGAAACAGAAATACCTAAATTCCACATGAAATTAACACAGTACTCTAATAACTTTATATCTAATTTAAGACTACATAAAAAAATGTTGAGGTAGTGGACAGAAGCAAGTGTCATAAATTCATTCTCCAAGTTCTGTCAGAAAGAATCACTATTAACTCCTTTTCCTCAATTATCTTACTAAATTTGTATATGTACTACTACTTCACAGCATTTTGAGAACATGTTTTTAAGTTTTTTCCTAAAGCTAGCCAGAAAAACCTGAGACTAGACGAGGAAAAAAACCCACAACATTCCATTGAAATGATCTAGATTTTTTAGTATTAAATACCCCACTCAGGATGCAATAGAGATGATCATTAATATTAAACCATAGAAACTACAAAAAATCAGTGTAGGTTGCATGGATTTTAAATGGTATTGAACTCGAGATACTACTGATTCACCAGAAGTTGTATCATGTGTTGACTCCTGGCTTTTCAGACAGGCAGATCCTTGAAACTGAAATAATCACACACTTTAGACCACAAAGATACGTTGGACATGCACACGTAGCATGCATATCTGCATAAAAGGTGCAAAGTTTTCATCAGAACCATCTGAACTGCAAGAAATTCACATGTCCACTACGTAACTATGCAATTCTTAAAGCTGAATGCAGAAATATGTAATCCTAAAAAGGTAGAAACAGGAACACATGACAGAAACACAACAGAAATGCCACTGGGATTGTTATTATTGCTATTACTAGTATTATTGTTGTTGTTGAAAATGCTCTGAAATCCATGCAAAATGCATGCTTTTGGTATTATTTCTTTACCTGTTTGCTAAGTCAAAAAATGAGAAGAGTTCCCTTAGCAACATATGACCTTTTTGCGACATGTGTTTCACAGTTATATTTAAACTGTAAAATCCATACACCCTACCACAAGAGGGGCTAAAGTGTTGCAATGCTGACCATCTTATTATACACCCCATATTTTTTTATAACCAGGATATAAAGACATTAGTTTATATGTTCTTGATAGCAGAATTTTGAAAAAAAACAATCCAAATATTAAAACAGGAATTTGAATTAGAAACCTATACATGTCAGAGAACTCAGTGCACAGGTAATGAATTGTACTACTTTTTAAGTAATAGTCCACAAGAAGAGTCTCACTACAAGCAAGTCCAAATGGGAACTGACTTATGAGTTGAGATACCCAGTAGCAGCTCTCACAGATCTCACATCCAACAGCAAAGACAGATTTTCCTCTCAAATACAGCATAAATCACAAGACAACTACAAGAATGTGCAATCTGATATATGTGTACTCTCACTATCTTTTCCTCTTGATGTCAAGTAAAGGAAAGCATCTCAGAAGTTCCACTGATGCTACATTTTGATCACTGAAGGGGTTTCACTCCTGTCACAAGCTCATAGAAAAAAACACTGCAAGTGCTTCAGTTTCATACCTTCTTTAAAAGGAGCAACAGTGCTGAGGCTGTCAGACCACCTGAAAATGTTCTCATCCAAAAACTAAAATAACAGTTACAGCCAAGCTGACTAAAGAGAGCAAACTGGAACACCATTCCCTGTGGATAATGTATGGCTTTCACCTCTGCAGCATCAGTGAACTCCTAAGAGAGCAGAGGTAAAAAAGTGAGAATTCCTGACACTTATCTTTAAACCCAGGCACTTGAAAAGCAGGAAAAAAAATCAAATAGGGAAGGACTGATACCTTAACAGATATTTTATCATGTTTAAAGAAGATAAAAGAACATCCTGCTCAATTTGAAAAGGACAGCCAACATGCCTAAATCTTAGTGAAAAACAGCAGCATTCTGGAAAGATCAAACATTATTTCACAGTATGGGAAGTCCATTCACAATAAAAATCAGTATTTTTGTTGAGATGTTTTTATGCATACATGGAAATAGTATGTCTTTCTTCACCTTTGACATACTCTTTTTCTTCAAGGAAATTACAATAAAGTCAAGAAATGCCAATACAAAATTAAAATGACTTAAGAGAAATTGAGTACATATATATACATATATATATATACACATACACACACATATATATATATGTATGCATATATGCAAACAATTCAACTCATGACTTTTCAGCCTTATTAGCACCGATGGAGAGCATGTCCTGTTACTCTGCTTCTCCAGCCTGAATTATAAACAGCTTGAACTAACTAAATTTCTTGCAAATCAAATATTTTCCTAAATGATATTCAGAAAAGAAGAGAAGGCAGTGTATTATAAGTGTCATGGGGACAACGCCTATCAATTACCTCCTAGCTGCACAGAGGCACCCTTCTCTTGTCTTGTGGATGACAGTGCACTGATTCACAGTGCAGAAAATCCCTGGTACTGTTTTGGATTGCATTATGTTCAACAAAGATGGCCCAGCAAGGTCAGTGAACACATCTCAGAATTGCCAATGGGGGCTACAACACAGCTGTCAAAATAAGCTGAGCTTACATTCTTCAGGCTGAAATTCACAGGAAGGTAAGTTCTGGGAAAAGAAAGTGGTCCTTTTCTTTTGTCTTATCCAAAAAATACAATTAGATGTACTGACATCTTGATCAGTACGAAATACAGACAGCTTTTGTTACTCTAAGTTGAAACCAGACAATGATATTTGCCTAAAAAGGAATCTTCCAAGAAGGGGAGGGTCCAAATTTCCTAATTTCTTCTATTTTTAGCTGGCCTAACAGATGTCTGAAGGGCTATTTTCATTAAAAGACACATATGGAACAGATGTATCAGACTGAAAAGGTTTCCTCATGGGAAACCAAGTAAAGAGTTTAATGTAGGTAAAAATCCTCTGTAAAACTTCTAATCCATACAGGTAGCAAAAATAAATAAATTAACACCAGAAGTCAAGGGCAGAGGTCATTGAGGAATTTAAAAACAAATATTAGAGTATCAAACCAAATAGAGAAAAGTTTCTAAAAGTAAATCAGATGTAACTGTATTGCAGATCAAAAAATCTGGTAAGCTTGACTTTAAAATTAATGCCTCATTTTCTGACTGGCTACTACTAGGAATCTACCTCCTAATGAAAAGTCTACTATAAGGAATATCCCAAAACAGAGGTCATGAAGACATATGATCAAGGTCTGGATGAGGATGTCTCAAAATCATGGCAGCAAGTTTAGTGCTTCACATTAGGCTGAACCATCATAACAATTCCCACATAAAAGTGGAATTTGATGTTACACAACTAGCAGCTGATTCTGATGTGTTTGATGTGACAGACATGATCCGCTTCAAAAAAGTTCAGGCCTCCAACCATTCGTATTTGGTATCATCTTCTCTACTGACCCAACAAGGTGTGTCCCAGTTAATTTCCTCAGAAGGTAGATATGTGTCTATGATCATGACAGTACTGCTAATGAAAAAACACTCCACTGTAGAGCTTCTGTAGCCCTGTCAATAGCGAATTCAGTAATGACTGGGGAATTTTTATCCATATGGTTATTTGGTGTATTTGGAACTGCAGTTAATCTGTGGCAAAAACAGTCTGACTTGTCACATAAGTGAATGCTGCAAAAGACAGTTTGCATGACTTGGAAAAAGTTCCTCAGTTCTACAAAATGATCACAGGGAAAGCAAATCCTTCCGCACTTGAAGCTCCACTGAGCTCTAATGTCTGAAGCTGGAAAGGTGAAATATCTGCATATTAATTTCAGACTCTAGGAATTTAATAAGTACTGATCAGCCTCAAGGTTCTTTCAGCACAGCTGCCCAACACTAGCCAGTCATTTGGATACCTAACTCAATTTAGGTGGCTAAATTCCAAGAAATCCTTGAATTTGCTGAGTCAAAACAGCAAGATTATGGTCCTTACTCAACACAGAAGTGTTTTCCTTATGATATGTAAAGCATGACATAACGTTAGAGGGTTGCTTACATTACTAGTAAAGAAAAACATCAGATCCAGGACAGGCTCTTGACAGAATGGGCAAAGTGAATGGCTGGAAGCAAAAGAGGGGGACCCTTCAGAGAAATAACATTCCTGCTCTGAAGCTGTAGCAATATCTGCCAAGAAGAAAAGTGAGATAGCCTATGTGTGGACTAGAAAAAATAACAAGCACGCACTCAGCCATCTGAATTAATATCAGGCAGTAAGACAAAAATTTTTAAACTCTTCTTTAGATTAACTACACAAAATGGTTTTACAAGAACTAAACAGAGATAAGTATAAGACCTGCTTGTACTGAAGCATTTACAGGAGCACTCCTCTATAATATGACATCACAAAGGAAGTAATATAAACCAATCCAATGGCAATTGCAAACAGATTAGTGCACATCATTCACAATGGCCATTTTCAGAAGGTATTTCTGGAGCCTTGCTCTCCACCCTTACCTAAGTTCAAGGTTTGAAAGACATTAACATTACAGGAGTTAAGGATGTTCTCCTTTACAACAGCATAGGTAACCTGACTGCAATTTGTCATAAAGATTTTTTAACTCTCACAGATGGCACTGACAAGGCAGAGCAGCAGATACACATGACATCTAGAAGACACAGAAGATAAAGTTTACAGATAGAAATTAACACACTCAAAATATCTCACAGCCCAGATGCACATCAGCACTTCAGAATTTTAAACAGACTGTATGGTTCTGTCCAAGCATCAAGTATTATGAAAGGAAGAGTACGCTTCTGCAGAAACAGTGATAGTATGATATTTTCCAGACAACAGTGAAAAAACATTAATACATTTTGAGTTATCCTTAACGAGAACATACAGGTGAAACTATCAGCTGAATATGGAATTGATCAATTTAAGTGTCTGCTGAATTATTTAAGACAAACTAGCCTTCATCAGGCCTCATTCTAATCTTCAATTTACTCTAGTGAAATCTTTTCCTTTGGTACGAACTCATTAAAAACACATCCATCAGTGAACAAGCTGTGAAGCCACATGAGGATTGCTTGCCAAATTCTATTTGGGTTAGCTGTCAGTGAATTTCACAAAGTCTGAACATTAATTATTTCTGAAACAATATTTTGTAATTCCCTCAATTTTATCCTCAATTTTATCTTTGAGCAAATATAAGTGATCAAGGAAAAAATCTGCTTCCTTTTTTTTCCCCTACCAGACAATATGGGAACATCTTTCCAAATGTCTCAGATTACAAGAAAAGAAAGACAGCAGGAGCTATCACACGCGGCTCTCGAGACAGTATTTTCATATGTAAGAATGCTAGTACACTTGCATACACCTGAGGACAAGTGTCTACCAATAACACCCTGTCAAGCATTAGAAAGTTTTCACATTAGAAGTGTTTATAAATAACATCCAAACTTTGATTTCTTAAACGGAATTGCATTTATAGATTTCAAACCATATAATAAATTTCATATGGACCAGGACCATTTCATACCACTAAAGATTACAGGCACTGATGAGGCTTCATAAAATCCTAGATTTTTATTTTTTTTATTTTTGGAAGGAATCTTAAAAATCATCCCATTCCAGCTCCTCTGCTATGGGGAGGGACACCTTCCACCAGACCAGGTTGCTCTGAGCCTCATTCAACCTATCTTTGAAAATTTCCAGGGATGGGACATCCACATTCTCTGGGCAACCTGTTCCATTCGTCTCATGTTGGAATTTACTACTGGATTCAACTATATGCATGCAGCATTATCAGTTCAGAACTACTTTTTGGAATGGTTCCTAGTGCAATAAACAGTTAAAATATGTTGGCATGAGAAGGCCTGAAGCCTTAGCATTGCTATGTGGGCAAGAGAGGGAGGAGAGGCAGGTGTGTGGTGCTCTGAAGTTGGGGAACTACAGTTACAGGACACTGAGGGGAGGTGCAGCAAAGATCTGGAACCACCTGACATGGGACTAAACATTGTCATGCACCTCTGTGCCTCAATAAATGCCCTGAAATGTCAGACCTAGAGGCACACCGATGCCTGATAAAGAGCATCAAAACAGTGATTTCTTAAATGGAATTGCATTTATCGATATCAAACCATATAATAAATTTGAAATGGTCTAGGACCATTTTACACCACAAAGAATTACAGGCACTGTAAATAAACAAGTGTACATCAAATAATAGAATGGAATTTTATGAGAATTCAGAACATTCAAGTTCTGAACAACTGGAAGATGCTTGTGCCCAGCATCGTTATAAATAAGATATTGACCAATGGTATGGTAATAGTTCAGTAAAAATACATTAAACAGATTACTGCACTCAAAATATCAGTTATGATCAATAAATCTAACTACTAGTTATTACATCAATTTCACTGAAAATAAATTAGATTAACATTTACTAAATTATCTACTCCTTAAGCATTTCTTTGATATGATGACAGACACTACACTAAAAATTAGGAAAAAATATTCTCTAAAACAATACTTTTTTTCTTAGTAGGAAAGAACCACCTGCAAAACAAATCAACATTGCTAGAATTCCTAAAGCAACAAAATATTTATACTGTCCACTGAAGAAAGAACCAGGTAAAAAATGTAAAAGCCTCCAAAATACAACCCTCTCTCAAGAGTTACCAAGATGAAACACCTAGATGAAACCTCATTCATCTCCAGTGGGTTTCATATTGCACAATGATAATCTTCATCATTATCAAGTTATATTCAAGATTCAGCATGGTGCTAGTAAAGACAAGTTTGTGAGTTTGATCCCTATATGAGCTATGCCCTTTAAGAGCTGGACTCAATGATCCTTGTGGATCCCTTCCAAAAGAGAATATTCTGTGGTTCAGTGGTAATCAATGAAACTACCAAGAAAATAACATGAAGGTTAAGGAAGTTTTTGAGGAAGTTGATTGCAGTAAGCAAAATCAAGTAAAAAAAAGAACTATGGTAAAACAAAATGCAATTGAACATTTATTTTTCATCAAGGACAAGTATACCTCGTCATGAATTCAAGCAAGGAAATACAACATTCAACATAACATCAAGTCAAGGTAACAATATTAAACTAAATTTTTAGTAAGATGAACAGAATTAATGTAATTGTCATGAAACAGTTAATGAATCTGTACAAGCCCCTCCCTGTCCCCCTCCCACCCCCAAAAGCCTGCAACTCTAAACCAAAAACAAAGCTCTACAGTAATAGGTGATAATATCTGTGCTCTGAGACATTGGCCTGGAGAAGTGAAAGAAAGAACTCAGCGGAAAATAAAGTAGTTTATCTAAAGAAAACCCAAAGTCTGGAAGAGAAGATAAGGGCCATAAAGGATTTATTTTATACTTACTGCTGAATGAACAGAAAATATAAAAATGATAAATAACTTAAAAAAGAGAAGGCAGAAACCACAAAAGCAACTCATAGGGTCAATTCAAAGAAAACAAATCTTCACAACCATAAGACAAAAACCCAAACAAAACCCCAAAACCACAAGCAACACCCCTGAAGGGAACCTGAACTGTTTAGAATCATGTCCTCAAGGTCTTTAAGCCAATAATAAAATTGAATTGACTTTGCTTAAAATATACAATACTGTAATAGTCACTGCCAGCCAATATCCCATTAAGTGTCTTGCTGTTTGTTTCAGAGTATCAAATCTTGACTTTCAATTCAAAGCCTGAAAGATAATGGTGTTCCATGATGAAAAAACCTTTATCACACAAGTAGTAATTAGCCATTTATACACTATTTAGATTCTTCTTTAGGAGTCAAATAGTTCAATTGTTCCTTTAATCACAATTTCAGAGAAAATTAACATGGAATCTCCTAATTCTCTAAAAAAACATAACTATAAAACACTATTCAGCTAAAAAAACTCAAGTCTTGCATTTTGTATTCAAGCTTGATTCTTCTCATTTAAAACAGACAGCAAAAATTAAGGCATAAACCAACATTTTTAAGGAACATGTCTATTTTTAAAAATAAACAAAACCAACAAAACCAGCAATAATGTGAAGATTCACATTAGTATCAACAGTGGTTTCCTAAGAAATGAGAAGAATTTCTCTAGCCTACTCCATGGACAACAATAACAGAAAAGATACAGGAGAGCCAGACGGAGCTTGAAGAACTTTGATGAAAAGTATACAGAGAGAATTCCATATTTAGAGTAAAAAAAGTGACTTATTCAAATTTTCTCCCATTGGAACAGAAATGAAAAATGTTTCACGTAATAAACATTGTCACTTGCTCTCTCAAATCCACTCTACTTCATGCATAGAAGCTATGACATGACAGAAACTGTTCATGATGATGGGGTTTGGTCTTGTTTGTGGACTTTGTTTTTTAATGTTTTGCATAGAAAACCAGGAAAAGCAAGGACTTGTAATTTTCAGTGGGAATCTGGTTGTTCCTTCAGAAAATAAGCTCCAGAAAATTTTGAGATATCAGAACTATTATCATTTTGTCCATTTATTTTATTTTTCTGAGTTATCAGAAACTTTTAGAAAGTTTAGAAACTTTTAAAGACAAATTTATCAGAAAAGTTGGGCCAGATGCAGCAAAATTCTACCTACACTGTTACTGGTCTGGCTCTTCTCATCAACTGACAGTTCCATCTAACTGAATAAGTATTATTCCCTCATGGGAAATTCCCTCAGATAAGATAATCTTAGCAATAACCACCTTAGGATTAAACTCCAGGAACAGACAAGAAAAATCAAAGACTTGTACAGATATATGTGCCAGGAATCTACATAGCATTACTCTGAGTTTGTCTGGATGAAGTAATTACCAACTATGAATTATGAGTTATACAGAAATTAGATGCAAACTGTATTTCCACAAAAAGCATCAACTGACAGCTCTGAACTAGCATTTTTCTTTTTTCACTTCCAGTCTTCCTTTGTGAATTCAACCTGGAAGACATTACAAACATATCTTTCCAGAGGGAAGGGAAAAAGTGATTAGGGGTACTCTTTACAGACCATGGTATAAAACACAAGCAGCAGGAGGCAGAACAGGTCAACATGATAACTATGACATTATTTTCTTCTCATTTACTTGGAGAATAGAAAGAAAAATGTAAGTGTAGAAAACCTCAGTAAAAAAAGTTAATATTTTTTATTGCAAACAAAAGTAAGGCCAAACTATTTTAGCTATGAAAATTCAAAAATAGCTCTCTATCTCCCAGTGAAACCTTGCCACAGAAAATAACAAAGATTTTATGGTTTTGGTTTGGTTTCTTTTGCAAAAGTAAATAACATTTTTAAACAAAGAGAATCCAAAATCATTCCAGAAGCAATATTTCAATAATCAGGCCTTTCACATCCATGGATATGTCCCACAAAAGTCCAATTGAACAGCAGCACCTGTATCCTTCTCCCAGTCTGGAACCCCTTCACTTATAGGAAGAAGCAACTGGTTTGGTTTTTTTTCCTATAATATTATATTAAAACTGTATTTCCAGAAAGGACCAAAAGAAAAAAAAAAAACCAAAAAACCAAACCAAAACTGTAATAATAAAACAGAACTCACCACAACACCAAACTGCTCTGGCTCAGACAAATTGTTATACTCATTCTTGAACTTGGACAATGCATTCAATTGCTCTTGTTCAGGGAGGTGTTTTATTAAATTCTATAAAAGAAAATAAAATAGGCTTAAAAATCTCAGATTCAATGTTGCTTCTATTATTGTAAACAAACAGGTTTACATATGCATTACTGCCATGCATTCCAAAGACAACACTCTTCCCTGAAGACAGCAGAATGTACATAGCAACACAGAAATTAAAGCAACTGAGAGAGTAAAAGATAAGTGATGCAATACTGCAATACTGACACGGATTCTACACACTTCTGTAGTATTTTTTTAAACTGTTTTTAAAGAAAGAATGTGCTTGATAGGCATGATGGCAACAGAACACTTCAAAGCAAACAGAACAGGAACTTCAAGTATAACATAACCATCCAAAGGCTGGCAAGAATTATTAATGCTAGATGAAAAGTATTTTGAAAAAGAATAATTAATTTTCTAGCATTTCAAAGCAAAAGATTAAACCAATTACACTTACTTATTTACACTACTACCTAGCATGAAAACTTGCTAGAAGTAGTAAATCAGAGGTGAGATTCAGCTTCAGTTGAATTCAGAAGTCAATATGGGGAGGTTAGACACATATAAAGCGAATGTCTTACAGGTAAGGGAATCAAACATTTCACCTCCATCTGTTCATCTGAAGAATCCTCTGACTCCCTGGAGTTTCCTGAACACTTAGACACATATTATCTACACAAAGACACTCACATTTGGGCACCTGAACCCCACTCTAATTAGCTTCTGCTAGGCTGGCTAAAAATGGCTTTTCAGATATTCTGCAAATAGAAAGCTTCTAACACACTTAATTTGAGCATATTAATTTGGTATAAAATTTGAGTCAGTAGCTCAATTCTGTCCTTTCTCAAGATGACTGCTGCAACTACTAGGCAATAGCCAGAGTCCCTACAGCCTGCTGTGCTTCTCAGCAGTTTATGACTCTTGTGTTTCTGGTTACACATTGGTTAAGCTTCTGTCACAGTGAGAAAAACACAAGAGAGATTTTCCTTTCTTAAAACACTCTTTGGTCTACTGGTAAGATCACTCTCCTGAACTGAAGATTTGATCATTTTAACACTGAAGCCAGTCCAGGATACACAGCCACCCCACTACCTATTACCATATTTCAAGAAAGAAACAAGACCAACTCCACCAGTTTCCCATTACTTGATGGAAAAGGCAGACATTTTGGTTGCCATCATTTGTTTTATTACCTTTCAAGTAAATAGCTTTGGTGATATACAATGAGCAAAAAAGAATTTGTTTCAGTTGGTGAACAGAATCTCCATCTGAAAGCCTTAAAAAAACCCTAATTTTACCCACTGAAGAGCCTAATTCCTTCTTACACAGGAAATTTAACCAGTTAAGATATAAAAATTACCTCAATGGGGCCAGACAGATAAAAAGTCATGCCTATGCTTTGCTCAACATACTTCTTTAGTTTAAGAAGAATGAATTTTACTCTTTTAAGTAATAGCTGAAAAATATCCCTAAATCAGTAGACTGGTTCAACAGAATGTCCATGCTCAAATAAGGATTTTGGTAAGAAAAGACAAAACTATTAAAATTGCATAAACGATGATGCTTAAAAAATAATGTAAACTTAAATTTTAGGAGCTTGATTTGGATATGGTCAAACTGAATTTTAGTGGAATAACAATCATATATATCCTTATCACTCTTATATTTGGAAAAATTTTTTGTCAAACAGACTACATTTATTAATTATGGATGAAGATGTCTGGCACTAAATCAGTAACATGAGCAAAAAATGAAAGGGTACAAAGTGTAAAAAGATAGATTTTAAATTAGAAATTCATAACACACGCATTTCTTTTTTTAATATCCAACATTCCTATAAACAGCTCTAAATATAATACAATTCCTTAATATTTACTGAATTAAAATTTATTTTAATTAATTTATTTTTTGATGCAGAAATAGTTTCCATATGAAGAAAAACTGCCCACAAAACCAAAAACAGTCAAGTGTTAGATGAATATTTTCAATGTGAGTACCAGAATATTTAAAAAAGCAACCAAAACAGAAGGAGCAGCTGATACCAAAGCAGCTTTTATGGTGTTCAGATAAAGCTTTTGAACGCTACAGATGAAACACATTTTGAATATCAAACAAGGAATAAGCAGGAGAAAGAATTTTGACTAAGTCACAGGAAACATTTCAATAATTAGTCAATGAGTTTTTGGATTACAACATGACTTTTGGAGATTTTACATTTTTAAACACTAGATTTAATTTCTAACTGAAGTAGGGTGGAGGGAGGGAAATGGAGACAGATGGAGAGAAAATACATTTTATTTCGTAAGCATAACAAGAGTTGGATTAAGAACAAAATTCCAACTTCAGGAACAATGACATTAGGACCCACTGAACAAAACAGTTACAACTAAACAAAAAAAATCTGCTGAAAGCAAGAAACTTCTGAAAAGGAGATGTACCATACTGTCTAAGGTAACTTATATGAATGAAGAAAATTAGCTACATGGCTGCAAACCTATGTACACTTTCCCACTTCTCAGAATGACGAAATACATGGAACACATTTTCATAGCATGGTCACAATGCATACTTGAAAAGGATTTTGAGGGTAGAAATAAAGACATACAGCTGGATATCTAAAGTATTAGTAGTATTAGTATTAGTAGTTATTTAGTAACCTAAGTACATATGAAGGTGGATACCAACTTTTAAAGCAATGAGGTACATTGCTCTACTTTCAAAGAAAGATGGGTGTCTTAAGTTCTTTTCCAAGTTCAAACTCAGTCCCTTTTTCAAAGTTATTATAGGGTTGTTTGCCCAGAAACAAGCAATTTGGATGAACCCATTTGATAAATTTTATTACATCCAAACTTGGAAACTAAATTTGAAGCCTAAGTTCTACTGAGTTTTTCACCTAATTTAGGTCTTCAAGGGATTAATCACTTGCCAAAAAAAATGCAGTCCATATTCTTGAGTGATTTATATGACTGTGCTCATACAGGATATTGTACACATGATCACTTGTATTGCATTCCACTGACTTTTACACAATCACAGCATCTGCTAATATCACTGTACTCTTGTAGGATATAATTTCTCACTTTTGGCTCTTCATCTTCTCTTACCCTTTTCTTAAATTTTCACCCCCCTCCAAAAGCAAACACAAAAGAGCTAAACCACCGTCAAAACCACTTTGGACTCAATTTTGATGCCAACTACATAGAGAGGTTACTGTATACACTGACTTTCAACATACTTTACTGCCAATACTAATTAATAGAGCCACAAGGTTAGCAGCATAGTGCCAAAAAGTTATATCCTATTATATTGTTAGCCGTGCCTACTGCAAAGCTCCAGTGGGGTTAGGGTGTATTAGATGTTCTAAATATACTGAAAATTAGGCATTCTTTATCCCAAGGCATACACAATTATAAAGAAAATAACAGTCCACAGAAGAAATTAAAAATAATGATAGGAAAGCAAAAAAATTATCCATGGAAATAAATTTTCTCTTCTTAGATTAATGCATTTTTACTAGAAGCATGCCATTAATTAACTACCCATTAACGGTTTGATGATTTTCTTTCCCAGAGTCTAAATGCAAAAATAAATTTTGCCTTCTTTAGAAAACACACATAGAAATTATCAAAATGACAAGTTTTTTATATTTTTGATACATGGTACTTATTTATATAGATTGCTTCATTTAATTGTTGAGGACCTCTTTTTTCTAACAAGCTGAATGTTAACTATTGAAAAATAGTGTTAAGATCAAACAGCATGAGAGAGTCTCAAAGCAAGGATGGACTATCTGAGACAGAGTTTAAGCTGAACATAACAGCAGAGCATATTCCATCTCTCAGTGTTCACGCTACCATAGAGAATTTCTACTATTATACCAAATAAAATAAAATAAAGATACACATCATACTGCTGTTGAGCATGAAGAAAACCTTGAAAAAGGGATCTAAGTGCAAATTAGACTAAAAAAGCATTTTGGAAATGTAAACTATGTTCATCCTAATAACCTTAAAGTAATAGTTTTAGTGCCAATATTAACTGCATCATTGAACAAAAGAATGAGAATTATACACTGACTATAAATACTGTCACTGGAGCTCATGGTTGATGCTTGCTCCTTCAAATATTTAAGAGAAACATCTCATTCTTCAATGAAGAACAGAAAGTCAAGTCCAAATAGCTGGAGAGAGATTAAACATCTTTGAAATCCACATTACAGGAAGTGAGGGCAAAACTGCATGCAGGAATAAAAAGGGCATGCTGTGCATGGCACAGCCTCCTGTGCAATAAGATGTTATTTTGATATTCTGATATGGGGGAAATTAATTTTGCAGGAAAACCACAGAAATACAGATTTGTCTTGTTCTGACATCTATATACAAGTTCCTATGTGTTGTAGTAGAAGCCACACCTGAATTTCAGTGAGCCTTAATGTAACAACTAATTTTATGACCCTGATACCTGTACTTGCTTTAACTAATCAACATTCCTGCAAATAGAGTATGTTTCTAAAAAACCAATCTACCTTTAACTTTCTTTCATGTTTCAGTAGGGATTGTTACCCATGTCTGTAACACACTTTGAAGTATGCTGAAGAGATTAGCTATCTAAAACCTATACTACATTATTAGTAGATAGACAGAAATTATCAATTATTGATATATTATGTTTTGACATTTATGAGCCATAATAGAAATAATTTGAAGTTCATCACAGTATGCCAGAGCCCTGTCCAAAACACAGATAATTTTTCAAATTTACTGATGCCCATTGATGACTCAAGAATATGGCACGGGACAGGCAAGGACAGACTGAGAGAAGTCACTTTGTTGAACTCTAGGATAAAGCAAGCCTCATGGGCCCTTAATGTGTGCAGATACCCAACTAAATGGTACAAAGAAGGTGTAATTAAAACTTGGAGTTGTGCAAGAGAAGACCAAGGTCACAAGTTACCACAATTAAGATTCCAGTTAGATAAACAAAGAAACATTTTTTACTTTAAGTGTTCAACACTGGAAAAGGTTTCCAGAAAAGCCTATGGGGTCTCTAGACTTGGAGATACTTACAATTTGATGGAAAAGGCCCTGATCAAACTGCTCTAGTTGACCTGGGTTTGAGCAAAGTCTTGGCTCAAATGACTTCAAGATACCCCTTCCAAATTATTTTTCCCATGGTTCTAAAATGATTCATTTGTGTTTATTTCATTAAATTCTTCAGCTTTTCAACCCTTAAATATCACTGTATATAGAAGAACTTCCAGTTTATTTTGGCACCACATAGAGTCATACAGACTTTGTGCTTTAAAAAAAATAATACTGAAAAAGAGGACACTACCTAAATAAACTCCATGGAAGAGAAGTGGTGAATGCTGTAAATGCCCTAGGGCAAGATATTGGATTGTTACAGCTCTAACAAACAAAAAGAAAAAAAAAACAAACCAAAACAGAGATTTGTACAGATAAGACAGAGCTAAAACAAAGCAAAGAAAAATCTGGTAATTAGGGAAGATACAAAACATCATATGTACCCAAGAAAAAGTCTCTGTTTAGGTGTGGACAATATGGAAAATTGAGAATATAAATTCAGCTGCGTCATAGTTTAGTCCCATCCAGTAACCAAGCCCCAAGCAGCCACTCACTCACTCACTCTCCTCACAGCGGGATCAGGAAGAGATTGGAAGGGTTAAAGTCAGGAAACTAACAGGATGAGATAAAACCGTGCACACAAGCAAAGCAAAGCAAGGAATTAATTCACTGGTTCCCATGGGTTGGGAGATGTTTACTGCCATCTTCAGGAGAGCAGGGCCCCATCACATGTAATGGTGACTTGAAAAGACAAATACCACCCACCACTCCATCTCCCCTCTTTCTTCTTCCCCACATTTTACATACTGAGCATGATGTCATACGGTCTGGAATGTCCCCTTGATCATTTGGGGTCACCTGTCCTGGCTGTGTCCCCTCCCAGCCTCCCATACACACCCAGCCCCCTTGCCAGCATGGCAGCCTGAAAAGCAGAAAAGGCCTTGGCTTTGTGTAAGCCCTGCTCAGAAATAACAAAACCATCTCTGTATTATCAACCCTGTGTTCAGCACAAATGCAAACATAACCCCATATCAGCCACTGTGAAGAAAGTTAACTCAGTCCTAGCCAAAAAACAACACAAAGTGCTTTCATAAAAAATATTAGCATTGCAAATTTTTTTTAAAATTTACTGTTCACAGGAAAAGAACATTCTTGCAGGTAATTATTAGCCAGAAGTTTAGATTAAGAAGTGTTTTTAGCTATGTGTTTCTATTTACTGAGAAGTTTCTCTTGAAATAGTGGGATTTTAAGTGCCATTGTTTGTTACCTGAATCATGGACTCTGAGAGCTGTGTTTCATCTACTTCCAATATCATCATTTTGATCTCTTCATAAGGCACTCGGAAAGATCCAAGGAAAATTGCTAAAACAAAGATTCCACATATTATGAAGAAAGCAGGACAAGAACTATCTTGCTTCTATTTTAAAAACAACAGCAAAAAGGTCACAGCATCTCCAGATTAACAAACACTATGCCAAATAATATAGGCAAGAGATAACAATTTTTAATGTATTTTTAATTACCGTTGTCTTTCAATTCCAGTCTTCTCCATATCCATTTTTTACATACAACATCCAGCATCACAGAACACTTCCATAAGCAATCAGAGACAAGTCTACTCTGCAGAACAATCACTGCTATTACAGTATTTTGTGATAAGGTGACAATTGCAATTTTTTCAATAGTCTTGTCAAAGCCTTCTCTTAAAGAACCACCATGACAAACCAAAACCAAACCATAGAAACAGAACATTTTGTTACATGTTCTTACAAGCATTCTTTATTTAGTAACCATAATACAATTATTTCTTATTTAATCACTGCTGGCATTTAGGAACCTATTCTTCCTAGATCTCCCTCTATCAAAATTATATTTTCTTTGTTTGCATATTCTTCCATAATACACAGTATGGCCTGGTTTTTAGCAAAGTTTATGATCGGCAGACATGCTGCAGGCATTTTCATCCTTTTGTTGACAAGGGGTGGGGACATGCAGGTGAAGGGGGCATCCAATATTCCTTGATGAATAGAGATGGATTAGATACATAGCTATATGCTTGAACTTCAATACAACATACAGTCTTGAACAAGGAATAATCTTTAACTACTTCTTGGGTCTTTTTAAGTGTTTCAGTTGTGTAGACTCACATTTGTGCTTAAAAACAATATGCACATATTTAAACACATTTTAAACAAGAAGTGGTTACCAGGCAATCACACAAGAGAGAAGGGCATCTTTATGGAACATTTATACATTACTCTGAGGAAAAAAAAACAAAACAAAACAAAACAAAACCCAAAAAAAACCCCACCAGAATCTACTTACACAGATTCTGTGCAATCTTAGGATCCAAAACTTTTAATTCTTTGATTCTTTTCTTAATGGATTTCTTTTCTTCAAAATCCTCCTCCTCCCTTTTTACTGCCAAATTAATCACAAATACAATCATGGTTAATTCTTAATATTTAGAGGAAATATGTGTGAATTCGGAAAGCATACCTGCTATCAAACATAGTCAATTCACAGAGAAAAGATCATAAAACACACAGACAAAAAATTGAGAAATTTTGCATGTAGCGCTTGTATTCCATAACTTTTGCTCTTCAGTCAAATTTGTCTGCTTGTTAGCCTTCTAGATATTTTTTTTAATATATAGGGCCTGAATAAAGATGGTAATGTTAATTGTACAAATTCGGTCATATTTAAAATATCATGCAACATGCTCTGGTTACCCTGGCCAGGCTAGGATTACAAATTGGATTTTAACAATAACAAATCTTTAAAAATATGTCAATATGTCTCAATACTGAGACATCTATCTATTTTTGTGATTTCTTTTGTCTAACTATATGCACCAAAATTATCCAAGATCACCAGCTTATTAAAAAATTAAGATTAATTTAGAATATAGCAGAGTTGTTATATACCTATATAGCATATACATAGATCTATTTTCCTGACCCCCCCCTCAAAAAGATGCATTGTTAAATATATGATGTAATCACATTGTTACAAAAGAAAAAGTGATGGTATAAACATATATTAACATTGCTGGAGACTTGGGCTTATTCTTTCTTTTAATAATTCATGCAAATAGAAAATAATTAATACAAATAGGATCTCCAAAATACATTGTGTAAGCTGAATTTATTTCTCATTAGTCACACATTGTCATAAGAATTTCACTTAAAATAACAACATAGCCTTGATAAAGTATTAGTAGGAATTATTATGCAAACAAACTAAAAAGCGAAAACCACACAATTCTTTCCTTGAATATGATCTGGTATTGTATTATTTTACAATAAAACATAATACAAAATACTCTTTTTATGAACTTTTCCTTCTTCCTCCCCCCAGCACAAATCTTCACTGTCAAATGTTATTTTCCAAATACATTGCTACTGTTTATCTAATTCTGTATACTATTTCACAAATGAAATTAGTTTCCAAGCTTTACAGTATGATTGTTCCAAATTAAGTTATACATGCTTCAAATATTTGAGAGAAGATAATATGCTACAATAGTATAATGTGCTACTGACTTCCAAAGGAGATAGGTATAGACAAGAAGTCCTGTCAAGGAGACACAGGATTAAAATTTCTAGCTCAGTGATGATCCTTGACAAAACTAGACATAAGGATGAATTATCAAGAGAATTTCCCTAAACTGAAATTAATTCCAAAAATGTTGAGAGAGATATTTAAGAGCTACATCATTCTTAAAAAATGTTTTCCAAAGCACGATAAATTTTGCCAAGGATTGGGACACAGACTAAATGACCTCTTGAGGTCTTTGATCTTGGTTGTCTAGGATACAATCAAAGAGATAAGGAATTCAAGACTTCACACAGAGATTGAAGGAACCAGATTCAAGTCCCTTCTGAGTAGGAGGAAATAGAAATTTGAATCATCTCCTAAATCACTTTTAAAACTGTACACCTACTAGGCAACACAATGCTCCTGAGAACATGCCACAGTGCAAAAAAGAACCCGTATTCTGCAAAAATGAAATCACTAAGCTAAGACATAAAGCAGTCCTTAGAAAAAGGACTGATAACCAGGGTCCTGGAAAATGGGTTACAAAGCCACAATCCTCCTCTTTTGTCTGTTCCCAGTCTACCTACAAAATTCACCTGGCCTTGAATTTCTTTTAGCACATTGAACAGAATGGTTAGCACTCTCCTGTACCAGGAAAAACAACACACCCTGCTTACTACACATGTGAAAGCAAAAGTAGGTTTTCACCAGCAATGTGAGAACTCTATAGCCCAGGCTCCAAAGGAATAGAATGACATTAAAGCTACTGGATAAAAAGAAGGCTACTACTAAAAATTCACTTTTTCTGATTATGCTTGAAGAAGAGCCCTTACCGAACTCAGGTTATGTCAAGGGGCTGCAGACCCCAGAATCACGTGACTGTTTTGTCCTGCAGTTACACACTTTAACAGAACTCTCAAATTTCTTAACTTCTTCAACTACACACTGAAAACAGTGACTCCTAAAAACATGAATTTTGAGTTGCCTCAAAGTCTTATCAATGCTAGAATTGCAGATTCTCCTAGAAGACCTGTACATCCCTGTAGCACAGGTTCTAAGCAATTTTCATTCCTTAATGAAAATACAATAAAGTGCTTCATGGCTACCTTGGAACTTTGCAAGGAAATCTGGAACTTTACAAGAAACAAAATTATTTCCACTGCAGTAACAATAAAAAGTAGCTAAATTATCTAAATTTACTAATATGCTTAAACATGCCCTGACAGCCTCAAACTGGATGCTAAAAGGGCAGAAATAACAAAACAAAACAAACAAATAAACAAAAAAAAACCACCAAAAAAAACCCCACCAGTTTCCAGCACTAGAAAGCAAAATTTATTCATTATGAGTCTTATAACCGAAATAATACAGACACACAAACATGCAAAAAGTATTAACAAATAAAATTTTCACCCTGGAGGGGGTTATAAACAATGTTACAGCACTACTTAAGGCATCACAACACTAAGAAAAACATATAAGCAGAGAACGTGTCTACTCTAGGAAACTCATGCAGGAATTGTATGGAGAATTCTACAATTATGCAACAAACTAAATTACTGCAAACTTACATGATACTTCTTTAGCAGAATTCAGGTCACGTCCTTATGTAGTTGGCAGCAATAAGAAGCAGAGGACATATATTACTTTTCTTGCTGGTTTGAAATGTTGCACTTCCCACTGAAAACTCTGAACCTCCTACTGCTTCTAGAAATTTTCACCTCCTTTGCTAATGCCCTGATTTCAGACAAGGACACGGGTCATGTGGAGCCACGTGGGCATGGCTAAGAAACTGTGCAACTCAATCCCATCTCACCTCATGGCCAAGGAGGAGGGAAATGGGTCTCTCTCTCTTGCTTCCTGGAAAAGAGGGGGAAGGAGGAGACATTCCTTTTCCAGGGAACCAAGCGACAAATGGAGCGGTGGGATAACACTGGTCCCGACCAGATGATCTGTCCGCCATTTTGTTCACTCTCCCAGTCAGTGAGCAATTCCCTGCAAATCACTCTCTTTTTGTAAAGTTTTGTTATTAATATTGTTGCTGTTACTGTTTTTATCTCATTGCTGTTTCCAGTAAATTGCTTTTATCTCAATCCATGACCTCTGCCTTTTTTATCTCCCATTGAAGGCATAAGGGGGCACTAAACGAGGGAGTGCTGCTCCTAAACCATGACAGGTGGCAAAAAAAAAAAAAGCCCCCAAAATCACAAGAAACATAACTATTCTCTATTTCCAACAAGTAAAAAGAGGAAGAAAAATCCCACAGCAGAGAGGAACTAATAGAAATATCTGAACAGGTGAAGTAATAATCTAGACTAAAAGGAAATCATAGGAAATAAGCAGTTAAATTTTCATTTGTGGAGAGCACTGGAATAGAGGGGAAAGTACACAGAAGAAAGAAAATGGGAACATCTGCTTGCAGCGGGAAAAAAATAAAGCAGGCTAGTGGGAGTGGGCAGCTGCTGCAGAAAGGATGTGACTATTTGAAGGAAATAGACGTGAGATTTTACCATGCTAATGAGAGAAGAAACCAGGGATCACAAAATACACAGACAGTTCTCACAGCTCCAGAAGTTTGATCTTACTAAAGCATTAACTTTTTCAAAATTACATTTTTTTTCAGCTCTTATACAATAGAAAACCACACACACTTTAAAGTTCTATCTATATGCTAAAACTATCCCACTGCAGGACACACGCATGGCCCTAGCATCTGAGCTATGTTTTGTCAGTAGTACTTCATCTGATGCCCTGCTCTGCCCTCTCAGGCTGAGAAACAAAGTGTTAGAGCACTTTGAAACACACAACAATGCACTTCCCACCCTTCGCAGTTTCTCTTATCTTCAGACCCCACATCCTTATTAACAGCTCTAACAGATGTGGTTGCCAACATACACACACACAAATAGCTCAAAGGAATTTTGGATACTGGACAGATTGCTTTCACTGTCTCCTTCAAATTCAGATTCAAATACACATTCAAATATAGTCAACCACCTCCATCTGTGGGAATGACCTGACTGAAATTAGGGTCCTGAAAAGAGTGGTGACAGGACTGTTTTATAAATACTTGGAAGTATTGGAAGTTTGCAGAACAGCACTTTATAAAATTGTGGACTGGATCCTAGGGAACTACTCTGTGTAACTCTGAAACAGTTACATTCTTGGTAGGTGCCACTGAAATAATCTACATTCATGAATTGCAATACACATTTCTATTTCTGCCACAGATCTTGATATAATGTGCTATCCACAATATTTGTAAGAAAAATCATGTCTGTGCATCTGTATGTTAAAGAAAAAAAATCTTCTAAAATACATCATCCTCGTGTAAAAAACCAAAACAAAATACCTTTGAAATACAAGCTTCAAAGAAATATATCTGAACATTTAAATCTGAACATTTATTTTTAAAAGTCTGAATTCCTATTTCAGATGGAACTTGAAAACTACATTACACAGAACACGCAGTGGAGTTATTTCATCACTAAGAGAGTTATTTTGTCACTAAGTAAAAGAGTGTACAGAAGATATCACGTGACCTTACACTTTTCCTAGCCTCTTAGCTAAGACAACAGTCATCTTGCATTCTCTCTTCACTGAAGAATGAAAGAATTAGCTGGGGTCATGGACTCAAAGGATGTACCCATACCAAGTGTCATTATGAAAGTAGATGCTTACTTCATCTGCATAGAACTCTAATTCTTAAAAGTAAACGATATCTTGTGTCCCATATACCAGGGTATTCAATGGGAAAACCTGAAGTTCTCCATCTCCTAAATGTTATGTGGAATCAAAGGAACAGATCTTTAACAGAAAATTAGTTTCTAGCTAAATAACTAATTTTTCAGAACGTGTTAGTTATTCAAAGCTGAAATGTGGAGTACCTTGGTATCAACCACTATTGAGGTTGGAAGTGACCTCTGGAGGTGATTTGGTCCAATCCACTCACTCACACAAGGCTATCTAAGCCAGGTGCCCATGACTGTATTCAGGCAACTTTTGAATATCCCCAAGGCTGGAGGGAGAGTCCAAAACCTCCCTGGGCAATCTGTGCCAGTGCTCTCTCAAAGTAATAAAAAAGTGGCTTGTGATGTTCAGGAGGAACCTGTGTTTCAGTTTGCACCCACTGCCTCTTGTCCTGTCACTGGGCACTACTGAGCAGTGTCTGGCTCAATCCTCCTTGCACTCTCCTGTCAGGTATTTATCTAAAATGGCAAGATCCTCCTGAGCCTCCCCTTGTCCATTTTAAATATCCATGGCTCTGTCAGCCTTTCCACACATGAGGGTGGCTTCAGTCCCTTCACCATCTTCATGGCCCTTAGTTGGCCTTTCCCAGTACGGTCCATGTCTGTCTTTCACTAGGGAGCCTCGAGCTGAACATAGTATTCCAGTTGTGGCCATGCCAGTGCTGAAATCAAAGGCCAGGCAGGGAATATGTGCCTTTTGACTGACACGACAGAAACTTTTGAAGACTTGGATTGTTTTAACAGCTGCATGACTACTGTCCTGTAATATGACATGCAACAAAAAAACTGAAACCAAAACAAATCAAAAAAAAAAAAAAACCACCAAAAATAAACAAACCAACCTTTAGTCTCAAAAGAAAAAAAAAAAAAAAAGGCCACCACCAAGCCTATTACCTAGACCATGACACTACACAGGTGCCATCGGCTCCACTTGCATATTTCATATTGAGCTGTTCACCAGCAGTTATTTGTGACAATTGACTATGAAATACAAAAGAAATTGTGAATTAGATGGAAGTAGTTTTACAATAGCCTTGAAAATACCTTTCTTTTGTTTTTTTATGAAGACAAGGTTAAAATAAGGTTTCTAGGCATAGCCCACAGAAGTAGGAAGAATGCCTGAAGACTGAAATACCTGGAAGCTGATAAATATTCTGCTTTCTAAGCAGAATACTTACTAGAAACTAAGCAACTTAAGGTTGTATCAACACAATTGTTAGCATCAGGGACTTCTCATCACTTAAAGATCTGTATTAAATTATAGTTCATTCTAAACCAAGAACATCAAACTCTCACATTTTTTAACAGTAGCTGACAAAATTCTGAAGGAAAAAAAAAAACCAACCCTGAAGTCTTATTTGTTAAGAAGTAACATTGTTATTATTTGTTAAGAAGTAAAATTTGTTAAGAAGTAAAAATGCTCACAGAAATATGGCATGCAAAATCAGAATAATCATACTCTTAGTTACAATCTGAACACCTGCTGGGCTCCCCACCAGAACTGAAAGTTTTAACCAACAGTGATTCAACTCCTGGAAAGACCTGAAACTTCATTAATTCTTGTCTGAGGGGAAAGATAAAAGGGGAGGCTGAAATGAGCTTTCTGCTACAATGGAATTTGCTGGATAGGGAAAAGGGAAACATACTGCTGTTCCCAGCAGAACAGAGTCTAGTGCCAGTAGACACATAACTCTATAGTTTCCAGATCTCCCCATTCTAAGTTATATTCCTCACATCAAGATTTAGCTGTTTGGGCTTTAGAAAGCTGATCCATCACTTGTCAAAGGCATCAAAAGCTGAATAACAGATCTGAGTGCACTTGTACCCAAAGGAAGCATAGTTGATTCAAGAAACACCATAACATAATTGACTGCAAATTGCAATGGCAACTGTTCCTCTCCACTATTTGGTGTTCAACATTTGCCTTTCAGACACTGTCGAATTCCAGAGCAAAATCTTTTCATTTAATAATCCTTGACAGATTGTTCCTCCACACATTTGTGTAATTGCTTTTTAAACCTAATAAATTTTAAACTTTAAGTCCTTCACCACGGAGTTCCAATTCTTAATTGTGCATTGTATAAAGAAATATTTCATTTTTTATAATCTTGATCAGTTTCACTGTATCTCTATTATACTTTTTATTAGTAAGAAGAAAGGAAACCACAAAAACTATGCAGGATGTGGGCACAGCTTGAACTTTTACAATTCAACTTTTATTTATTATTTTGTTTTCCTTTATTAACCATTCCCAAAACCTTATTTTGCCAGTATATCAGTAATTTATTAGATTGTTAACTAATTCTGCCATATATCATTGATTATCTACAATATGTCCACCACTGGTGTCAACTTTGGCAACTGTAGATATTCAAGCCTTTTTTAAAACTGTCATCACATTTGTCACCTTGCTTCCTTTCTTCTGATGTTGGCATACGTTCAAGCAATAGTTTACACAGCACAGTTCATAGCTCAGCTCTTTCATCCTTCAGTTCCCTTAGAAGTCCAGGGTGAATACCAGCTGGTCTTAGCAATCTGTTACTGTCCACTTTATTGACCTATTCTAAAATTCACTCTACTGACCATGGAAGTTACGTTCTTGTGCTAAAGTGGTGCTCCCCCAAAGTCCAGCTTGGAGGTAAGTTCATTATTCGTCAAACAGAAATAATTCAGAGCTTCAGCATTTGGAAACAGGAAAAAAGTTATGTTACTCTTTTTTTTTCCTTTGGAAGGCAGATATGACACGCTAAATCATACTTTTGTATAGCATTTTTATTACATCTTTATCCATCCTTAAAATTGAATAGTATGAAAATTTTAACACCTTAGCTCTAAATCGCAAAGCAGTTACAATCAGAGACCTACAGAAGTCCTCACCATTAAAATACAAGCATATACTCCTAAGTGAAACCTGCATGAAAAAGAGACACTCAAGACATGGCTTCTGCTGCTTATATATTATATGTAGCATCTGTTAAATATGCTTAACATGCTGCAGTCCCTGTATTTACTTAACTATGCCCTGGGGCTTTTTTAGGTGAGTCTAGTAGTTAAATATTTTTTTATCTTTTAATAGAAGAATTCATTACTTTGTTTGTTAGCAAAACTATTTAACTTCACTAAATAGCTTCTAGAAGCTGGACTTGGCTTATTTCTAGACCGAAGTCCAACACACAAGCTAATTTTAGTTCTTCTTACTGTGCAAGTTTTGAAAACGTGGTTATTTATTATTTATTCACATGAAAAAGTAGAAGTATCTTTTTGATATTTATATCTTCATTTACTACACTGGGAAAATTGCTTCATCATAATCTTAACTTTCAATTTAATGCAGATGTTTCCAGCCTTGAGTTTTAAACACTAGAAGTCTTTGAACATATAGTAATTTAATTTTTTTCACCTTTGGAGAAGGGCTTGGAGATGCTGGTGGATAAATGACTGGGCATGAGCTGGCAATGTGCACTTGTGACCCAGAAATCTGTCCACATCCTGGGCTGCATCAAAAGCAGCCCGGCCAAGAGATCAAAGGAGATGATTCTGCCCCTCTACTTCACTCTGGTGAAACCCCACCTAGAGTGCTCCATCGAGCTCTGGGGTCCCCACCACAGGAAGGACATTAATCTCTTGGGCCAGGTCCAGAGGAAGGCCACAAAAACAATCAGAGAGCTGCAGCACTTCTACAAAGACAGGCTGAGAGAGCTGGGTTTGTTTATAATGGAGAAGAGAAGCCTCCAGGGAGACCTTGAAGCTTTTGAATATTTAAAGGGGGCTTATAGAAATCAGTATCTATTGTGACAGGACAAGGGTTTTAGCATAAAAAGGGTTGAGACTAGATATATAGGTGACATTTTTTACAATGAGGATGAGGAAACACTGGAACAGGTTGCCTGGAGAAGTTGTGCATGCCTCACCCCTGGAAACACTGACAGTCAGGCCAGATGTGGCTCTGAGCAATTTGATGTCATTGAAGATGAGTTTGACTGGATGGCCTTTAAATGCCCCTTCCTATCCCAAGTATTCCACGATTCCAAAAGTCACAGTATGGAGACATAGCTGAGCATTTATGGAAATATATGGGAGTCCATTCCTTCCTCTACACACTCTGCTTTGCTCCTGCTTGCATATTCCTAGAATTTATGAAAGGGGCAACACAATAATCAATGTACTTTAAAACCTTCAATTGACAAAAATGACCAAAAAGTTAACGGGAGTGTGATGTCAAAGTAGCAAGTTTAATCATCTTGTGGAGTAATCATATGAGCACCAAAGTGGGGCAGACCATGTAACCAGAAGCAGGGCAGAAGACATCAGTCAGGCCTCTTCAATTCAGCATCAATGAACTGATATGTGTTCTGTTGCTCAAAGAGCATCATCCTGTGATCCCACAGAGCAGAAGTTTGCAATGCATCTGAAAGAATCTATTCACTATTTTCCTATTTTTATCTGTATAGTGAATTCCAGAACCTAACTTTCAGTTGCGCCACTTCCTTGCACAGCCATATACACACTATCAAACAAGAAAAAGAATTGGACTCACCCATCTAGCAGCACCAGATTTGCCTGCCACAAATTCATGAAATTTGCTATCAGGTAAATTATAAACAAAAATTACACATTTTTAATTAACCATTTGTTTTTAAGGGTCATTTATCTCAGAACAGTACACTGAAACTGATAGGAGAGACATTTTTCATAATTGATTTGATCTTTGTTATTGTAAGATTTAAAGTTAACAAGTACCATCTGAGTATACATATAGGTTGAAGATATATTTCTGACAGAAAAATTATTCTATCAAGACCTCATCTCCTTCCTTTAAACTATGCAGTTCATTTCACTTGTGTAAAGTGAAACGTTGTTTAGTCTTACCAGCACCCAGCTCTCAAAATCAGTTTAACTAAATATCCTTATTGATGAACAATACCTCAATTCACAAGAAAGACAATTTTTATTATTTATTATGTAGAAGTAATTTCATTGCAGAACACTGTAGTACGATATAGTGCATATTGCACCACACATTATTCATCTCTAAGTAATTTTTCTGAACAGTTTTATAAAGGGTACTCCATGTGTTCTGATGTTATTTTTAATTATTTTATTAACCTCTGATATTAACTTAATTCAAGATATTTCCAGGAGGGAAACACTGGATCAGACTTTCAACCTAATTCTTTGAATGACTATACAAAAAAACCCCAAGACATGGAACTAGAATAGATGGGGTAGTGCAAGGGCAGGAATGAATGATCTGACATAAGAGGGACTAAGCTACATAGCACTGTCAGTGCCTCACAAACCACAAAGGCAGGGGCAGTACCAACCTGACAAAGGGCTGATCATTAACTTGTGA
This sequence comes from Passer montanus, assembly GCF_014805655.1. NCBI lineage: Eukaryota > Metazoa > Chordata > Aves > Passeriformes > Passeridae > Passer > Passer montanus. The sequence continues at coordinate 906,095 of NW_024368374.1, read as the reverse complement.
CAGGAAACAGCAGTACATGGGACTCCAAACTGAAAGGGCAAATGGACAAGAAAAGCAAACTGGGATTACTAGGGAGGAGATTGTATATTCAGGCTGAAACTGAATGAAGAGCCACGGCCAGCAGTGGACTGCCAAATTACAAAGGCAGTAAGAAACCAAGGGTATCAAAGATAATAAAGGGCACTCCCACACTAAGCACCTAAAGTACATCAAAGCACCTGAAGCATGTCTGGAGATCAGGATGGGACACTTCTATCAACCTAAAACATGAAATGCTGGTATATAGTCAGAGAGTGCAACAAGATCTCCAGGATGAAGGTACTAGCTGAATAGCAGCCTGAAAGTAGTGGTCTTGCAGGTCAGATGCCTGGGTTTGAACCTTCAGAGTGAGACTGCTTACCCCTTGTTACAACCCCTGTGAGCTGGAAAATCTGGGAGGCAAGCCAAATAAAAGACAAATCACTGTGGATCTCCCATTCTGCAACGTTCAACCCATCCTCTTCCTCATGCACCCCTGATAAACCCACTGCTTACAAATGTGCACCTTATGTGGTGTATGGGAGCAGGAGTGAGAAGATAAAGGAATCTAAATTTATCCCTTACTTGTAAATTTTTGCAACAATTAATAGCAACTACTGTGTCATCTAATAAATGTAAAATAGGAACTCATGGTCCAAAGTTCGGGTCACTCCTAAAACAAAGCACGGTAAATACATTTTTCATCATTTTCTTAGGTCTATTTTCAATATTGAGGTCTTTTTCTTAAAGAGGCATTCCTAAGGTAAGCATGCCTGAATTTCTCTGAACTACTTGTCTGGAACCAAACTGCAGTTCAATTTATTCGTGACTACTTTTTACTTATTTCTTGTGGTTTAAACAGTTCTTTTCCTTTTCTAACGTTCTTCTTAAAGTACAAGAAAATATCTTAGCACTACAACATGATCTTTGATTTTTTTAATTAAATATTTCAAATCCATTTAATCTCTTCACCGGATGATACCAGCAGTTTCTAGGCATCTGTGATTTAATCTGCCTTGAGTCTGGGACAGTAGAACTGAAAGTCACATTACAAAGCATGACTTGTAAACATATTAATGACAATGCTTCCCTACTGGAAACATTTCTGTGAAATCCAGGATTTGTTCTGCTCTTCTTCCCTTACCTTTATTTCCTTTTTTTTGGTAAACAACCAATACATATATATATATAGATATAAATACCCATATGTACACAAACTGAAGTAAAAAATCACAGATTCTAATGCTAATCTAAAGTTTGTGTTCACAGTCTTAAATTTCAGGCATGAGCATCTCCACTAAGTTCTGATTCCCAGAAGGGAAGGAAAAGAAACTATGCCATGCTCTTACAGAATATCAAATCTATCCAAATGGACTGGAGAAACGTGGGCTTGTTTTAGACTGATTCTTTCTCTTGTGTTTAATTTCCAGGTTTCTTTGCTTTCTTCTGAAATAGATACACTTACACTCACACTCTCCATTCTCAAACACCACCAATACTCTGCCACCTTTAAGTAGTCAGTCAGCTACTACAGGTCTCCATCATCTACTATTAGCAAAGGAATGCCAGAAAGGCCATGCAAAGCCAGTAACAAACATTTAGTGACTGCTACCTATCTTGATCTCTGTACTGGCCCTCTGGCCCTCCTGCAACCATCAGGTACATGTTGGGGCCTCAATAACATACTGGTAAATATGAGGCAAGCAAATGCAGTAGCATTTAGCAATGTGAACAAGGAATTGAACATATTAAAATTTCTTTGTCATGTGAGAAAAGTTCTGTTTCAATACAAACAAGTGAAGTTACAGTTAAAGGTCTTGTATAAAAGAAGTCCTGCCATGGGTTAAATATACTGAGGTTACTTGAAACACACTTGAATAGAGTAAGCTCTTTCAGAAGTAATGGGACTTAAAAGTAACATAAAATCTGCCAATCATACTGAAGTTTTTGGCTTTGTTCTCAAATTTGTTTTTTTTCTACTCATCCAGCTTCTGTAACATCCTACCCTTCTTGAATCTGAAAATGCTTCCAAACTCTGCCATCGTAAAGTTCAGCCTTTTCTTAACATACGCAACAGATCATTGAGACTATTTAATGAACAATTATACCCAAACTTGATTCTTCAGAAACTCTACTTTTAGCCTCATAGTCCAGTGCATCCTTTTTCAATATTCCCCACATCCTCTTAAACTTACTTGTTTTACAAGTCTGCAGCTAATCCCACTTTTCATTCATATCGGTACAATGGCAGTCCTACTGTGATCCAGAGATTAAACTGATCATATTTGTTTTGCTTAGAAAAACTGTCATCTTCTCAAAAACCTGAAATGTTATCTACTGCCTAGCATAATTTACTTTCACTTTTCATATGCTGAATTTGACATACACTTCACTCTCCTTTCTTTTTAATCTACCACGTGTCTTTGATTATAATTTGTAGAAAAACTGCTCAGAGCTTCTGCATATCACTGATAATGAACTAATCAATTTATGAAATAAAGTCCTCAGTCATTTTTGAATCTAACTTCTAGAAAAAGTGCTGTCATCTTTTCCCAGCAAAAATAAATAAAAACCCCCTCAGTATTCTCTTGCTATAACTACTAAATGATGCATGATTCCCTTGCAATCACCACTAAATATCATACACAGTTTCTAATAAAAGCAGTGAAATGGATTTACATAATTGAATAAAGGAAAAAAAAATGGTCCACAGTATAAGTTAAATTCAAGTGCACAAGCACTTCAATTTTATATGCACAAGCACTTGAAGGATTACGCTGAAACAAAATATGAATTTAGCCAACATTTCTTATTGCTAAAGCAAGAGCTGTCAATCAGTACATTTGTTTGCATGGTCTCATTAGAGTACATTGCCTCAATTTCAATAGTCATAGTGAAGAATGTTGAGAGCATAACTGAGCATAACTGTATCTACTTAACAAGCATTCATGCACCCTCATTAATTTTTTTCATCTCACTTTGAAGCATGACATGGCTCATACCAGAACAATAACTTGCTGATAATTGTTTGAGACAACAACTGGACAGGAACAGTGCAGAGGTGAACTTTCCTATAGATTATAGTGTGCCTCAGTGAATTACAATTAGCTTTAAAAGTCATCTGTCCTGTTCAGCAGCTTTCAAGATATTTCATTAGCAACTAAAGATATCCTAACACATTTTAGGCTTTAATGACCCAGTTGCATTATATTTTCTAAGATAGAAATTTCTCCAGAACACATGACAAATATCAAAATATGTGAGCTCACAGCTCCATAGTATTTATAAAATTGTCACATGATATAAACTGAAGCTTAGCTTGTCATTTATTAATTTAAATGCTAATAAAATAACAATAACAATTTGTATAACTCCCAGATCACAAATCACCTTTATAAAACTCTGATGATAACTTTACTGTACTCCTGCAAGATAAGTGTCATATTTAGGAATATAACAAAACAATTCAGATCAAGTACAAATCACTAAGGAAAACAACTGTATATAGAGCTATATAATCATATTCCATAACAAGCTAAAGGAAAATAGACTATATATCTACCTAATCTATTGTTATTATAATGTACTGATACAGAAATAAAAAATAAAAACAAAAAAGACCCCACACCACAAAACCTAACAAGATTACTTATAAAATAATGTTTACAATTTTTTTTCAGATTTTTAACTCTTTTAATGCACTCCTACGTGCTGATAATGTTCCGTGTCTCTTCTAGAAGAATCACTCAATGCTGCATTATCTCCTGTTTTTGTTGCCCCAAAACTCAACCTTTTTTGAAGTCACATTTACATTTATCTTTAGTTTCCCAGGAAATTGTTGAAGTCAGTGTTCCATTTCAGCAACAGAAAAATTTCTATATCTAGAAAAACATTATTTCTTTAAAATCATTCACAGTGAGAAGGCTGACTTCATAATAAAAATGGGTTTTGTTTGTATTGTTATTATTAAGTGACAGATATCTGCAGAAATTATTTGTTCTTTTTACTAGGATAAAAAGAAAAGTTTGGTGATGAAAGAAGAGCTATAAAAATGAAAGCAGATTTTCAACAGAAAGTCTCACTTTAGATGCAGACAAAATACTGCATTGAGGAACCATTAGAAACCTACATCCTGACCAGATTCCTCAATTTGAAACTGGTAAATGGGCCTCCAGCAACAGATAGTGATGTCAATTGTGTAGGGAAAAATAATTTAATTTAAAAAAGAAACAGACTTAAACTAAAATTTTCTACTGCCTTAAGAAAAGACCACTCAAAATGACAGCATGGAGACAGACCACTGCATACCACTGCATCTATTCCTAACAGAATCCTAGACAAGCATAATTACAAATGAAAGAAAGGAAAAGGGGAAAGGGAAGGCAGGTGGAAGGAAGGGAGAGACAGAAAGAGAAAAGAAAGGAAGGAAAGGAGGAAGAAAGGAAAAGGAAGTGTCGGAAGGAAGGAAGTGTCCGAAGGAAGAAAGGAAGAAGAAAAGAAAGAAGGAGAAGAAAGAAAGAAGGAGAAGAAAGAAAGAAAGAAAGAAAGAAAGAAAGAAAGAAAGAAAGAAAGAAAGAAAGAAAGAAAGAGAAAGAAAGAAAGAAAGAAAGAACAAGACTTCCTTTTCTGCATCAAACAAATCTGCAGGAATCAGGAAAGATTTCAGGTACAGTTTTAAACCAGTTGTTAATTAATTCTTTTCTGTAGCACCTACCTCCCAAAGGCAGCACTGAGAACAAATGCACTTATAGTTTCTAGTGTAATGGCACAAGTACACCCTAGTATTTGAGCCATTGCCATTTCTTAAAGCATTCTTTAAGTCATCATGGTCTTCCCCAAAGTTGGGGATGTTCCCATACAAACATGGTGCAGGAACTGTACTTTCAACCTTGTGTATTCAAAAGAGAAAAAGTTACACCTGTACACATGGATAACCTCATGCCTCAATGAATTCCAATCGGAAGTAAGCAATGTCTCTCTCTCTCTCTCTCTCTCTAATAGTTGTGCAATTCTCTACTGTGCTCTACTCACACACCATCCATTACCTGGAACAGCATCCTGAAGTTTACAGAATAAATATCACTCTTTTAAAAGCAATATGATACTTAGAGATAACAGCAAGAGAACAGCTGGTAAAATCATAAACACACTTGAAGCAACCAACAACCACACTATTATCATAAAGTTCTCTCCATATAGCAATCAATGCTTATTCATCCTAAATCCCACCCATTCATTCCACTTATAACAATGTCTGATGCATCTGCAAATGAAGTCTTTTGGGGCCTCTATACAATACAGAATTTAACACACTTGCAACAGATGGGATGCAAACATGATGTTTTGGTTTGGTTTAACTATACCAGTACAAGTCAAGAATAGGGAACTGTTGGTTGTTTTTCTCTTTTTTTTTTTTTCTTTTTTTTTTTGGGAAGTGGGTGGGGCAGGGAGGGGAGGGCTGATGGGCAGGTGGAGATAGTTTTGTATTCCCAAATACTTAAGCATTGTTTGTCTATAGTTCTTTCAACACTTACTCTGGAAAGAGTAAGTTCAAGAAGTTCTTAGACTTCCCATACTTTCTCTGGAAAATGGGATAAAGAACACATCAAAGCTAACAGGTCTTTATGGAAGGACTTTATGAAAAAAGAGAAGGTAGATGCAATTCTATCTATCTATTTTAGTTATTTTCTCTACTAGGGCTCCATTGGACCTCAAGTGCATCCAAATACACATATCCACCAAAACTTTAGATGGATAAACTTTTGGAAGAAAAATTCATCCAAAAATCTATAGCAGAAAAAAACCCCCACTGCTAAAAAGAAATAAATATACATCTACGATCTCTGCATTCTGTATGGATAAACCTTTCTGTAAAGAAAAAGAAAAATTTCTGCATATGTAAAAAATAAAATAAGCATCATGGTGGAATTAATATAGAAGCTTGATTTTACCCAAAATGAAGTACAAGAGTGGGAAAATGTCATATAGTCATAGGGAGCATTTTTTGGTTTCTGCCATCAGAAATCAAGACTTCTAACCATTATGCAGTCACCACTGAAGGCTCTTTGTCAGCTGTGCTCCTGCTCTCCTCTCCTTCTTTTCCCCTATCAAACACTGAACACCTCCAGGAAAGGAACTGGTCTTAATTCTGTCCATAGTCAAACACTGATCTGCCTTCATTATGCAGGACTGAGGTGATCATAGCTCAATTCCTGAACTTCTGAAGAAAATGTTCCTTTTAATTTCCTTTTTTATAATACACTTTACAAAATTTGGCTTAGTGATTTTAAATTCAGGCTAAGAAAAGAAAAAGAGATATTGTGTCATAACAACATATTCATAATGTCATGTTTTATAATTGAGGTGGTGGGTTTAAGAAGAACTGGTTTGATCAATATTCAAAATCAGGACAGTAATTCCAACTTTTGTATTTTTTATCCACTCTAAAAAATTAAGCCTTTTTTCCTCAGAAAGAAAATAGGAAGCTGTTGTTTCTTTGAAATCACTCAGCAGTTGAATCCAAAATGCATTTTACCCAGTCAACCTCAAGAAAAATGTGGCTGAATTTACATTGCTCTGTAAGAGGCAGGAGGGAGGTTATACAGCAGTTTCCCACTTCCAAGTGCAGCCTTCAATTTTTCATGACTACTTTAAAACTCTCCACACTAACACCATCGATAACCAGGACTGTATTAGACAATGAAAAAATGCAAACTTCTTCTTCCAAAGCTTCCCGGTCCCTTTTAGCTGTACTTCTTTCCATACTGCTTCAAATATTTCAAATAGTAAACCAAATAAATCTAAAAGATCCCATAATGTTTCAAAAGTTAGGTCCCCAAATACTGAGTCTATACTGTTCCAATGTTCAAAATAACTCTATTCAGTGCCATCTGAAACCAAACAGCGATGTTTCTCTACACTATCCACTTGCAAAAATATGACACTGAGATTAGAAATACACAAGCTTACACTAGCTCTATAATGTTGATATTTTTATTGTTGTTGATCAAAAGTACCAACATAATTGATTCATTATTCAGGGATTGGAACATGCACTTGACAGCTACAATTTCCCTTACTATCATCCAGGTTTTCAGCAGCAGAGGCTGAGACTCTGCACAGTAATTCTACTTCTAAAGCTGTCTCACCACTAAAATGATCCAGAGTTGCCTTCTTTCATTTACTTTGTGAGAAAAATGCAGCCACATAAGCTACAAATCAAAAAAACAATAACAGACCTGTTCAACTTTTAAAATACTCTTTTTTTTCTGTCCACTTAACTTTAAATCAACATATAGATCTAGACTTGACTATACATGGCACTCAGAGACATCTTTTTAATTCTGACAATAAATATGCAAGGCTATTGTTTACATTTACACTTAAATACTGTATATATCTAGAAGCATAATTGTTTCTAAGCAATGACTTGCATTTTATCTGAAATTTGGTAGAAAAAAAAAATTTCTTTGTTGTGTATAAGAGAAATTTACAAAATATTACTTTACAATTTTATCTTGAAACCTATCATGATAAAAGTCTTTTCCAAGAAAAACTGAAACTTTGGTATAAGATGGCATTTCTTCATTAGAAACTATAAAGGTAGTATTGTTTTAAATCTCTATGGGTATATAAACCTACAAGTTAACTAGAATAGAAAACACATTTTAAAAATCTACTGTTTCAGACTGGGGAAAAAAATCTATACTTAAAGCCATAAAGCATAGCCATTATTTTCAACATATACTAAAAATTATACTTTCAACCAAATATTTTTTTAAAATCACAGCTCTAAAATGCAACAAAAATGAAAGAAAAAAAAAGATGCTTTGCTTCCTAATCTCTAAAACCATAGCATACATATCTATTTATTTAAAAAACAGAGGTTGCAAGGTTTACAGAGAAGCACAAATTAGCAACTTATCCAATAAGATCCATTTTTAATATGAATGTAGGATGAGTAAGTTTGGAATTTTTTTACACGTCAAAAGATAAAAGTAATATAAGACATAATACAGGCTGAAAAAAGATTCAAGAATATAGTTGCTATGGTGAAGACAGGAGGCAGCAGAAAGTCAAAAAGACATGCATAAATAGTTTTTTTAGAAGTATTTGGATACATAACAATAAGACATGGTACAAGAATGTAACATAAGACATTAGACTGAGATCACATAATATATGCAAAATTAAAGGAAAATATACAAAGACAGAAACATACACTGGAAACCTACTGAGAAATCTGAATCAATGCAGAGCCAGAAATTTAACAGATCATTACTATTTCTACTAGAAAATAACAGTGCAAACTGTAATTCTTCATCATTATTAAGTTTTTATTAGAAGAATAATCTTGTTGATTACAAAAAGACTGCTTACAAATTTTTTTTAAATCATATTATATTCATATGTCATATGTCAGTAAGTAAATAATGAGTGTCTGATTTAGTTTAAAACATTTGAGATGTAAGGTAACAGAAGTCTATTTAATTTAAATTATCTCAGCCATTAAACCACCAGGCAGATTTGAACATGCTAAAACTCAGTAAATTTATCATCTTATATTTAAGCAACCAAACCATCATCTTTAAACATTAGTTTGACACCAGATAACAACAGTAATAGCAACAGCTATAATTCTGATCTACCTATTCTTACAAGTATATGTAAAGTCCTCAAAGTAAAGACTAAGGTTTAAAATTAACTAGAATTAAGGAAATGAAGATGAACAATAGAAGTTACAGTTATAAGAATGTTTGGTTTGCTCTACTAAGGGAATGTCCATACCTCACATATCTGTCTCCCTACAAGAACGCTACATTGCACCTCAACTAAACTACAGTACTTTGCACTGTGGAAACAGCATATGAACAAGAGCGAGCAGCTTGCAGTGTAGATGCACAAAGTGCATAGCTATTGTGCTGTGAGCGTCTCAGAGATTTAGTCTTGAATGTCCAAGAAATAGGAGAATATATTTTCTCTCTGAAACACAGACTGTCATTGCATGCATGTACAGTTTTCTGAGATAAGTCTCTGTGAAGGAACTCAACCTGGCATTTGAAGCTTAATATATATGTAGCAATCATGTAACAGGTGAGCTAGCTCTTAGTTGCACAAGGGAACATTCTACTTGATAAAAATGTCAAAATAGTTTCTGAGAAAAATATGAATGAAACAGATTATTTACTTACTGAAAGCAGCATTAATGTACCTTTCAAACTTATAGAAATCAGTAAGTAACAAAGTAATCCACTTTTAAGTGTAATAAACAAATTGTACTAAACAGTAAATCTCCAGAGCACAAGGAAGTAGTTGCATGATAAACACGTTACAGAGATCTATAACTAAAGCCAACATCAATCAAGGTCACACAAAATCTCCATGTGGCTCAACTTGCCATATTTAATAAATAAATCCAGGTATCATCAACAGCATTAACTTGTTAGTAGATAAATACTAAGAACATAGTCCACATTCTCTAGAAAAAAAGTTAATTAAGAATAAAGAACTACTGTGCACAAATCTGTACTGCAGCATAATTAATAGCCTTACATATTTTGCAGTAGGAATTCATTAACTATCACAAATACTGGGCTTTCAGTCATACAATGCACATCAAAAGTAGCTTTCTGACAACAGCCTGAGGACTTCAGACCAAACACTAACAATTAGTTTATGAGATGTTCTTTAAATTCAAGGCTTCTCTCATACCAAAAAGTATCTGAATCTCAGCAGAAAAAGATAAGGGAATGCAGTCACCTAAACCTTATTTCCCACCTTGACCTCCACACTCATTCCAGTGTGTTAACATTGCTAAAAATATTTTTTTTTTAAATGTTTTTAAAATTAAATATCAGCTTGTTCAATTGATGCTGGCTTCAGCTCATAAACAACAGAAATTACTCTTAAGTATTTCTGTAATAACTTTTGCTAAAAAGTCTGATAAACAATTTCAACTTACTTCCTAAGTACACCTTTAAAAAATGTTAGAAAATTAACTAGTGAATTTCTAGTGAAAGAAATTAAGTGTTCCAGAGCACAAGCAAAGGCAGGTCATTTGTGGGGGGGGGGGGGGCTATTTTTTGGGGGGGGGGTCTATTATTTTCTTTTCCTTAGAGGGGGATGTTTAATAGCCAAGAAACCATAGCCATTTCTGAGTCTTCTGTAGGCCAAGAGATCTGACTGACCTCATACATTCAAGCTGGATACCACTGGATTCTATCAAGATATTCTAGATTAAAAGTTTCTACCTAACACTGTACAGTTTACATCAAATTGTAAGACCACTTTAGATACGTGAAAGGGTTGCCTGGTATATTAGGAGTAGCTAAAGCAAAACATTAGGAAGAGTAAATGAGGTTTTAGAAGCTTCAATGACCTGTGTGTCAAGCAAAAGATTACACTGTTACATGGTATTCCCTCTAAGCTCCTGAGTTACACTGCTAAGAATCTGTGCTCATATTGAACACTAAACTCTCATAGACTCAAGCCATAATGAGACTGCAAATAAAGGTAAATGGAGCATACCTTTATCTAGATTATATGCTTTAATATATCCTGTAATAAGCAAATTATTCAAGTCTGTTCAGAACAGTGCCCATTTAAGCTATCGATTTTGGACAGATCTGACATAGAAAAAATCTAATAAAAAGTACTGAGAAAAACATAAAATGAGGCAATTATAATTTAGTTCATTTTTTGACTTTATACGCTGTCGATTAAAGTTCTGATTCTCTTGAAATAAGTCTTGAGAGACACTAACAAGGCTAAACAAGAGGGAAAGGAACATCTAGGAACTCTATCCACAAGTCAATTTATCAGAAACTGTAACAGATAAAATTGCTCAATTCATAACATACTCATGAAGGTATCTATGGCACAAGGAAATTGCATCACATACCTCTAGACACCAGATTACTCAGCTACCAGAGTATTTTCTTTCCTTAGGGATACAAGGACTCTCACATAAAATACTCAGTAAATAAGTCATAGCTCCATATTGCAAAAGATTTATTTAATACCATTAACCAATATTTTTAAATTGCAATCTATAAGAAAAACAACCCATTAGAACTAGCATGATTGATTCCTATCAATATACTTATCAATGTATATCTGAACATATAACAGAGAGAGGGTTTTAGATTGATCTAGTTAATTACTGTAAATAACAATATCTGTTCTTTCCAGATTATAAAAATAATAAAATCAAACAGGGGAAAGTAATATAGTGTTCTCAGTGCTGCTTCTGATAGTGATGCACCGCTCCAACTTTTTGAAAGACACAAGCAGTTTGCATCTTTTTTTTTTCTCTAAATAAATAAGTTTGAAATATTGGTTATATACAAAAATCAGTAAAACTTCCTTGATTACTTCAAGTCTGCTATACTGCTGTGCCAGAACTAACATATTGAAACAAAAGCATGCATTTCATTCGCAAAGGATGTTTAAACTAGCAGTGCTGTCATACATCCACAGGCTGATTTTGTGCAAGTAGTCCTTACTCATTACTATCACTTTCCAGAAATCTACATTAAAAAACTTTATAACCTACACCAGTTAATATGATTTTCTCAGCTACTGCTTGTCTTCACTTATATTTAGCAATACAAAACTACCTGGTAAAAATACTTCCAAGAAACTTCATTGTTTTTCATGTTTACATTTATACAGCACTTTCCCTTTGCATAAATTTCCTCATATTTTAAAGTGCATTTTTTGTGATTGCACTCAACAGTTAGAGCCACACAAACTCTATAAAAAGGCATGTGTTATTTATTTGTAGTCAGTGGCATGAGATGTGAAGTAAAATAAAATGTAAAGAGTTATGTAGTTCACAACTCTGAAACAAGATATGAGGATTTCTTTCAAATCATAAACATAATCAATTTGCTCATTTATAAAATATACATTATTTAGAAAGAGACACAAAAGTTCCATCTTCTGTAGGAAAGCAAACATGATGCGCATCAAATGTGTAAATCACCTTAACCTTTTCCTCAGAAGTGAAGCATATAACTGAAGACTATATAATAATCTTCAGCACCATTTTCCAAGAATACCTAAGTGTTCTAATCTTAGAACAGGTTTTCACAATTTTCACATTAAAAACTTTTAATCACTATTTTAAAAATACAAAGAGTGAAGTAAATTTAGTAATTTAGGCGAATCCACATGATTTAGAATCCACAAAAGAACCTTTTCCATTAATTCACAAGCTAAGTGCTTGGCAATATTTAAATAGACTCAAAGATTTAATATTCAGTGTACTATTCCATATATATAGCAAAGAAAATGCTACAATTTTCTTCAAATTAAAACATTCTGTTAAAAACTCTCTCTAATATAACAGAGAAATATGAAAAATAGGACACAAACAGCAATCAATGAAGCAATTGGATTCTGGGTTACAAGCCAACACGTGCTATTTCACTGAAAATAAATCTTCCAGAAAATAACTTTTCCAAAAAGTGCAAAAAGGTTTTCCAGTTAAAACCATCTCTGTGCATCTTCCAATTACAGAATCACATCTTATGCATTATTACAGATGTACTATCTACATTACTTCTAATATCTGTATTAGGGTTCTCTCTCCTTTTTCACCAAACCTGTAATATCTATTCAGTAATACAGATCATTTACTGTACTATGAGACACTCTTGTGGTACATTAAGGAATGAAGTGATGAGACAATCATAAACAAAGATTCAAACTCAGAAAGCATCCATTGCAAGCAAGCTTTAAGAGTATTCACCATTTTAGAATTTTTTTTAAAAGCAAGCAGTGAGATCTGCAGCATTCATTCTCACTGAAATGCTGTTCTATCTGACACACTATTTGACAGAAGCTAAACAACAGAAATGCTGGAATTGCAAGTGAATTCTTGTCTTTGTTGGAACAGATTAATACCACATTACAGTCTGAAAGTGAATGTAACTTTATATTATCTTATGTTAAAGAGGGTATGTGTTTCTGCAACAAAAATAGATATTTGATAATCTAATGTATCTACCTAAGTTGGAATACCAGACAAATATACTGTAAATATAGTTTTAGGTTAATTCTAATTAGCAAGCTTTTAAGCCTCTGTCCAGAAAACTTCTCATTCCTCCAGCAATTCAGGCAAACAAAATTTGTATAATGAAAGCTACTTGAATTCCTGCTCCTCAAAATCTGTGCTAGAGTTCTATGAGACTGAAGATGATATAGTCTCCATTGCAGAGATTCTGCATAATTAGTCTAGTATGCAGATTTGGCTATTGCACACATTTTTTGTGAAGAAAAATATAATTTATCATATGAGAACAATAGTAGCATTTCTTTACTATCTCATCACACATCTTTGCGCTAGCCACAGTTTTTTAAATGCTGGGAAAAGACAAAAAGGGAAAAATAAGTCTATTTTGCACCAGCTGGAGTCTTTATCGTATTGTTTAGTTAGCATTTCCAAATGCTGTAGAATAGGATTTCGTCCCTCTCTTCCTGTTACCTTCACATATGGATAACAGCTGACTACCTAGTCACTAGACCTTGCAGAATTTTGAGGAATTAGTCTAATTTTAGATGCATAAAAACTAGTTAGTAGTTCTAGTAGTAACAACATACTCATTCTATTTGACCTAAATATCCTTATATGTAAATGTAGTTCCTGCAGCAGATTTATAATTTGATTAAATCTATATGACTTCCCTCCCCCTCAAAAGGTGGAACACAAATATTACCCTGAGTAAACAGAAAACTTCAGCTGGGATCAAAGAATAAGCCTTAGCTTCAGAGTCTGGAATAGCATAAGTACCGAGAGCTATACCAACAATCCAAAACAAACAAGAGTTGTACAAATTAACAAACTGTGTTATTATTTTTAAGAAAGTGAAGCATAATGCAATTTACATTTCATCCTAAAGGCAAACATGAGCTCTAGCAAAATGAATCACATTATTTTCTTGACAAATCAGAGGCACATTAAAGGAATGTTTTGTCCTTAATTTCTCCAGTTCTTTTCATACGGACTTATTTTTGCCACTGTAGTTTCAGGAGAGCTTTATATAGTTCCAAGCATGCTTCCTACTTTGATTTTTAGTCTATACTCTCAGGTTCTCAGCAACAGAAACCTGGAGATCAGAACTGTCTATTTCCAGTGCATATGAGTATTTTGTTCTCAAAAACCTATTTTTGTGGAAGTGGTTGAGATTCTTTTTGTTTATTATAAAGCATGCATCTGCACAGCTCAGCTTATGTCACCATTTGTCCCCACTTGATCACTACCTCTTTCTTATTCTGCTGAATAAGGAACAATCCCAGGTACATTCTGAGAGTCAACTGCTAGCAGCAAATGGATTTTATCTTCCCCTTTTTAGAGTTTGAACAAGTCCATTTATCACTACCACTTCTCTTCTATAGAGCATTAAAACAGCAGTTCACAGAACAGTAGTTCACACTACTAGATTAGTACTGAAAATAAACTTTCTCTTTGGCTTTTTGAAGTTAAGGTGACTGAACCTGGTTTGGTTTTAGCTACATCTATCCATGTTTGTTTCTTTTCACAGCAACATTACAGATCTGCTGATGCCAAGATTTTTGCTGCAATGTGCAACAATGCTTTGAATCCCAGTTTCTCTTCCAGCATTCCAGCTACAGCTACCTTCCATGCTGTCAGCTTTGGTAGCAGCTTTTATTCAAGCAATCTTGCTAAACACCAATTTGATTTTTTCACCCTCCCACTGTTTCAAATAGATGACCCAGTATTTCTCAAGACCTTACACTGATATGCCAGCAATAAAAACCATAATTCTGTTTCATATACATCAAGTCCATTGCAGCCAAATTTTAAGTGCTGCAAGACATAACACTGCGCAGTCTAGGAATGGCAAAGATAAGCAGTCACCCTAAGCAGGTTCTCTCTAGCTTCTTATCGTTGCCAGCTATACATATGCATTTAGAATTTTAGAAAAAGGCATTTCTATATCAAAGGACACGTCAGATTGCACAGCAGGAAACACTTAGTCTTCACAACTGTTAAGCTGAGTAATACAGCAGATGAAATTTCTAAGTTTCATTACTCAGTAACTGATGCTAGAGGAGAGTAAGGTTGAAGAACTATCTTGTGAATTAAAAAGTAGAGTTCCACTAACTTGTAAAAATAGGAGTGGAGCAGCAAAGCCATAAAACAGAAATATGAAGTTGTTAAAATCGACAGAATATGTTGTCCATGCCTTCATTTTCTTAAATTTAAACGACACTGAATGCAACAAACTCATCCAGAAGAAGAATGTATCTGAAAACACAACTATTTCACTGTAAATATTCAACAATTGTGCCAGCCAACAACCAAAACAGTGCAAACACATCCTGCACTGTTACAAAAATTTTTAGAATGTGGAACTAGATTATATCCTATGTAAAAAAATATTTTGTTAAAGCTCTGATTTAACCCCCAAAAATCCAATGATTTCAGTTCAAGTAAATTCTCTCAATTCTTATGTAACCTTCAGAACCTGATTGCCCTTAATGGGGAGTACATCATCTACAGGACATCTACAAAAGTGCTTCATGGTGATGTTTATTCCATAAAAAATGTTGAAAAAGCCCTGTTAAAACATCTGTCAGCAAACTATCAGGACAAGATAGAGACTAGAAAAATCTATTTAGAATGAGGAAATTGTATGAGAAATTTATCATGTTGAAATCATGCAGTGAACAGCAGCCCACAATGGAACCACAACCCTCTTTCACAAAAATTCATATGAAGTACTCCATTTACGGATTTGTTTTTGTTTTTTTTTTTTAATTAGAAACTCTCTTTAATTAAGAAAATAAATTACGCATTAGATAAGGCCAGGTCATATTTATACAAAGTGAAGAGTTTGTAATCTTAGTGAGTAAGGAAAGAAAATGTCTATAACCATACATATATAGGAATAACTTAAAATATTGTTCCAGCTGAACTTGATCAAATGCAAACAGAACCAAAGACTGCCAGATATAATACTGCTCAAGTCTGCACGGCATGCCAGTACCCAAGTACCGTCTAACAGCTGCCTAATTGGACATCACTGCTCCATTAACACATAATCTCCTTGATTTTTTTTTTTTGTTTTGTTTTTCAAAATGAATTGTCCTTGAAATGAATTTCTTCTGAAACAAGCCACTCACTGAAAAACTAAATGATAGATTTTCTAAAGGACAAAAAACTAGTGCTCATGGAAATTTAAATGCTAATAATTTTCATCAAGAGTGACTTTGAAGGTTTGCCAAATAGGTTTGTTAAACATTTCTTGCATGTAAATTATTTTTCTCAGTTCACAATGAAAAAAGGCTGCAATAAAAGCAGCGCTGTAATGAAGATTTTATTACACGCAAATATAGTGTTACCTTTAGTCAGATGTAAATGCTTGCAACATTAGATTGGAAATTCACCAAAAGCACTTGTGTGTAAACATGTAGTAAAACTAAGTAGGAGGTAAAAACCCATGAAAATAGGTTTGTACCAGGTGTAGAGTTTAATACCTCCTGTGTGATACAAACATTAGCAAATTAATTCATGCAGAATCCTCACCAGTATAGTGACAATTATATTGAAGTTCTTAAAGTGACTATTTTCCATTAAATAAACAAAATTATTAGACTGAGCAGGGCACTGAGATGACTTTCCATAACTTGCATTTTAGGATCTGAACTTGTTTTTCTATTCTATTGGTATTTATAGTTTAGGCCTTATGAAACTGAGTAGACTTTTTTTGATCTCTGGATACATGAAAACAATATCTACCTCCTCTAAGATCTTACTTGTTCACACTATGGAAACATTTTCTAGTAGAAATCAATAAAGGAACGCTTTTATTGCTTCTAAAACTTGAAGCCTTCAAAGGCTTTTCCCACCACAATGTTGGGAAATGGGAGTGGAGTGCTTTTGTTACCCTGAATATACTGTCATATTTTCATCAAACATAAAGTGACTGCAGACTGATATTGTATTTTGTGAGGAAATCAACTATTAAAAAAAATAGAATCAATTGTTTATTAAAAAAAAATAGAATCAATTGTTTCAAAGAAAAAGGTAAAGGTGAACGAAAGGAACTACTCTGTCCGGGCACTTCACTGAGGAGAAAAGGCTAGCACTCAACTCAATCTGGTTTGAAGCTGACAGGAAGTAAGTCTGTGTGTAGAAAGGAAGAGACAGTTATTTAATAACAGCACATACTACTATTCTGTCAAAAAGAAAAAAAAGTAAAATAAACGAAAATTAAGGTATAGTTAATACTGTGCTTAGGTAGATGCTTACAAATGCTGTGACAAATTCTTCAATAATATATTTTCATTACCTAACAAAGTAGTTCCTAACTGAAAATACAAATCTAAGTACTTTATCTAATAAAAGTTTTTCTAATCCTATTTACAACACCTGCTGACTTTTTTCTACTGTCCTACCATAAGAATGATCTGATGTTACTCATGATTCTGACATAGATTAGAACACTGATGATACAGTCATTCAATAATTAATTAATTCAGGGGAGAATTCATCCTAAGAAATTGTCAAAGAAGGAGAATAAAGGGGAAAACATGCCACAATCTTAGCTTCAAAAAAGTCAAACTACAAAAAAAAAATGCTATTGTTAGGCTATTTTAACCACTGCTATGCTAATGGTTTTTTTCAGGTTTTCTATTTTTTGCTTGCCACACATTCACAGAGTTATGTGTATATCAAAGTCAGGTTTTAAGACTTATTCACATCCCACTCCCTAAATGCATTTGACAGTCTGAACAACTGAATGTTTCTCCTATCCATGACAGGACATCAGAAAAAATAAATTCAGTTGGATTAATTTCCCTAAATTGGGTCTGCTTCGCTGTGACAGTAACCGGTAAGTGACCTCCCTGCTTTGAATTTGACACACAAGCTTTTCTATTTTATCAGAGAGCAGTTGGGTGGGCATCTGGCAGCCAGCCAAGCTCAATGCACCACAGAAGTATATTCACTCACTGATTCTTATGCATCAATCTCTACGTAACAAATATGATTTGGTACAAATATTTAAAAAGGATAAGAGCAGATATCATTCTATTTCCTAAGAATATAAACAACTAATATAGTTACTACCAAGTAACACTAAATATACGATTCACTCTCTCCAAATAAGATGATACACTCAAGTTGCAAGATATCACTGACATTTTAACGTCAGTTAGTTGCTACTCCTTGCAAATGCTTGTAACTTACTCCTGCCTTCTTCAGAAAGAAACTGTTTTTCCTTATTTCATTTTATATGCACAAATCTTTTTGAATAATTGTGCTTTAAGAATAGTTAGGATGATACTGAAAGGCAGCCAAACAAATGCATAACAGGCTTTATTTACTTCTACTTGTACAGTTACATTTAAAGGTAACTCAGGTTACTCAGTGCTGTATTATAGCAGAAGTTACTAAACTATATTGTTGGCAGTCTTACAGGTTTGTAATAATAAGATTCTAGAAGAAGTACAGTTTGGAGCTACCTCTGATAAATCCTCTGGAGGAGGAGGAAAATACAAGGTTAGTGGGCTCCACCTAATCTTTCAGATGGATGACAGCATGTTCTCTTGTTTATGCAGGGTAAGCTGTGGTGTGTTAAACACAGCACTAAACTGATTTGTATTGCTAAGTTGATCTTCTCAGTAGCATTTACTCTCTTTTCTGATTTAAAATATTTGAGACTTAATTGGCACTATAGCACTTTAGGTCTTGATTTTTCTTACAGAGTATACAGGGGAGAAAAAAATATTATAACTATATTGACCTTTTTAAGTCAAGTGCCAACTGAGATAGTACTCCCACAGAAGTGCTTTATTTCTGAATAATCAAGTCTGGCAGGAGCTCTGGTGTGATGGGATCAGACACTGCCATTTCCAATAAGATTAGGATGAAAATCTGTCCTAGTTGATAAAAAAAAAAAAAGAGAGAAATCATGCAATCTTTCTCTCTCTAGTTACCTAGATTAATTCCCTTTGATATCTACAAAAGAAAGAAGAGAACATTTCTAATTTTTTCGTGTCATCTCCCATTAGTTACAATTATCTGCATATTGCTAAAAATAATGAAGAATTTACAAGTGATGTCTTGTATGTTTGATGTGCAATTTCTAATCCTCATTTGGACTTTATCACTTTAAACATAAGAGTCTTTGGATCAAACCAAATCAACTTATTGGTAGGATATTTATAAATACAGAATATTAATTATAAAGCACATAGTTCATGAAACTACGAGTTTTCTTATATTTTGCATACATGAGATTTCCAGCTTGTTATTTTGGACTGAAATGCTACAAGGTTTCTTTTTTGGTTAGAGGTTGCCTTCTTGTGTACTCTATACAACCTCCTAAGTCTTGGAAACAACCTTGGCAAACCACTTCAATCACCCAAAGGATTACTGTAAGGAATATGCAGCTGGTTCTCTCTTGTTATCCTGAACAAATATCTCATATAAGCCTAACCACTACAGTCTCACTACATTAATTACACTTACTCACAGACTTCAGCAACTTACTGCTATAATCCTGTCCACACTAGTACTCTTCAAAGTAACCCACAAACCCAGCGTTTGCATATTAAAATGTACCTTGTTTCAATATTGTAAGTCTAAACATAGTAGTTTGAAGCCACTCCAAGCAACCTGGCACTCCTATCAATGATATAAAAACAAGAACTGTAATAAGAGAGGTTCGTAGAAAAGACATTATGCCAGCCTTACCACATCTTATAATCCATTCTCCTCACTTAGCAAGAGAGAAAGTTCCCTCCTACAAATATATCCTTTCCTATGACCTAAATATGACCTATTTCTTTTGGACCACTTATCCCTGAATCTTTCTAACATTCCTTGAACTTACTGAACTTTTGAAGTTGTCTCCAAGTGCAAGAAATTCAAGATTCACAATGAATATGTGAAGAACATCCTGTTTATATTTATCTAGATACATTTAATGAGTTTTCCCATTATCTTGACACTTTTACATATTTAATGCTAATTTCTTTCTTGCAATACTATCTTGAACTACCCTATCAAGACACATGCTGTTTTTTACCCCATAGCTTTAGCCATTGGCAATTTTTCTATATTACAATACAAAGTTTACTCAAATCTTGGATATAGTTAAATCTCCCACTTTATTATCACAAAATATTCAGCTTCTCTAATCTTAACATTTTCTCATCATACACATATTGTGATCCAAGAGCTATTAATACAAAAAATTATTATTAGAAGGCATTTCCATTCAAAAGGTTTTGCACAGGTTCCTTTTAACCCACAAGATTTCCATGATTCTAGAGCTCATGCTATCATTTATGCAAAGTGTCACTCCCCTGCCTGTACATCTAATAATTCCAGCAAAATTAGCAGCATGTTAGCTTTACAGACCAGTGATTATTCTTCCATCAGGCTACCAGTGCCTTACAAAGCAGCTGACATTCAATAATGAGCACTTGTGTTTGTTCATCTTATCTCTTAGGATTAAATAATATAAAAGCACATGTAAGCTCCAGCTCTGCTATTCAGTATCTCACATATCAATTAACTTTAAGTCACGCATTTAGCTAAATGTTTTCCAAAAATCATAGTAAGAGATTCCTTTAAAACCACTGTTGCCAGAAATTTCTTCACTGGTCTAAGATCATAAGGATAACCCTGTGGGTAATTCTTAAACTCTTCATATTTCATTTCTTTCTCTTTCATGTCTCTTCTAACCACCCTTCATACCAATCCTTCTTTTTGCCATTAAAATGTATCAGATAACCAAAGATCACCCATGCAATCCATTCACATTCATCACTTCATTTTCAGAACTTGTCAATTACTTTTCTTTCCCCCCAGCCAGGGAATAGTCATGGAGCTGTCAGAGGTACACAAAACCACCTCTACTCAGGTAACCAACTCACAACCAAAACCAATGGCCAAAACAAACCCACAACAAGGGTAACCATGATGACAATCCAGTGACATTTCACAGGTGAGAGGTTCACTGTATCAGTCGTGGATATCACCACAAGATGGACAGGAACAATGACCTAAAGCACACACTCACACACTGACACACATGGAACCCCTCTTGCTCTGGCTTTTATGACAAAGGAGTTGGTTTGCTATTATGCCCTTGACTAAATTCTAGATCAATTAAAAAACCCACAAATTTTATCTTCAATAAGTTGCTACCAGAATACCATCAACAACTGATGCAACTATGCTTTGCTACTTCTCGGTGCTCATCTCAAGGTTTTATTGCTATAAAACATGTTGCTTTCACAAAATTATTCAACTTTTGAAAAGTGACAAAACCAGCTTTATAACACACAAAAGAAAATACCCTATATTGTCCATAGTCTGTGTGGACTTTCCATAATCACCATCAGCAAGCAGCAGAGTGAAAACACTTCCTCCAGTAAAGTACCAAGACTGCTGCCAGCAGCAAGTCAAAGAAGTGGTCATTTCCCTCTACTCCCCTTCTTAGGGAGATACTTCCCCATTCTCAGGGAGAAGTATCTAGAGTATTTTGTATGGATTTCTCCACCTCAAAAAAGTATAGGTACTTTGCAATGAGTAGAGCAGAAAATCATCAATATGATTAGAGGGCTGAAACAAAGACACAGACAGAAGAGTTGAAAAAGTTATCAGTCTTGAGAAAGATAATAAAGAACAAGGGAAAACTTACTGATGACAAAAAGAATTACCTGACAGAAGGCTGGAAATAAGAGGGAATCAGAATTCTTGGAGGTGCACAACAACCAAGAGGAAATATGCAAAAGTTTCAACAAAAGATATCCCGAAAGATATTATGGGAAAAAAAAAAATTCATCACAACAATAAACATGGGAACAGGCTGTCCATCCCTATATCTCCATCTTGAGAAATACTTCAAACTCAACTGGAGAAAGTCCTGAGCAAGATGAACTAGGCTGGTCCCTTTACAAAAACTTATTAGACTTTCAGATGACCTCTAGGGTTTTCATCCATGGTTCACATCTCCAAAATATCCCTGGATATACTCAACAAAGGTTTCCTACAGTCTGAAGCTAGGCCCTCTTTTACTTCTTTATTCTTGCAACAGTATTTCTTTCATAGCTCCATAACATCTTCAGTTTCTCAATTGCTTCAATGCCCCTTCAGAATCAACATATTTTATAACTCCTGTACATCTGCAGAATCTTCAAATGTATTCTATACTGTTCTGTATTCTTTTTTTCTAGCAAAATTCCTCAGTGGATTATTTACATAGACATAAGACTTCCTTTTCTAGATCAATGCTGATATACTTTTGGCATATTAGCTGGCAAAATGCAGCAACTGAATATTTGAGTACCTCAATTTGATTTTACTTAATGATAATAAAATTCACTTAAAGCATCATTGAACATTCTGATCCTCGCTTCCTCTACAGATACCTCTTCTTATGCAAAGATTTTAATGAAAAGAGTGCATAAGCAGACCCTTCAGCAGAGTGGAAACCAGCTCATTCTTTGCATGCCATAATTTGGCTACAGAATGAGTTTCAATTTCTCTTCTTTCTGGTTTTAGACAAAGCTTTAGAAATAGTTAAGGACTGTTCTCATTTTGAGTGTAGTGAATAGCTTGCTGATTCTACTTTAAAGAGCCTGTTGTTAAATCTCCTCAAGACTGAAGAAAACTGAATGTTAAATCTCCTCAAGACTGTGAAGAAAGCTGTATGTCTCTAATTTCTTTAGTAAGTTTTGTTATAATCAGTAAATGAAGTATGAGCTACAAAGAAGTATCCCCTCTCTCCATGGTCATAAGAACAAAAGCAGTTGCTTTGCTGTCCTCTGTCCTGGAATTCATGCTGTCAACAAGAGACCTTGAGATCTGGTCCTGCCTACTAACACACTTAATCTTTTATGTAAAGTTCTGTAAACTACTCACTTGAACAAAGATGAAATTTAGTTCCATGTTGCCCTTTAAACACCTACTTGCTGTTCTAAATAAAATCTTTAGTGTCTCCACTTCCTTTGAAAAATTAAGATGATGGCACACTTATATCACTCACGTGGGATTAGAGAGATTTCAAAACTTAAAACTAAAATGATTAAGCAGTAAGCCTCACCTGTAAAAAAGAAATAAATTTGTCTCTGGAGACCACAGTCTTTAAATTGCTACACACACACACACATACACACAGATTTGATATAAAAGTGTACTTCACTGACTTTCCAACTGTAGATCAAGTAACTGTCTTCTATTGGGTTTTGTCAAAAACAATGTATTCAGTCCATTCCATTAAATACTGAGGGATGTTAATCTTGTTAACTCTAATGTTCTTGCTGTCTGTGGAGACTCACAATCCTCTTCTGAGGCATTAAAATGTTTGGCCTGAACATCATCTTGTCTCCCAAATTATACTGTTTAATTACACATAGGAAATTATTTCCTCCAGTGGCTTTTAAAACTTCCAACCTATTAATTCAGGGAATATTCTTGGGAATTCTCCTAACATTAAAAAGGCACCATAATTAGCTTCTAGACATATTTTAATAGATTCAAGTAAACATGTCTATGGTGAGGTTTTCTTGCCTTTTTATCTTTGTACAACATTCTTAATATAATTAGCAGCAACAAGCTATAATTCTTAAATCAGTTGAAACACTGCTAAGGCATAAAAATCATGCTTTGACAAGAGTGGAATAAAGTTCTTGGTTACAGTAAAAAAAAAACTGGATAATACACATCAAACCATATTCCCCAAAAAGGAGAAATCTGAGAATGCCATGTCATTCTATTAGAAAAAATATCAAAATAGAATTTTGAAAACAAAGTAAAAATACAATAACCCCTGGTTCAATTTGCAGAAAAATTACAACCCTTTGGCTGCTCTAAAGTACTACGTTTCTGATATCAAAAAAGGAGGGAGGAAAAAAAAAGGGTAAGGAAGTAACAGGCATTTTATATATGGGACAGAATAACCTAAACAACTACTACTACTACTACTACTACTACTACTGTGACTTACTGCCACAGAAAGGAGAAAAGTTTTAAAGCCAGGAATACTTCCAAATATTTTGTTGCTTCACAATGCCTTAAAAGCTAAAGAAGCTAAGCAAATATCAAAGGAGATCTATCTATCAGTTTATCAGGAAGTAAAAAAATAATCACTGAAAGACTATCATCTATCATGGGTCCAACACACATCAACTATCATAGCAGTTCTGAGGGTAAACACATCACCTACTTGGCTACAGATTAGATTTCAGTAATTGATGAAGGTATTCTGATAAAATTTTATACATATTTTTTTAAACATGATAAATAAAACCTGTATTATCCAGATGAATTTTTGGGAATTTTTTTTATGGGATGTTTTCCTACAGGTCACACGATTCTTGTCATGCTTATATAAAATAGTTCAATATTACTGCTTTAAGCAGTCCAAGATTTCAGATATTTTTCTTCATACATCCCATTTAGGAACAAGAACATAAAGATTATATTCTGAGGGTTTTTCATATACTAATTTAAGTCCTCAAGAATGTTAAAGGTATCTCCAAAAGCTGAAAATCAAATCCATCAGCTCCTTACCCCTTTTTTGACAACAAAACGTAAGTTCCAATTTGCAAAGCATGTCAGCATTCTCATACTTGTCTTCTTCTGCCTTAACCCAAAAACAGGATTCTGTCATCTCCTGAGGCCTGATCTACAAGCAAGAGACAAAACAAAATTTTATTAATTATTTTGATACTATGCAGAAACTGTGCTCTGTAAAATCTAAAGCACATTAAATATTTACGAGCTCTGTAAAACACGTGAACTTTTAGTATACAACTCATCTTTAGAGTTATTAATATATTTCTCATTAAAAATAATAACACTTAAAATAAGTGGGTTTGGAAAAAAATATTTTAACAATGCAGACAACACACTTTGTTATCCAAGATCTAAAAGGAGCAAATTAGCTTTGGTCTAGATTTAAAACTTGGGCAAACTTCAAATCATCTCTGAACACAGTTGGTTTAATTAATACTAAGTACCTTATTTTTCAGAATGTAGCTTGGATTACTTCATTAATTGTGAAAATCTCTTTACTGACTTATTTTTGGTCTAAATAATTATAGTTTCCAAACTCAGTAGGCTGATATACTTAATCATGTCACAATGGAGAAGGAGAAAAAAACAAAACCAAAACCAACCAAACCCCAAACTCAGTCTGTATTTTGTCAGCCATTAAATTTATGTAAGTACATTTATGTAGGTACATTGAAGTTCTACAGACAAATGGAGAGACCTGCACTCCTTCTTTCCAGTCCAGGCTAGATAGGTTTGAGACTTGTTTGGAAACTGTATATCAGTATATTTCAGTGACTGATCCAACATAAGGTGTCTGCTGAAAAACGAAGCATAATAGGACTCAGGAAGCATAAGAAGCCACAGTTGTTTTATTCTAGACCAGAACTGACTTTTCCAGGCATCTCATAAAATCAACAGATACTTGCCCAGATGATTCATGGGTTAATTAAACACAGTTTTCAAAAAACAATGAAAAGCTAAAGACAGAAAGTATTCATATCTTACATAATTTTAACTAATATATAAATTGCTTATCTAGCCTTACTTCTGACAATCTGTTTTCCCCAAGTTCAATGTCAAATTTTACATCAAGTATTTGTCATTAATCAACACTACCTTAGACCAGTTGAGTCTTTTCATGGTAACCTCAGGTTTGAATTCTTTTTTAGGCTTCATTCCAAATGGCAAAGCACATGAAGGCGGGGACCACTGTATTCCAGGCAGGCCTGGCAGAGGTGGTGGTGGAGGAGCACCACCAAAACCCAGAGGAGCTCCCAAGCTATTCAGAAGTGGTGGAGGAGGAGGGGGAGGCGGTGGTGGTGGAATTCCTCCATTAGAAGGCAGTGGTGGAGGAGGAGGGGGTGAAAATTGATGTGGTCCTGCACCTTCCAGTGGAACAACAGATGCATCTCCATGAGTTGATGACAGAAAACCAGGTGGCACAGAGCCATACTGTTAAGGAAAATAGTCTTATTCAGTTTCACAGTTTTATCAACAAAATGCTGAAACAATTATAGTCTATAGATTAAATACAGAAAGACAGTTGAAAGTCAATGCCATTGTCTTGTATAGAACAGTCAAATAAGAATGATAACGAGCCCAATGTGCTTTTGATTTCATGATTGGAAGTCTCAATATTTGAAGTGGACATTCAGACCTGGGGGGTGCACACCAAAAATGACAAACTGAAATGGTGTTTCCCACTTTTTGTATTTCACTGACCATGAGCTACAAAGGGTATGATAGATATCCTGAGATCTTATCTAGACTACCATGGTTTAGCTCAAATTTAAAAAAAATAGCATCCTAGTCTCTGTTGTTCTCATCCTACAGATGACAGAGACACATTCCAAGTACAGTACATAACAGCAAAATCTGAAGAGATATATAATTCTATTGAAAAACAGGTATCTTCCAATGTAGGAGCATTCTCATTCTACAGAATTCAAAACATGAAGCAATAATGAAAATATATCCTTCCAAAAATTAACCTTCCTTACACACTAGCTTCTTATTCAATATAGAAATGACATCTATAATGTATCAAAATAGGATTAGGACTTCAGCAAGTCTAATAAAATTACTACTACTATTTGAAAAACTTCTATCATAGGCCTACAAACATAAATGAGAAAGTATCTGACAAAAACAACAAAAGAATAAATAAGAAAGATTTATCTCCTGTTAATAGCACTAATTACCTCTTCAACTAACTATGAGTTACTGATTATTTTAGAAAATTAAAAGAAATACAATCGGCAAAAGATTTTATATTTCTAAAAGGAAATAGCTGAATATCAATAAATACAAATAAATGCATGCACAACAGCATGATAATGTTTTGAATTTCTGAGCATAAGCATTGTTTACATTAACAAATAGACACTGAACAGTTGGACTCCAGAAATGAAAGAAACACATACCAGCTGCAAGAAGAGAGAAAAGGAATGAGACCAGGGGAAAAATAGTATCAGAGGTAGAAGTCAACATGCTAAGTAGCAACTGATGCCATATGGAAGCCAAAGTTTAAAAGTACTAAGTTGCAGTAATCAATTACCTGACATTTACAAAACTTTTCATGTATCCCATTAACAAAAGTGGGATAATTCATGGTATGAAAATGAGTGAGCAGAATCATATGTTATGCTCTCTGTCTGCATGTAAAAAAGTTATATTTCATGCGGTGAATAACAGAAAAAGTAAAAAAGGGAGGAAACCAATTTCACTTACAAAAAGTATTTAAGTATGACTTCAAGAAATGACACACAGAAAAGTATTTTCTTAATAAATGATGTGCCACTGTTATTATATTTGGGTTTTTAGAATGCAACAATTTTTTGCTTTTGTTAAATGTTTGACTTTGACATTAACAATTAATTTTGACCAGAAACATGAATTAGAATGACATTTCTAAATAGACCAAAGCAGAGCTAAATTAATTTTCCTCACTAAGAAAATTAAAAAAGCCAATAAATATATTTTTTTTAATCCTCAGAAGTATTAAAATAAACCTATATAAAGCATGTCTTTCTGATGCTTTCTTCTTTAGCCATTTTTGGACTGTTCTTCTTATTCCCAGAAATAAGACACAGGAAAAATCACTTGGTCACACAGTCTCCTTACATAAAAGTAAGAGTTGAAGTAGTTACAAGTAACTTAAGTATTACTCTCAAAAAGTCTGCACGATTCCTCTCCATCACACTTTCAAATATCTATTTATGTTTGAAAATTGAAAAATTATCAGGAAATGTTCTTATCCAGCCACAGGTTATTTCTTTCACTGCTGGATATCCATGGTAAGGCCTCAGTGTAGCAAACTGCATAACAAGCAATTTCCAGTGCAGGGATAAAGATCACAATGATGAATGCTAATCTAAAAGCATAAGACTTAGTACCCTATGTGGTTAATTGCTTTGGAAATCTATGACTCTGAAAGCAAAACCCAAATGAAACCTAAGAAACTAGTTTAATTAACTGAGCCTAGGCATAAAAGGATCATCTGGGACTTCACAGCTAATTAATGTCACATTACAATTATTTATATAAAACAGAAATAAAGGAAACTAACATTCAATAATAATTGATAAAGATTCTTTAAAAAAACTCCCAACTGCACTATCAGAATCTGAAGAAGATGCAAAAGGAAGTCCCTTTCAAAAACATTATTTCATATATTCATTTATACTCTCTTTTACCTGTGATTTAAAAGCTTGTAATTCTGTTTCAAGTTCATTGATTCTTTCCTCTTTTTTTTGCAGCAGGGCCTGGGTCTCCTGATGAACTACAAAATCTTTTTCAAACTAAGAAAAGAGAAAAAAAAAGAAAATTGTTGGTACCAGTCAGTTCTGCAGTTTCTTTAAATTCCAACTTTTCCTTTTGTGCTTGTTAAAAACCACATGATAACAATACCAAGCACACATGTCTGCTAGTCCAACTTCCATATGTCTGCTGAGTGGAAGAACCATCTGAATCACCAGTACAGGTCTTCACTATACAAAATGGCATAAAGACTTCATGTATATTAAGTTAGTATTACACAGAGTAGCTTAAAAGTCATGGATGTACACTAATACAGTCTGTATATAGGAAGGAGTCTGTTTTTATTCTCCCATTGTGTATTTTATTAGGGAAACTGATAACTGCTGAAATGAAGTATTCAGTTGGTTTTTGGAAGAGTTATACATGAAAACTTAAATAGTAGAAAGATTCTCAATTAAGGTTTACTACTTTACTCCACTTGGCTTCTTAATCTACAAGGAACATCCAAATGCCCACTTCAACATGGAACTAATAGTAAGTTGAAGTTAAGAACTATGCCATGGTTCAGTTATGCCATTCATTAATCTATTAAGTAATCCCATGTCCCTCTTTTGATCACATGATGATGTGATGAAGAATGACTTACTTTTCTGGAAAGTTCAGAAGCCCTCTCTTCACATTCTTCTAATCTTGCTTTATCTACACAAACATCTGGAAAAAAATCAACAAGCACACTTACACATACACAGGGAACACAAGATTCTTAATTATCTCTTCAGTTTTATATAAGGAAGAATGATGCAGTAATCATTTCCAAACATGGTACTTACCTAGTAAGTGGCTGAAATTTACATCTAATCTCTTACGATACGTGAAATCTGGGTCTGTTCCACTTCGATGTAACACTATCTGTGACACACACTCTTCAATTAATTTGAAATACTGTGGACTAAAGATAGAGATAAGCTATTTTACAGATATTTATTAATCAATCTAAACTTAAAATCTTGTCTATGAACAAAGTAAAGTCAAAAGCTTTGGGCTGATGTGTTTCCATAGAAAGGTAAAAGTTTCAAAGGAAAATTACAATTGGCAGTTTATTACACAAAAGGAGTTTACAAAAAGCCTGAAAAAACAGTGGCCCTAAAGACAAATAATTCTTTTATTATAAAATCTACCTCTCCCTCCCTATGGATATATAGGGAGGAAAGATCACTTCCTGCTTCCTCTCATTAAAGAAAACGCTCTTCCTTTAGCTTGATTCCACTAGTTTTGTGACTTTTGTAAGTACAAGTGCATTGCAGCCCTGCTTCAGTACAAGGAATGAAAAACACCTTATTCTAAAATGCCAGGGGGTATGACAGCTGGGTCACTTGCCCAGAACATGCAAGCTGTGAATTCAAACTTTTTCAGGTGGAAGAGGTCTAGCACAGATGTACCCATAGCAGGCAAGCACCCTTAACTTTAAATGTACATCTGTGCTAGACATTGCCTGAAATGCAAGGTTATGTAGAATGTTGTGCAGAAAACAGATGGCCCCCTGTTCATACTTCGTTCCTCCAGTGTTTCCTCAAAGACAACACAAGAGTTTTGGAAGGAAAGTATTTGTCAGCTTGAAACACTAAAGTTTTATTAACTGTTTCCCCCTAATTTATCTGATGAATTTTCCAGGAGACACAAACATGTCTATACTAACCTATAACGTGTACTGAAAATACTCAATTCCAACCCAAAAGTTACTCTAAATTAGGCATACGTTCAGATTTCTGTATAAAGTGCATGTCTTTGCATACCTGGTTTTGTCCTTTGACTCAAATATACCACAAAATTATAATGCTACTACCATGATTTATAACTGATTAAGATATCTCCCGATCACTTATACTCACAATCAATAAGGCCCAGATCTTAACAAAAATAGTTTTGTATGTTTATAAAGTATAATTATACACAGAATTATAAGCAGAAGAGACAAAAACATTTACATGGCATTATTGATTCCAAGTTGATTCTTTTAAACATGAGCTCACAAATTACAATTCAAACAGAAAGACTAAAACCTATCATTGGACTTATGGAAGGAATGTTCTATTAATGACTGAATAATTTTAAAAAACCCCCCATAATTAACATTTAACACAGCATTAAACATACCGGATAAAATAATCATTTCTTATCAGCAAAAGATGTTGGAGAATAGAAAGAAAATATCCTTCAGCGCTAGTGTCCTTAACTGTATTCCACACCATGTTGTAAACATCATTTACTTCAGTGAAAGTGTTAAGGAGAATAATAACAAAGAATCAAAAAATTTCAGTCAAATGTTTACTGACAGCTTCTTCAAACAGAAATTATAGCAGAAAAATATTTATTATATGCTTTATTTTATTCATGTTTGTCCTGCTGATATCATTGAATCATTTATGTTGGAATAGACCCCTAAGAAGATAATCAAATCCAACTATTAGCTAAGCACTGCCAAGTCCACAATTCAGCCACGCCACTACATGTCTCATCTAGAAATCTTCTGAAGTATCTCCAGGGATGGGTACTCCCTCACTTCCCTGGGCAGCCTATTCCAGTGCTTGACAACCCTTTCTCTGAGAAATTTTTCCTATTATCAAATTTAAACCTCATACAGCACACCTTGAGGCCCTTTCCTTTCATTCAGTCACTTGTTACCTGGGAGAACTGACTGACCCCTACCTCATTATAGCCTCCTTCCAGGTAGTCATTTAGAGCTACAAGGCCCCCCTGAGCATCCTTCTCCAGAACAACCCCAGCTCTCAGCTGCTCCTCACAGGACTTGTGCTCCAGACCCTTTTCTGAACACGCTCCAGCCCCTCTATGTCCTTCTTGTGGGTGAGGGGCCCAGAATGAGCACAGAATTCAAGGGAATGATTAGTGTCTTGCTCCTGCTGGCCACACTATTTCTGACACAAGCAAAGATCATATCAGCCCTCAAAAGGATATTCTAGTTCAGATCTAATATCTTCTAAACGATGAGAAAATTCAATCATGTCTTCTTCCTTATGCTCATTGAACACTTTCAGCTGAATATCTAGTGCTTCATTCTTTATACACTGTAGTTGCTGCAATGAAGAAACAGTATAAAGACTTGTAAAAATAGCATTTCCATATGTAAATAAATGTATCTTTTTAATAAATTCCGTAAGTTTATATTAGTTAAAAGTTTAAAATTCCAATAGCACATGAGTTAAATTAAATATTCAAAAGGTAAATATAACTTCAGACTGGCTTAAAATTTTTGCACAACAGTGTGTCACATGTTCTTAAGCAAAGTCATAAAATTCTGAGGAATCAGAATAAAATCAGTATAAAGCTCAGAGAGCACATTTCACCTTTTCATTTTTATTTTAAGGCTGATTCTCGTACCTGACTGCTCTTTCCCAAACTTAATAAAATGCCTTTGAGAATAAGTTATTAGAACTTGTTCTCCATTCCCACTCTCAGGCTTAAATAATTAAAAAATTTAAATAGCAATGCAAAGAGGGAAGACGAAATGCTTACTGGCAATATCTCTTTCAATCCACTGCGCATAAATTCATTTCTGATGTGAAGCCTAAAATCCAAGTCATCAGGAGATGTAACGAGAGCATTGATGAGCTGCATGCAAGCTACCTGTAATAGAGTAAATAATAAACTATCTTATTTCTAAGATTTCAATATGCATCACAATCAAAAAGACACAACAAACTAATAATTAGGCATTACATCATTTCTAATCATGAAACTACTGTAATCTTATAACTAAGCTACTTAAATTCCTGATCAGCCACACGAGCTATAAATATCAAACTCCAGTTCACAAATTTCCATAAAAATTAAATATTTGATCACTCCATTGAATTTTTAAATTTTATACAAATATCAAGTTCCTTTACCAATTAACTTTAGCAGATAAAGTGTAATAATGGACATATAAAAATCATTGCAAATATGCATTTAGCTGTACATATACATAAGAAGTTAGTGACAGAATACAGTCTGTGTACAGTGCAACATATCTTTTTTATTAAATGCTGAGTAAATTAAACTCAGCCTGAAGAACAGAATGGGGTTTTTTTTCCACTTGCTTTTAAAACAGTCATTCTTTAAACATACTGAGTATTATAGAATACTTCATGGGAATTACTCCTTCAGCTCAAAAGAAAGGATCAGGCCAACTACTGAGCAGACCCTGTTCTGAAAAATCAAGAGACTCAGCTTGAAAACCCATAGCCAGGAGCAGCAGGAATTCACTGTCTGGATTCACAAGCCTTTAGAACAATGGCAACTTACTCTTCATCTCTAATACAGATGAAAAGAGATATTATTTCCTTTTTTTACCCTCTTTAATGTTTGCATGTTTTGCTACAATTTACAAAAAATATGTTATTCAATAATTCCAGTATTTTAAGGGATTTTTAAAAGCACCAGACCATTAGAATTCTATTTGGACCTTACATACTATGTCAACAATTAAAGCAATCTGGTTCTAATACTTTGCTGTAAAGCAATTTATAGTCTAAAAAATTATGATGCATTATGCCATAGACAAAAGGTAATACTGGAAAGATGCTATATCAGTCATCTTCAAAGTATGCATAATACCAAGTACTGAATTTACATATTTACAAGAACAACTATGTACAAAGATGTATAAGCTACTTTGACACAGACTGTGAGAAACAATAGCACCCATTAGGTTTCCAGAGAGAACATGCTAAGATTACATAACAACACAGACCACAACCATTATCGCACCTTTTATCCTACTGCAAAGAATATATTATTTCAGCTGAGCTGTTATGGAGGTGAATGACAATTAGCATAATTTAGGCCTGTTTGACTGCAGTGTTAGTCTATGTAGATGAACTTACTAGCTAACACTCTAGAAGAGAACAGCTTAGTTATGAGAACAGAGATGTAACAAATGTAAACAATCTGTTAATGTGAGAGCAGTGAACCTGCTGAGAAAATCAAGCAGACTGTGAGATACAACAGGTTTTTAGGGACCAAGGGTTAGAATGACCCAATTAAGCATGAGGTATTCTCTACCCAAACCCATAAATGACAGTATTTGGAGTCCCTTGAAAAAAGAACCTTGAGGGCCCCACAGCTCTGCACTAGGAGTTGGGACCATCTTTTCAACTTCTGGAGATGTCTGAAAGGACAAGAACGCTCAAGGGAGGATGCCATGGCTGGAACCACTGTATTAACCCATCCAACACCTCTCCTGTATAAAAGCTGCCACAACAGCATTTATTCTTAGATTACTCTGTCATACTACATAACTTCAAACAGTAAAAGAGGTAAGGAACAAGCTTTGATACTTCTCCTTACTTGAAGAAAGAGCTGAAATTAATTTCTATTCCTTCAGAACTTCTATGAAATTCAGTACATGCAAATATCTGTATTTGCATAATAATAGAAAACTACTGTTTTTATTTTATTGAAATAAATAAGGAAAATCACACTAAATTAAACATATAAAGTCATAGAATGTCCTGGGTGGGAAGGGATTCAAAAGGCTCATCAAGTTCAACTCCCAGCCTTCCCACTTCTTGGGAAGTCCCAAGCATCACAGCTCGTGCCTGAGAGCATTGTCCAAATGCTTCTTGAACTCAGACAGGCTTAGTGCTGTGACCACTTCCATGGGGAGCTACTCCAGGGCCCAGTCACCCTGTGGATGAAAAATTGATACCCAATCCTAACTTAAATATCCCCTGACACAGTTTCAGGCCATTCCCTTGGATCCTGTCACAGGTCACCACAGAGAAGAGATCAGTGTCTCACCCTCCTCTTCCCCTCACGAGGAAGTTGCAGATTGCAATGAGGTCTCCCCTCAGTCTCCTCTTCTGCAGACTGAACAGACCCAGTGACCTCATCTGCTCCTCATACAGCTTCCCCTCAAGGACCTTCCCCATCCTCATTGCCCTCCTTTGGACACATTCTAACAGTCTTATGTCCTTCTTATATTGTGGCACCCAAAACTGCATAGAGGACTCAAAAGGATTATTTAAATCAATTGCATAAGTTTTAAGATAGACTTCTGTAACTTACTCCAGTGTTAGACAATAATAAAGTTACAACACCTAAACAAAATAATTTAACATCAGTGGAGGGAAGGAAGAATCAAACCTAACAGACCAAACATGAAAATGTATTAACAGAGACAGAGAACTCTGAATTTGCAAAAAGCATCTATGATTAACACATCTAATTCCTCAAAGATAACAAAAGAAGGAAGACAAGAATAGAATCTGCAGGGTCAGCAAAAGACTATGGTGTAAAGAAGTGCCCAAAGAAAACAAAGCAACACAAACAGCAACATTTCGTCACACTGGTGTGTGAAAGGAGATCACAAAGTAAAACAGAGACAAAACAGTTCAAAAGTGGCAGAAGAACTCAGAGAACTAAGCCAACATGAGAAATAACAAAAGAACATTCACTCTTTAAACATTCAAAGCTTTTAAAAAATTGAGGACAAAATAACTGTACTTGCTATTACATCCAAGTTTATTCTGAAATGTATCTTGACACCGAAGAAAATGGTGGTAAAGAAAGATGGTAGAAATTATATTGACATTTAAAAGACCATTTTAAGGAATATCTGGACAACTACTGATTGGCAAGTTTGTCTTTTTCTACAGTGGAAATATATTTTGTATAATTAAAAACAAAATTAATGAGTAATACAAAAAATGTAATATTAATAAATAGACAGTATAAATAAATGGCTTTGCAAAGCAAAGTCCTATTTCACAAATAAACGAAAGGTGTTTGAAAGGCCCAAGGAGCAGGCAAGAATGCTCCAACCTAAGTCTGGACTTCAAAAATTTAAACAAGATTGCAAAATATCAAAACAATTCAGAAAAATGTAGAAAACAGCATGCTAAAGAGACAAAATCAAAAATTCTACTAGTAAAAAGTAATACTGAATTTGATGTTTAAAAGTTTGTTTTTAAAAAGGTTTCTATGGCTCAAAAATTGTGTCATATTAAATTCTGTTGAAGTAATGTTTCCTAACATTTTCCCCCCTGCCTCACTGTAAGTCTGCCTTTGTATGTTTTGTTAGCAAAGTGTTTAACAGACGTGGCAAGGCAATGAAAGCCTGTTCCTGTCCCTTCCCCATATTCTTTACAGTGAGGGCAATTAGATCATCACCTGATGAGGAAAAGTAAATAACCTCACTTATCAAAGAGGAATATATTTACAGTGTGTTTTCTTTCAGAAAGATATTGACATTACATTAGTAGCACTCAGCTTTAGAAGAACTCAGTTAACTAGGAATATAGCTAACAATAACATTGACTGTTCTGCCTTACAGAAAGTATGTTTCCTGGAGAAAGATCTTCCTGATTTGGGGCTTCTTTGAAGTTATAAATAAGAAACAACCCTTGGTTATTCTTCTCTTCTTATAAAGCTGCTAAATAGATAACAATTTGAGCCTTTAACTGTCACAGTGGATTTTTCATCTTTGTAGTGCCTGTCAGAACAATCGTATGATACTTCTCACTGAAATGTGTTATTGCCCTCATTTTATACAATTTGTTTCTCTATGTAGGTCTACATTATTTTAGAAACCTAGGGGAAAATAGGACTTTGATAACGTATCAATTATTTTCTTCAAATTCAAACAAAACCTTTGTATTACTCTTCAAGCCTGTTTCTGTGCAACTACTTTTTCCTGAGAGTGACTCTAATATGTTTGTTACTGCCAAAGCATCACTCTACACTAGGTAACAAAGAAGGGTGCTAACCCCAGCAAAGGAAACTACAACAACCAAAAGATAAATACAAATAATATAATTCACTTACATCCAAACGCCGACACTACAATACCAAAAATTTTGAAACCACCTAAGATACCCAGTCCACTTTTCAAAAGTAGACTGAATAAAATCTTCCTGGAATTGTCTCAACAGCAACCAACAGAGATGAGAGGTTCTGCTGCACAACCAAGCACTTTGAACACAGAAAAAGCTCCTCATATTGAATATTGGTCTGTAGTCCTCTACAGCCTTGTTCAGGACATGTGGCCTTGTAGACCACTTATTTTTGCTAGTAGCAGGCTACAGGTTTTGTATGAAGCTACCACCACATGCTTCCAGACCTCTCAGGCTTCATCAAGACTTGGCTTGCCTGTCTGGAGCTCAGTTTTGGCTTATTTAGTTGCAACAGGATTTGTCTAATAACAGGATCACTATCATTCCACCAGCTGTACATTTTTCTTAGCCTTGTACAAGTTTCTGGCATAAAGTTTACCATTACATACATTTCTGTAACTAGTGGATAGAATATGACCATAAATTAAATGCAGCATAGAAATGTATAGGCATGGGATGGGGTAGAGAAGTGTTAGCACTACTGACAGCAATTTTATTAGACCACTAAGACATCACTTAGACTAAAAATTAAATCCTTGGCTTTGAATATCAGGTGTATTTTTTTAGGCCCACAAACTGCACAAGTTACAATGTCACAACAGAAGAGTTTGGGCATCACAAGTGGTTTAAAATGCAAGCAACCAAACCAGTTAAATTTACTGCAATAAAACCTTACAGAACATTATCTTATTATCTGAGTAGGTGCTTTATTCTTAAAGCTTTTTGTATTTGTTTGGATATGGGTCCACTTTATGAGTATTTGTCTTCCCCTTCAGCAGCCAAGATGAAAATTTTTACTTCATCTAATTTTGATCTTATTCTTGTTGAAACAAGTTATGCCATCTCCAATTCATCTCTCTGGAGTACAAAATCTTTCATTCAATTGCATTTTCCGGATTCAATTAGTTGTGCCATTCAAAACCAGTAATTCAGTGCACTGACAGCTGCCACCAACACCTGCTCTCCTGTTAACATCAGCAAGGCATTTCAATGATTGTAGACTTCCCTACCATAGAGTCAGTACCAAAGTACAGTACTACAAGGTTACATTTACATTTCAACTCCATGTTGTTTGATTATATACAATTTGGAATCTTTGTCATTGTTATGACAGCAGTTTAAAACACAGTATGTTTTTCTCCAAAACATTATGAATGGACTGTTAAGCAAGGAAACAGCATTTATCACAGATGATTTAAACTATCAGTGAAGAGTCAATCAGAGACTGAAAAAGTACTACTATGAAAATCCTGATCAAGAGCAAACTATAGTTTTATCTTTGAGATAGCAAGGCAATTTCAATGAAAGGATATCTACAGATGTAATTATACCCAAAAAAGACTATTTTCTTTTAATTTGCCAAATCAACACACCACATGCACGTGTTACTCAAACAGAGCCATG
This sequence comes from Passer montanus, assembly GCF_014805655.1. NCBI lineage: Eukaryota > Metazoa > Chordata > Aves > Passeriformes > Passeridae > Passer > Passer montanus. Next base: position 868,478 of record NW_024368374.1, on the reverse strand, counting down.
ATACAACGATGAAAAGCAAGAAAATCATCAGTAAGATGTACTGCTATTCTATTATTTCTAATCACATTTGATCAAGTGGGAATTAAATTGCAGCTCAGAACAAGAACATAGCCTTCCTGGAACAAACAAGAAAAAGATCCATTGGATAATATTAGCTAACTATTTATTTGTGTAGGAATACAAATAATGAAAGTCCCAAACATAAGCCTACAAAAAGCAGAATGAGAAAAAGTTATACAAGAGAAAAGAAAAACAAGTCTAAGCAAGGCACAGTGCTTACACATCTAGATTTGAGTAAATTAGATCACAAAATCTTTTTTCTAAGTTTAAAAACTTTTTAAAGGACTAAAAATAAAGGCAATAGCAGGAACCTGATACTAGATCACAAACATTAAATTCATACTCCAAGTGAAAATAATTCAATACCTAGGGGTTAGCATAAAATACTTAAATCACACAAGACCACAATAATTTAAAATTAGTTTGTGCAGTCTTGACGTTTAGGTAAGGTAAGCTTTGCTCTGATTGACCCTATCACATAAGCAGTTATGGAAAGGACCTCCCTAGCACAGAGCAACCAAGAATCAAGTTATTCAGCAAACCAAAATGTCACAGCCATCTCACATCCTCCTAGTACTAAATTATAAAGATTAAATGGTATTCCTTGACAACTGAAAATACTGGGCAGATAAGGCTATTGATGAATACCTAGGATCTTTTACTTTCTCACAAAAATGCTTCTCCTAGGATATGCATGACCTGCACATTTCCAGAGGAATGAGCAGTATTCATTTTTCAGGAACTTAACCAGGAAAGGAAAAATTGCACCTTTGCTTCACCATTGTTCCTCTTCTCAGTCCTAACTGGAAAATTAGGAGCTGGCATCTGCAACTAGATCTGCATGGAAGAATAATACTCTCCTGTTAGTTAAACCACCTGCTTGAGAAGCAGTGGTGAAAGTTGATTATTAGAGAATATAAGCACTCATTTGATTCTCCTAGAAAAATGAGAAGTAGGCAACAAACAAGTTGTTGTTGTTGTTGTTGTTTTCATACCTTTCTTAACTATCAAAATGGTTTGTGCCAGAAGAGCTGTATTTCCTACCTCCATGACTTGAACAAGCAAAGCATTGCACTTTTCAGTTGTCATTATAAATACACAAGGTACCAGATTGACCTATATGCGTTTTAGGCTTAAGATGTTAAACTACATTTACTGTAACAAAACCAGAAACTTGATATTACTCCTGGCTGTAGTTATATTTTCAGAATAAGACTACTAACCTCATCTTGAACGAAAATCAATTAAGTATGCCTTCCATAATTTCGGATTTTATGAAAGATAGAACATCTTTTGCATTCAACAAATGCAAAAGATAGATAGACAGAGCTTTCACTAAAAATACAAAAATCTCCCTACTGAGGCCTTTTATGTATTCAGTCTTCTAGTAACAGAAATGTTAAGTCAATTCAAAATTGAAAAGGTCAGTTGTTAGTGTCAAATTGAACTGCCACAAAGCAAGCATACATACATCAAGCAGACAATCAAGGCAAGTATGCCAAGTAACTGACAACTGTAAACTTCTGTCTCATTAAAACCCTGTCAAATTAACCACCAGGTCAATGTCATTGTTAGAAAAGTTTACAGCTGATTCACATGAGGAGGTTTGATTTTTCTGGTCTTAAAAAATAGAAATCTAGCAACCATTTATTAAGTCTGAAAAAGTAAATATCAAAAAGCCTTTTAGCAGAAGGAACATACTTTAATGAAAGTTTAACTTAAAAAAACTAAACAGAAAAGAACTTTTAATGAGTTTCCATGTCTACACAAGATGCAGCAAACTAAATGGCAAAGCATTACCTATTTGCAGGAACTTCAGGCTAACACTCTCAGCAAAGCCAAATGAATATATTTAGCATAAGTATTTTAGCAGAAGTATTGCAACAATAACATTTAGAGTAAATTCTTATTTTTAACAATGATTCTATCTTCTGTATTAGAGGATAACAAAATACCAGATAGAGGTATAGCCCACTTGATAGAATGAATAACTAGAAGAAACAAACTTTTTTAATATCTGAAGAGAAGTCTTAGAAAAATTTAAATTGCCACTGCCTAAGTAACTCAGATGAAGTTTACTGCACTGATTTGCATATCTCACCAATGGTATCTTGCTCATGGAGTTGAGCATCCCTACAAACAGTGGGAACTCATCTTGGGTAAAATGAGAAGTACAAAGGATTAACTTAACTTGCTTGATGGCTCAAATACAATAATGGCCTGCTGTAAGGGGAGTTGCACATGCATTTTCAACTATTAAGGAAAGGAAGTTACAGATAATAACTTTTTGTGTATTAAATCTACAGTAGTTTTTTTCCTTCATTAAACCTACACAGATGCAAATATACACAAGCCCTGAAAATTCAGCATTACACTCAAAACAAGATCCTCCTAATTTCAGCTTGGTAGTCCTGAAATCCTAATATGCTCTACACCAACTCTTGAATTCTCTTAACTTAGATACAACATCCTGGAATTGAAAAAGAATTTTTGTGATCTAAAGTATTGAATCAATGAATCAAATAATGATGAATGAATCATTAATATTTTAATCAAAAAAATATTTTTTTTAATATATCAGATTTTTTGAAATTTCATAAAATTCATGGATAGCTCAGGGAAACTGTGGATGCCCCATCCCTGAAACTGTTCAAGGTGAAATTGGACTAGGTCTTGAGCAACCTGGTCTGGTGAAAAGATGCCCCCTCATGGTAGCCGGGCTGGAAGCCCGTGGTCTTTAAAGGTCCTTCCAACCCAAACCAGTCTATGATTAGAAGAGAGAAGCGGTAAGGAAGCAACAATTTCTCAAAAGACAATTCCATTGGTACTGGCAAAATTGAACTCCAAACAATTCTCCACCTGCAAACATTCCTTTATGGTTAGCTTTTCTGTGAGACAAATGAAACAAACAGCAACTTTTATTGTCAGACATGAACTATTTAATATAAAAGCTGAGTAATGCAAAAGTTTCTTTCAAACTTTAATATTTTACTATTTTTGTAATAGTAACAAAGAATTGATGTGAGAAATCCAAGCATAGAGACCTACCAAGGCCTCAAACATACAAGCTCAGAGATAGAGATGGATACAGTGTTTGACCTAAGACCTTGGAGAAGGCTTGAAGCTTTAGAGTAGAATACTGAAATAGACATGTAATAAGAACAAAGATTTGTAGTTTAAGCTAAAATATGCTTTAAGTAGAAATATGCCTCATGTAAGCAAATAAATATGTTAAGCAAGATAGTAGAAGATTTTAAAGATTTTAAATTATGAACAGCTCTCAGTTCAACCTGATTACATGAATATCAATGACCATTCAAAGCGTAATACTTTGTGCCTTCCTGCAGGCACAAACTCTACATCCAGCTGAAGCAAATGGAAAATAAGGTGAAAGTTTTCTTTCCTCAGACCCTATGAGTGCAATTTTATGATATCATAAAGTGAGCATGAGGGACAGACTTCCCAATGATTTAAAACAGTAATTATAAAATGCAGTTGCCTAAAAACTTGATTTTTTACTATTATTAATATTCAATTTCAACAAATATTTCCAGAAGGGTTAGGATCCTTTTGCATCCAAACATATGACTTATCCTTTATTTTAAATATATACTGTCTTTTAACTTGCAAAGGTAAGATCTCAGTGAATAGAAATCAACAAATGGACCTGCAACACCCCCATGTTTCCAGGCTGAATCTTCCCATGCCACACCTTGCAAGAAAAAAATTACAAACAATATCCCAGAATTTGACCCCAGTTTGAAACATCCCTACTCCTTTTTATTGTAACGACTTGTTCAGTCCAGAAAAACATGTAGTTTTATTTTCACTTCCTGCAGCAGTTAAATAAAAAAAGCACTTACTTGCAGCTGAACTGAGTTATCCTGAAGACCTTCTACAATAGGAGAGAATCTATCAACATTCCTCTCCTCTGCTGCTGCTGTTATAGCTTCCAAAATTTTTTCAAGGCTGTAAGAAAAAGAGAATCATTTCACTCAGGAGAGATATTTAAACTTGTTTATTTGCTATCTTAAAAGCCAGGTTCCCAAATTATTCACCTGCCTCAATTTCTTGTAAACAAATTTGGGAGGTTTAACCAATACTTGTTGCCTTTAGAGATTTTTGTAACCAAAGAATGACTTACTGGAATACAAGGGTTAAGAAAATTATGCTAGTAAGTATTAAGCAAAAGAAATGCTGCATAACTATTTCCATCTAACCAGTATATCCAGATGTGAAAAAAAGCCTCACCGATATGTCCACAAGAAAAAAATCACAAATGTATTCTGAAAACTGACAATACAGATTTTACTTTCAAGTCTAAATTGAAAATTTTATCATTTCATTCAGATATAACTATAATTTGGGATAGTGTAAAAGTACCTTAGTATTTCTTGCTTAAATACAGTACTTACATGTTTTCCTCTCCAACAATGCACATTGCAGATAAGAGTTTAACTATATCCGTCATCATGTTAGTTTGCTTGGGATCAATTGCTTTGGTCAGCAACAAAAGGCTCCTCTCTTCTCCCAAAATTCTTTCCAAGCCATACTAAACAACAGAAGAACATTTGTAAGGGAAGGAATCCAAATGACCATCAAGTACCTAGTAATGACATCAATGGTTCCCCTCAAGTAGATATTCCAAATGACATTTTAGTTTGTGAAATAATAAAAAAAATTAAACGAGAGAAAAGTCCCAAACAGGTCACTTATTCTGTAAGAAGGGCATATAACAGCATCAAAATTTTACATTATTGTCTTGGAATATTTCTGCAGAGAGAAAGTGGCAGACTTGTGGCAGACAGAAAGAACTTCAAATCACAAATGACCAACCCACCACTTCACCAAATGGCACAGACTTATAGTCATCAGGTACCTTATCTAATTGAACTGTAGTAATTTTGTTTCTAGAATAAATAAAGTCCCATACCTTATTATTCATGAAGGCTCTCAAGCACTGTATAACTTTATGCTGACTCCTTTTCACAAGTCTGTCCTGACTGAATAAATAAAAAATTAAATGTAAATAAATGCTTTTTAAATATTAAGAAAATCTAATTTTATATTAAGATATTTATATATATAATTAGAGATTATATATAATTTATATTCTATTTATATTTATAAAAGCTAATTTTATATTAAATCCGTACTTTTTTGTCTCAACCAATCGTTCCAAAACATCCAACAGCAGTCCCAGACCTTCTTGGCCAAAGTTTTCAACCCAGCTAGGAGAAAGAAAAAAGACATTTAATAAAATTGACATTTCGAAGACTAATCACAGTGAAAGAAAATTGTCACCATAAATAAAAGCACACATAACTGGATAGTGTTAAACCCAAAATATCTCCAAGAGAACACAACAAAAATTTAAAATTTCAGCTACTATCAAGGGCATCTTTTGATCAGGTTAAACGCTGATGAATACTGATGCATTCTTACTGCCTTTACCTCTGCTTCCACAGGAGAACAAAAACTCCTTACACTACCCAAAGAAAACACTCAGCTTTTTGTCATTCTGACAAAATACTAAGTTATTAGTGCCTCTATTTTCAATGTGTTTATTAAAAATGTCCTTTTAATTAAATTCAGCCTGTTGCAACTATTACACAAAAGGGGAAGAAACAGTTGCAGATAACTAGTTATCTGTAATAATATGTACAGTTAGATCACTTGAACCACTATTAATGAACTGTGCTGGCACCTGTGAGGTCAAAACACCTAAATTATTTACCTGAAGATTAGTGACCAAGATTGTCCTTTCAGAAGCTTACTTTTTATAGTGATAGGAAAGAAACACTGTTTTTTGCAGTAAACCATGGATATTAATACCTGTTTCTAAGTACCAGAGATCAAACAACTCAGTAACATTTGATTTAGATTTTCTCTGTGAATTAAAAATACAATTTACAAAAAAGACTAATCGAAAACCCTTTGTCAGAATAACTCAGGCTGCTGTAAAGCATGTTTCCTTCCACATAAACCATTATATTTTCTAAGTAAGACAATGCAATTCAGAAACAAAATAATAGAAGGAAAGAAGCAAATACCTATAGAGAAGACCCATATCAGCAACTCTCCCAAGCCAGACCCAGAAAAAAGAAAGTTGTGCAATCCTTTTCTAATCATGTCCTAATATTTCATTTGCATTATTTTAAACTACACCCTAAACAGTTTCCCCAAATCATGTGTACAACCATTGTCTTAAATGGTAACCTTAAACAAAAGGATGTAAACAGAACAGAATAGGAAAAAAACCAATTTAATTAAATAAAGTCAGCATTCAGAAATCAATTGCATGGAACAAATCAAAATTAAGACTTATCAGTGATTGCTGAAGAGTTAGCCTTCCTTCAATAAAGCACAGGTAAACAAAGGCTGTGCTTTCTTCTGTATAGATAAAGCCTACAGGTACAGAAAAAAATACCAGAAGGAAGGAAAGAAGAAAGCCTAAAGTACACTGGACAGAAACAGTAGCACATATTTAGAAATACATATGTTTTCTGGTGAACAAACTTACACCAAGGTGCCTAACTCCCATTATTGATTACCCTGACAAAAATAAGTTAGAAGATCAAAGATCTAGAAAATATTTCAAAAATTAAAATGAGAAACAATTAACTATTTAGCAGTAGAAAACAAAAGGAACTGCTTCTGCACCACATTTATATTACCTTCTCTTAGTATTACCTTGTATAGATCAGCTAAGTCTATTAAAAATAACAGACCTACAGAGGATACATAATCAATGAAACAGAAAGAAGTTAAAATCACTCACTAATGCATACATACCCATTAACTGGAAAATCTTGAGACATGTACATCTACATAGCCATTAATTTTAATCCATTAAGAAATAAGAATATTATTAATCTCTTCAACATGTGCTAATGATGTTACCTGACAGGATTACTAGTCAAGGACACACGGAGAGATTCTAAGCAAGTGACTAGTCTTTCATCTGTTGACCCAGATTTTAAATCCTGAATAAATTCTTGGGGAGAAATCTTCCTACTGTTCTTGAGGCTTCCCTGAAACACAGAAAATAGACTTGCTCTTTATTTGGTGCATATAGAACTTAAATAGATTATTAATGGTTAAGCTTTATTTCTGTTCCAAAAAAATATATCATGTAGACCTGAAAACCCATAACTGATGCCTATCTACTATTTGCCAAATACTGACTAAATTTGGTCATTTTATGAATAAATTTATTATCAACAGACAAAAACAACAGACATGAAATGTGCAAATTTATCACACATGCTCAGTGAAATAAAGTTTTGTATTGAATGGATTCTGTTTATACATTGCAAAAATCTTAATATTCAACATTCAACAGAAGAAAAAAACAATTATGAGGTTCTTTGAAGAGATCACAGGGCACATGTCCAGAAGGGTGACTGCACTCACATAAGCATACAGAGCAAAAAAGCAGCATACCAGAACACTCAGCATGTTACTGCAGTAACTTCTGCTCTTGCAGAAGTAGACATTCTTGTAGACATCAAAAAATAAGAAGTCTAGTCCACCCAATACCCAGTTTCCAGAAAGGACAGATATATTTTCTACAGAACATATCTAAATACAAAAAAGCAGGCAAACAATTGTGCATAAAACTTAGATTTGAGTTAATTCATTGCAAGACTCCTTTTTTTGAAAATAGAAGCACAACTATCATGTTGTAAGAAACTTACTAAATAGTCCCTGATCAACTAGTGGCTTAAGTCAGTAATTGAAGAGAATTAGACTTGAAGTAATAACTTGAAATTATTCACTGAAAATGGTGAGGTAGTCTCATTATATTATTTTAGCTCTCATTATATTATTATTATATTATATTCGTTTCATACAGATGATGTTTTCTCCCTTTTTTAGATCCTCAGGAAATACTGAGAAGTAATCTTTTCTTCCATGAGGTAGAATATGATTAAATAGTTCCTAACAAAGAAATGAAGTTAAAAGCTAGGAAGCACGGTTGACAAATCAGGCTGCTGAGCTGCCATCCTGAGGGACATCAACAGACAGGAAAAATGGGCAAAGGAATTTCAGGAAGTTCCACAATAGAAAACTGTAAATCTTGAACCTGAGGAGGAATAATCCTATGCACCAACATGTGCTGAGGCTACCATCTGGAATGTAGGCTTGTAGGAAAATAGGGGTTGTGATGGATGACAAGTTGACCACAGGGAAGTGCATCACCAGCTGGTTGAGGGAGATGACCCTTCCCTTCAGCTCAGCAGTGGTGAGACATCTGGAGAATTCTGTCCAGTTCCTGATTCCCCAGCATAGAGACATAGACATATTGGAATGAGTCCAGAAAGGGTTGTGGACACAACTACAAGACAATCTGTAGTACATGGAGAGGCTGGTAGAACAGATTTTTTAGCCCCAAGAAGAGAAGGCTCAGGGGAACCTTATCAGTGAAAGGACAAGACGAACAAATTGAAATACAGGAAACTGGTTAAACATAAGACAAACACAAACGTCCCCCCTTCCTCCCACTATTTTTTTAAGCATGAGGCTGGTAAAGCACTGGAACAGGTTGCTCAGGCACACTGTGCAATCTCCCCTATCAGAGATATTAAAATTGGAATAGATAAGAAGTTGGATGCGACTGTCTCCAGAGGTCTCTTCCAGTCTAATTCTATTCTGTGACTCTGTGACAACAGAACATTGGGAGCTATAATAGTCTCCACCTCAACTACATTTCCTCAGACTTGATAACAGATGCTCCAGACACAAGAAAAAAAAAAAACCACCAAAAAAAAAGCCAAAACAAAATAATACCGACCAAACAAAAAAAATCTCCTGCTGCCAGGAATCATCCCAAAAATATAGCATCTCATGTTATATTTTGAAACATCATGTGTAATACATGGAATGTCATTCCAAACATGCTTCTGAATTGATGGATATCCCTACTTGCTTAAGTATGAGGGTAACTTCCAATAACTATGCTCCACAAAAAAAAGTAGATTAGATGTACAGCAAGGGATGAGGGTTGAGGTGAGAATCTGGAAGACAGATCTAGAAAACCCAGAGAAAATTTTTAAAAATCAGGAACAATAAATGTCCCCACAAATAAAATGAAACTCAGTATTTTCAGTTTTCTTCATGGATCTTTCCAGCTGGACTCTGCATAGATAAGATAAGAGACTGACTACAGACAAAATCACCAAACAAGCTCCCAGCAGCCTTCATGACAAAATATTTAACTAAATGTTACAAGAGAGCTGGAAATTTCAAGAAGTCTCAGAAATTCTGCTGGCAGCTCCTGATGTGCATACACTACTTGATAAGCACTACTTGTATGCCTAAGCATAAGGATTAATATCCTGTGTGGAGAATCTGTCATTTCCAGTGACTTCTCCCAGCAGTTGATGCTGCAAAATTGACAAAACTGATGTAACCAAAATACTTTTAAGTTGTCAGTAAAATGTATTTCTTTTGATGCACAGTCATATAGGACAGTCATATGGACAGGACATACAGTTAAGATGGTTAGAAGATATTTTGGAAGGAATTCAATATAATCAATAGCAAGTGTGTGCAGTGCAAAGGTCACATGGGACAGGAGCCCAGTCAGACGAGAAGAATTCACTAGAATGACATTTCAGAAAGCCTCATGTGACCCATCTGAAAACAGTGCCACACGCAGTGGAGACTCACATCAACATCCAGGGAGTAACCAGTTATCCCATTTCAGACTCAGTTCCCCACTGCAATGTTACCCTATGCAAAAGAGCCGTAAACTGTGAATGTCTGTACAACAAACTAGCACAGTGCTAAGTACCACTTATTCATGGTTATGCCAAAGTTCTGTAACATAATAAGAATATGATACATCTGCCAGTGCTTAAATAAAATGAGAGCTGCATTTGGTATCAATTGTGAAACAGATTATATTAGCTGTATTTCAGCATGAGAAAAGCTGCTTAAGTTCAAAATGTTCAAGTTTACTGAGAAACAGGAAATATCTTGAGGCATCAGTGCCTCTAGAAACTTAATTGCTCAACTGAAGAACAACTGGTCTGTGAGCAGATGCAGCATGAAGTCAGCATTAATTAATCTAGTTAAAACATCACAAGAGCACAAAGTGAACAACAAAAACAAAATGCTGAAAAGAAAATTCACTTTAAAAATCCAGTTTGTGTGTTTTGAACACATAAAACAGCAAAACCTATGGTTAAGTAACATGATAGTAATGCTATTTTTATTTCCCCTTGAGTATTAACCCCATAACATGGAATTTTATTTTCAAAACTTTGTTTTCTGCAAGCATTACTATGCAAAGAGGTGTGCTTTGTGGTTATTGGAAAGGAGTTGTGCACTTCTGAGAAAGAAAAACCCTGACACTGAGGTCAATGATAAAGCTTTGATTAAAGTAGAGCTCACTTTGACCACCAGAGGCTGTTTCATTTTCATTTCCAAGGCAAAATATCTTAGTACACATCTCCTTAAAGTTCAAGAAGTATGAAAAGAAGTATGAGCTACCAAAAGAAGTTACTGCAGTATCACTTATAGAAGGAGAGGCCCGGGGTGGGATTAGCTGCACACAATAGTCAGAAGCTACGTGGCATTTCGACTGTTCAAAAAAAGTATGACACTTTCACAAAGTCAAGGTACACCAAAAGTTCGCCAAGTCCTCTTGGGGTGCAGTGCACTATGCTCTCTAGACTCAGAAAGCACTCAGTCCAACTAACTTGAGGAATGGCAAGGGAAGGAATTTCCCATGCCAACAGCTCCAGCACTAATCTGAAATCATCTGCAGCACAACTGGATCAAAGTACTGAATCTGTGCCTCACTGAAACAGCTTCTCCCAGTACACAACAGATGAATGTCACATCCAGTAAAGACACAACAGCAGAGAGCCCAGGAAAGACAAGTTACCCTGCATGGATTGGTGTTTAGTCATCTACCACCACAGAAAGAGAAATATATGGGCTAGCAGCAGAGGAAATGCTGTTGGGGGCCTTAGGAAAACACACAAGACAAGTGTGTGGTAACAAACCATTGCCCTGGGGGAGGAAACAGACCTGTCTGCTTCAACAAAGCACATTATACAGCTCCTCTAGGCATAGTTCAAGAAGCTCCATTACCAAAACACAAGTGTGACGACATACAAAGAAAAAAGGAAAATTGTGAATGGCACTCAGAAAGAAGGACCAATGATATGTACTTTGTGGCCAAGACATGAAAGCAAAGACATGAAAAACTTTCTCTGGTCAAAGAGAGCCTTAAAATCATCAACATCAGCATGCTATGATTCCAGCAACAGATGTGAATGCAGCAACTCTGCACAGCCAGTCATGTTCTATTATCACATTACTTTTTAGATCAAACAACTGAGGTGTTAAAATACATATAGAGGCTAGAGGCACCAATGATATATAAACCCTCACATACTATTTTGGGTAGATAAATTTCAAGAATGTTGTAAGATCTACTAGTCTGAAGTTTCTTGATTTCCCATGCAATATCTCTAAAAAAGAAAAACAAGCTTAATCTTCTGATATTAAGGACCTTTTAAGCTATAGACAAGACCAGTAGCTTTGATAAGCTCAAATAAAGTAATCTCCAGGCAGTTAAGTCCTGCACTAGGCATACCTACCTTACTAAAAGTGCTAAAACAGAAGACTAATAATATACATCATGTGAAGTAGACAGCAAGATAAGTATCTCACTTAAATTACTATATTTAATGTTTTAATTTCTCAGTATTTAGTTATAATTACTTCCAGGCAATTTTTACTGATATCTCAAGTTACTACAGCAGTGAGAGTTGAAGATTCAAACATATGAATTCTAAAACAATCAGAATATCTGAGGATAGGATTAGCTATGGAGCATTTAGTGCAGGAGTCAGTTCTCACTCTGCAAAAACTAAGCAGTTTTTCTAATGCCAACTGAATCCTTAATTTGGCCCTTACATACAACCCCTTGCACTGCTTTAGAACAATCAACCATTATCTCTATAGGGAAAAAATGGACAATAATTGATTTTGTGCACAACAATTTCATTATCAGCTATTACGTAGCATCAAACATGGGCTCTGTTTTAAGTCGGGCATGAAAACGGTTCATCAGTTGAGGAATTCTTTTTAAACAATGCTAGAAAAGAAAAAAGTTCACACCAAACTTTTGTAAGTTTCTGCAGAATCTTTCCATCTCTACTCTTAGTCATACATTTACCATTTCTGTATAGAAGACACACTTCAAGTACAAGTGACTATCTGCCACTGTAACTTGTAAAATAGTAGAGACAGAAACATTTTTAAAGAGCACTATGAGAAACAGAAGTTAGTCAAAGTAATGTTACATGCATGCATCACTTTTTCTGATCAACAGGAAACAATGTAAGCTTTTAGTCATTTACTTACAGACTTGGAAGCAGTGCTAATATATTGCATCACCATTTCTTTTTTGGTATTAAAATCCTTTTCTCTCAATGGCATCTTCTTGTCTTCATTTAAATTCATATCCTCCTAGAATGGGATAGGAAAAAAAAGAAAAACAGTCTTAAATGCTATACAACAAGAGAATGATTTTAATGCAAGAGACTGACTTAAATAAATAAAGACACAAAAATATGAACTCATACTACTGAAAGCTATTATACAATGAACTTTTCATAAGACATTAATCAAAACCATAAAAGTCCTTATCCGTATTCCCTCTGAACTCAGATTGAAAATAAAACAAAAACAGTCAACAATGCTAGGATTAACAAGTGCATCACAATAATTTTTAGTACACACTCTTCTTAGGAAAAACTTACAGTTTCACACATGCATGCATGCATCAAACTACTGAAGAGCATTATTTAATACTTCCCAAAACATTTATAAATGTACTCATACCAGTATTTTACATATTTTTAATTTCCATTTTAATTTTTAATTTATTCCATCATTCTCTTCCTCTACTCCCAAATGCTTCATCTTGGCAGCAGAATGTGGTTTGTGCTGAAACTAGTTCACAAATTAATAATCACCTTTGCAATAAGCAAAGCCAAAATTCTTAAGGAATAAATCAAAACAATCAACTGTTACCAAAACCCCACCATAATTCATTCATCCCAACATAAATCCAGAGGTCAAAAAGAGCAGAGACAGACCTACACTGAAAACCACAGAAGTGACACTTCTGGATGTCACTAGCATTTCTGACACAGGGAGTTCTACTTCTCCAGCACAGAAATGCTCTGATCATTGTAATCAGTTGCACATCTGTGAGAAATGGCATTTCTCACCATGGTGTAAGTTAATGAGTAAAAGGGGAAAAAAAAGTTTCCAGGAACAATTAATAATTTTGGCACACACAGATAAAGCACATACACCATGTGCTTTACTATGTGCATTACTCAAGCTTAGCAAGAATTACTGCAGTTATTTTCAGCTGAGACTCATGAGGTGAATCCTCACCAGCTTTGGCAGGAGCAATGCTACAAAATCAGTGAGTAACCATCTTGATATCAAAGCTATTTCACCTAGTCAGAAATCAAGACAAACACCACAGTCAATCCTTAGAATTTATACTACACCAAAACCTAAGTTTCCTTGTCTTTCAATAGCTTTCAAGCTGAGTAGAAGAGAATGAAGCAGGGTTCCTAGAAACATTTACAACAATGTACACAATTTTTGTATAAATCCAAGCTTTGAGAAGTTATTGCAGAAAATGCTTGACCCCTGTCTTGGTTTCAGCTGGTATAGGATTAATTTTGAACTTAAATTGAACTAAAAAAAACCCTTCTCATGTTATTATGTAGCTATTGCAAAGTTAATTCTTCTATTTAAAGTAGTTCCTATCAGACTTGCTCTTTCATGTTTTCTGAAAAGTAGCTTCTAAACTGAAATAAAAGCATCTAACTTTTAAACACAAAAAACCCCCAAGAATTAAGAAACCTGTCAACACAAACTGTATTCCATAAGACTAGATATAACAGCAGGTTAATTTATGGGAAATATTCTGTCTGTGTGTACAGTAAAAAGTAATTCCTTTGTTCTTGTTTTTAACAAACGAAACATCATTGAGAAAATTAATTTATACAGACTAGAGTGATACAAGGGGCACAACAGATATTGCTTAGTTAATAAAATACTTCATGTCCATCTTTTATTTCTTAAATAATTGAAATATATTCTACAGCTAAGCAATACCTCTTTGGAAAAATAAGAATACATCATTTCACATGGATATTTTCCTAATAGCACTAACAGAAATTAAAGGAGGCAAATAGCAGTTAATTATTATCTTTAACCATCTGGTTTTATGAGCTCTTTCATAATTTTTGCCATGAAAACCACACAAGACACCACTGCATAAAATACTGGAAGAAGAAAGCCATATGCATCCAGGAAAACCCCAAGTACAAGGTAAGACATTTCAGTAAACCCTAAGAATTGAAAAACTTCTTCCTTCAGTACTAACATTCACTCTTTTTCTATACAAAATTAGTTCTAAAAGCCTGGCTACAACAAGTTGTTCAAATTGTTCACCAATCCAGCCCTACAAATCACTTAATTTGATCAGAACAGCAAACTAGAGGCTATAATATATAATTAGCTACGTAATCTACTGTGACTAAACTAGCTTTATTCCAGCCCATTCAAATGTGGATAATCTGAAAAATCCTTTCTGTAGTGCATGTTATAGATAAAATAACACTGATAAAGTAGCTTAATACAAGTTTAAGTGCTTTGTTATTCAATGAAACTAGGAAAGCATTCAAATTATCCAGATGTCATCAGTAGTTTAACATATTTTGCAAAGTAGTTTTAAAATTGGAATTAGTTATTTAAGGATCCATGAATATAAGCATCTATATTTATCTAGACATGCAGTAGTAGGTTTCTGAGGATTTACTGAAAGTTTCCATTTATTTATGGCACAGTACAACACCACAGACTACCCCATACAGAACGTCTGTAGGACTGTAGAGAAATACAATCTAAATGCAAGGGGTGTATGGAAGGATGCACATCTTCAAGTTTTATTAAAAAGAACTCTCCAATTTTCTGAGCAGTTATCAGTTACAGTGAAATTTTAAAGAGAAGCAAGACATCAGAGAAAAATGAACCATTTGGTAACAAGTACAAATACAAAAGTTGGTAAAAGTTAATTATTTCTTTTCCTCACCAGTTTAACTATGAAAACCCTGAATGTTATCCTTCAGTTATAGTTCTCAAGAGTTCTACAAAATCTTCAAAACTAAACTATCATCACTGAGTACTAGGAAGTACAAATTCCACAAAGGTACTTCTCTCATTGCACATTGCATTTTCTCCACATGCCAGTCCCTGGCAGTCCCTTTGTATTTCAAGAGTTACTTGTTATTTGCTGAGAGGCAGAGAAAGAAATAATAATCTAGGCATCATTCTCCTTGTTAGTGTTCCCTTGTGCTCTTCAGATTTCAGTCACTCTTTTCTCATGGCCATTCCATGTTTAGTTTTCAATTGCCCAAAATGTCATCATCACAACAAAAAGTTCAACCTACTAAGGTGCTACCACACCATCTTTGTGACTGCTCTTTTGTAGAGCATTAACAATGACAACTAAGGAAAGAAGCAAATTTGCAGACAAATGCTGCTTTGGAGGCAATTCTCTCTTTTTGTGCAATAGTGACATGGCATATAAATTGAGAACTAAATGTGGCTGTGACATTTGAAGGCATAAAATCTCTTTGTGAAAGTTTCAGATCATCCTAAAAGGAAGAAGGATCCCCCATTTCTTGTTCCTCCTCAAAACATGTTGCAAAATCTCACTTCTAATTTCTGTTTTAAATATACTTGGATCAAAAATTTGCAAAAATAATTCCAATACTTTATTTCCGGAGAAACATCCTAATAAATACTCAATTACAACTCGCAACAACAATTATATTAAGAATTCAGGTAAAGATTAGAACACATGCACAGAAGAATAGCTGTTCCACCTATCACTTAGTCATGTTGTCATTCTTTAAGTAAAAGAAAGTGTAAGACTCTTACCATCATTTTTTCAAACAGTGCTATGATTTCTCTTTCCGACAGTGGTTTTGTAGCAAAATCCTCTGGGTCCATGGGGGTGGATGACCAATCTGTGGAATGTGACTGCTTCATATGTGGCAGAGGAGGTCTTTCTTTTTTACTTCTTGGAATTCTTATACTGGCAAATCTATCCAACTGAAAATACAAAAGGTGTAACATATCACATACTGCTTCCATTCTGTGTAACCCTAATTAACATGGATGTTCTTGGAAGTTGAACATCCTTATTTTTCTGTGGTGGCTAACCTGTTATTTAACTGCCTAATTCTAAAAGCTTTTCCTAAAGATACATATGATGGTCAGTTGCCTAGCACTGGAGTTAACCGACCAGAATCCCATTACATTAGAAAGAAATCATGCAGAACATCAGAATTTTACAGAAAGTTTGGAGGAACAGATATCTACAAAACCAATTTATGAAGAATTCTTTCCAAGCGTTACATGTAGAATATAAGAAAGCAGACTTATTTACCAAAAGCCTAGTTTTAAAATGGTTTTAGTTACCCAGAAACAGCTGTACTCCTAACATAGCTACAGAATATATAGCCATGCAAAGAAAGTACTTTTTATTAAAAGACAAGTTAGCATAACTAAGACAAAGTTTCTGTTTATTTTCTTTCTATTTTTATTTCCTTTTGCATCACATAATACAAAATTTAGTGCCTTTGTTCCAATTATTTAGAAACTCATTCTGGAGAAACCACTGACTCCTCTATTAAAGCTACATAGAGTACATTTATGATTTCATGAATGACCCTTATGACTAACCCCCAGCACACATCAATCGCTCTGGCTTTTTTAACCCTTCCAAGAGCCAAAAACCTTCTTTAGAAAAGTGGTTTGAGTTGTGGGATTTTTAACTGATTAGATATTTACCAACTTTTTTTTGATCAAGAGTTACTAAGTGAAACTTTACACATTTTCCATGCTAGAGCTTGTGCATTTTAAGGTACCTGGGCAAGAACCAAGAAAAGGCAAAAGCAGCGGACATGTAATGACGCTGCGGAGTCAGGGACAGAAAGAAGACTCTAGTCTTCAAGTGGATTAGAAGGTAAAAGTGTTTAATGAAAGCAGCGGGTCTTTTATAATGTGACTCACTAAGGTGATATTTGATTGGTCTCAAAGTAGAAACATCTCACACTACTGGTGAACTATGAATAGCACACTCTGGAGAACCATACCTATAAACAACGGTTACAGAAAGAGAGAGAATAATTGTTTTAATTCTTTCCTCCAAGATTCCCAGGCTCAGCCTCACAGAAATTAACTCCGTTCTTTCTTGGACTGAACTGAGACTACTCACAACATAATGAGGTGTGCTACATCATCATCTTTGTAACACCCTTTTGAACAGATATGAACAGCAACATCACACTTGTCAAAACAAAAGAAAACATTTGATGCATAAGAGATTTTGAACAAGATTTCAACCATATCAACAGGCTTCTGTCTTGGAATGCTATGCAAAAATATTCTGAGGCTTCAATATATCTGTAAGATAAGTACCTTGAGACAAGTACATCAGTTACCAAACTAAATGACAAGTAAAATTATTATAGCATCTGTGAAATTAAGATCAGAGAGAGCAAAGAAAATCAGTAGCAAAAACTGAGTACAAGTCTTCCACTCTAGTCAGAACAAGAATGGACTATCAGACATCCATGAAGAGAGGTTTAGAGGGAAAATATAAAGACTTTAATTCTTCCAGTTCAAAATTGAAAAGGAACAGTTTTTGGAACATAGAAATAGATTGTAAGCTACTCACAGATGGTTGTAGAACATGCAAAAGCAGAAAATTAATATAGCATAAACATAAAAGAGCTCAGCATGGATGATGGGGCACTTCTGTGTCACATCAAACCAGCAGGCAATGAGGAAGAGCATACTCTACAGGAATAATTACATAGGCAAGACGCAGGAAGACAAAGAATGCAACAAAACGAAAAGGGAGGGTAACATTACTGGAAGTGAAGTACTAGTCATCAGTAGCAAAAACGATCTTACATCTTGACTGGAAAGCAATTTCCCTCCCTGCTTTTAAAATCAGAAGTCTATGGTAAGCATGGGGGGATGAAGCCAGACTTCAAACTGCAGTGACTAGATTGGAATTGTAAAAAAATCCTATTATATGAGACTTTTCTTTTCAAGCAATGACTTTCACAGAGTACTGATGAAAGGCAGCATACCTGCTCCAAAAAATGAGTTAGTCAGTAGCTTCTCCATGCCCCCATATCTTCACTATAAAGTGCATAACCTAAGACACAAGCCATTGTATTTGTAGATGGTTCACGTACAGACTTGAAACACATGTAGAGGGAAGACACTTTGGCTGAAATAATGGATTTCAGCCCATGAATCAGCGAACAGACAACAAATTAGGTTTAAGATAGCTGTACCCTAAATTTCTTTTCCAGTATCTCCTGAAAAATCTCAGTTCCTTCTTTATAGCCTGTGCTCCCCAAGTGTCTCCTCTTCCTTCTCCTGCTCCATACAGCAGCAACAACAGAAGTTCTGGCCAGGCAGAACTGCATTCAGCCCCAGAAGTCTCTAAAAACAGACAGGCCCTGTTCAGGGAGAAGGGCCTATTCCTCCTTGAAAAGTTTTAGTTTTTAGTTTATGTTTAGGTTTTAAGCTTCTCTTGAATATATCGATGTTTTGCATCATCATACATTACACTGTAAAGTTCATATTCCCCATATTCACCAAATCCTATACCACTGATCCTAGAGGAGGAAAGCACATCTCGGAATATATTTGATCAGACAGAACATTTAAGACAAATTGAGATAATAGGATTATAAACATATTTAAACATGTCAAACTAATTTCTTTAAAAAAATTAAAACAATGCAGTCTAAAAAGAAGACTCCCACACATTAATAAAAGGGAATTCACAACAAGATTTGCACAGCAGTGGAGTGTGGATATTCTACATACACTTCCCTTTTGAATTATACATTGATAGTGCTTCAGAAAAGTTAATACTTCTCAGTATTCCATACAGGCAAATAATTTCATGGTCCACAGAAAGCACTATACAGAAAGAATAGAAATTTCATTGCTTGGGTGTAATGAAATCTACCACTGATGCTGCTGGCAATCCAAGTGCATAGAGGAGGAAACTGCAAAAAAAAAAAAAGTTCAATAATCTTCCATGTTACACCAAAACATTTTAAATCAGGCTAACCAACAGGCTATAGCTAAGCTTAGCTTTGATACAGTTTCACTAGAGTTTAAAGCAGGTTTGACCTTGCATCTTTACTATTTTTTGGTATTAATTTTATCAATGGATACATATAGATGCATACAGGAACAGTGCTCTAGGACAGTAAGAAAAATATCTGTATGAGCCAAAATCAAGCAACCATCAAGGATGAATGGCAACGTTTTATTGGCTTATTTCATAGGCTGACTATTATTCCACTGAGAGCCCATGAAATAAGAAAGTGATTTTATTCCCACACCATGGCCCTGAAAAATCAAAGTTACACAGAGATCCACAATACAAACTTTCTGGCTCATCACACTTTCTAATCAGGTCCCTAGAAAGTAAATTTTTTTGTGCTCTGATTTTGATCTTAGTGATGACTTCTTATACCATTCTCCATAAGAAAATAGCATATATTGAACATACACATTTGATAATGCAGGAATCAATGGATTAGTTACTGCTAGAATAATTTTTGGCACTACTACAGCTTATCAAGACATCACCTACTAACAGAGCTGCTACGCATGCAGGAATGAAAGGTGTTACTTCACTGCCATCCTGCCTCCCTCATCTCTCCCTTAATTAACACATCAAATCACCTATTCCTATATTAAGAAATTCCTCAAAAATGAAATCCAGCACATGCATGTTAAAAACCACATTCATTATCACCATAAGTGATGGCCTTAGTAACAGCACTGAAAATGGCCCTTGTGACGGCCCTGCTTCTTCATCCTCTCCACACTCTCCAACGTCCTTTTTCTCCCTTGACTGCTTTTGCTAAATCTTTTTTTGAAGGGTTACTTTCATATACATTTTTTCTGCTTGTGTACAGGGGCAAGTGACACCAGCACACGCTGTTTCTCTGCTTCAGTGGCACTGTTTGTCATCAGGCTTGAACTAACCACAGTGTCGGTCACGGTGACTAGAGCAGCTGCGGGGCCTGGTGTCTCACTGTCAGATTCAGACCTTCTTTCCCTCCTGAGGGCACTGGGCAGTGCTGGGCACGGCTCAGTAAGCCTGGGTCAGACCCAACACATTGCAGGGGTTTGGGTCCTCCTGGGTTGCCAGCAGGGCAGAACACCTTTTCCAAGGCCAAAACTTTTACTAATTTTTCTGGATTATGCACTTGCTAGGGGTAAAGCGCAAACGCAGACCACTGCCCTAGACACTGGCCCAAACGGTCCCACACACTCCTCCACTCCAAACTATCCAGCTTTTGGCCAAATGTTGGTGATGTTCTTAATTAAGAGTCTGACATTAAACAAGACCTGAACCATATGCAATAACATGCTGGCTCCAAGAAAAAGGATCATGTTGATTTCAAGGGTATTCAAAGGTTACTCAAAATCTTTAAAATTCTCAAAAGGCTACTGTAATTGGTCTGGAGGAGAAGAAATGAAAGGGGGAGGCAAGAAAGATGCACGAAGATATTGTTATGGATTCAGGAGAATGCCTGTGCACAAAAAAATTCAAGACACAGTCAGAATAGCAAAGCAAGTCAATTTTATTAGTCGTGTTAGCAATAAATACATACCAACCCCTGGATGTTGGAGAAGCTGCGGAGCAGGAGAAGGAGATAGAGCACGCCTCTGGAGTGGGAGGGGCAGGAAGGCAGCGCACCTTCAGGGTGTCCCCTGATGAAAACAGTGTTCACCATGTCATCCTCTCTCCTCCACCCTTATATCTCCCCCTCAGGAGCAGCCAGTCTCAACATCATCTCACATGGGGCCAGCGCATGAGATGAAATCACAAGGGCACATGATCACACCTCCGTGCCAACAACAGCTTTATCATTCCCCTTTCACAGGACGAATTCCACTGACACATAGTTTCATTTCTGAAGGTTAGTCCTACCAACTAACAATAAGTTATTCTTCCACATTATCTTGTTGACGTGCACAATTGCAGACCAAACACATCAGGCCTTAGACCCATCTCAGTCTCTGACAAAGGTATCTTCCCCATGGATTGTCTTTCTGAGGACAAAACTTCTGATACTTCATTATGAAGACAGAGCATCACAAAATTAATATGGTTTAACCTGAAATATGTTACTAGAAGTACTGAACAACTTTCTTTCACTCGCATTCTCACGAAGAGAAACACACATTCAGATATATAAATATATATTTATTTATATGGACCATTAAGACACTGATGGTGATCACTAAGCACAGTCTTTTAGCAGAGTCCTGATATGAAATATATACAGGTATAAAATATTTCTTTCCTGAGTGAAAGCATAAAGCCAAGAGTATTGCTTACAGCTTTTGCTCTTTTTCTGGGTGTTCTTCTCCCTCTGCCTTACAGATATGTAGGACAAAAAGTACTGCCACCCTTGATATTCAAGTTCACGGTTTTGACTATTTATATACTCAGTAAACACATTTTCACATCTGAAAAATCTGCTTAAGCACTACAGAATAACTCTGTCTCTCAGACATTTTGCCAGTCATTTTAGTCACAGAAGCCAACAGCTCAGTCATGAAAGTCTGCTGTAAAACCCTGATGCTGACAGACAACAAAAGCTTAGGGGAACATTAACAATATAGGAAGGAACAAAAGGAGAATAGAAAGTGGAACAAATCCTGTGTCTTCACTTGAAATAATTATTATTCCTACTGGATAGAGAACCGACATGATGAACTGGGTTGCAGCAATTTATTTCAGTATCTTCAGAACTTAAAGCAACCCACTTACCAGCAGAAATACTTCTCAAAAAGATCAAAGAAGTTACTTCCAATGACTCTAAGTCAAAGACCTCTTAACATATTTTTCCTCCTTGAAGCTCCAGAAGATTAAAAAAGTATATTCTTTCTTTGACAGTCAAATTGGTCTACAAGATTAACTTCTTAGTATGTGAGAAATTCCACTGCTAGCAGTAGAGCTTTTAAGAAGAGCAAGACTTGCATAAACCAAGACACACAGAAGAATCCCTTTGATAAAATGACTTCTTATTCCTAATAAGCTCAATCTCAGAGATTATTTTACCAATCTTAAATTTATAGAATTTAGACGTGTGCACAATCACATCCTAAATGTAGACAATATTTCACTCTGAATCTTATTTCTCTATATACTGAAAATTATACAGCCTTTCTAATCTTTAAAGCAGTTGCTATGAAATCAGTATAATTTGATGCTGCAAGGAATTTTAGTATGCTTTTCTTTTTTGTCTACATAAGATACCTTTTAATAAAATTCTGTTAATATGGAGGTTTAGTTAACGTTTCTGAGTCTTTCTCTCTCTCTCTCTGCCAACAGTGAGGCAGGCATGCCAGCACACTGCATCTCAGGAAGTGGAAGATCCTTACCCCCAGCAGGCAGGAGGGGACCTAAGAGACAGGGAGAATGGAGGTAGGTCCCTGCTTGGGGTGCCTGGTGGATCCTCTCCCAGTCTACCAAGGGGGCTGTCCCAATATATCTGTTCTTTGTGAGCAGAGAAATTCTAGTGGATGATATAATGCGCATGGTGGCCATTTTGGGCACAGGGAGCACAAAATTGATAAAGTTCTCAATTCTGAATAAAGTAAGGATGGGCACCAGCAGAACTGCTACTTTGGGCTTCTGGCAGGCAGATTTTGGCCTTTTTAGGACATGGACTGACATGTATATTAGGAATCAATTCTGAAGGACAAAGAACTCCAAGAAGGCTGAACATGCTTTAACAAGGAAAATTTTAAAGATACAGAAGCAGGCTGTCCCCATATGCCATAAGAAAATCCAGTGGAGAAAAAACCAGCCTGACTAAACAGAGAACTTTAGGCTGAAACTCAGGGGAGAGAAAAAAAAAAAAGAAAGAAAAGAACAGAACAGAACGGAAAATAAGAAAAGGAAAAAAAATGTATCCGTTCTGGAAGGGGGGTCAGAAAACCTGGGGTGACAGGTTTTCTGACCTTTTACAAGGACATTGTAAGGTTACATAAGAAGAAAAAGTAGAAGAGTCAAAGTCAAACTGGAACCTGGTCACTGTTATTACAGACAACAAAAGTTTCAATGAATATATTGCCAGCAAAGTACAACTATGGAGAGTCTCTATCCTTTGCTGCTTGCAGATGGTAGTGTAGTATCCAAGGATGACAAAAAGGCTGAGGTATTTAATGCCTTCTTTACCTCAGTCTTTAATACCAAAATTTAATACCATTCCTTGTGCTCAGGAAACCCAACTCCCAGAGATGAAAGTTAGGGATGGGAAGCCAACTGAAGCCCCCATAATCCAGAAGGAAATGGCTAGTGCTCTGCTAAGGAAGTTGAACATCCACAAGTCTACAGGCCTGGATAGCATGTACCAGGGAATAATGAGGGAGCTGGTAAAAGAGCTCACCAATCCACTTTCAAACACATTTACCAGCAGTCCTGATTACCTGAAAAACTTCCAGTTGACTGGAAATTAGCAAATATAAGGCCCACCTAAAAGAAGAATGGGAAAGATGATCCAAGGAACCACAGGCCTGTCAAACTAACCTAGGTACCAGAGGAAGTCTTGGAACAGATCATCCTGAATGTCAGTACACAGAATGGACAGTACAATCAGGACATCAGGCCCAGCCAGCATGGGTATGGGAAATGCAGGTCCTTCTTGACCAACCTGATCTGCTATGGTCATTTGACCTACTCAGTGGATAAGAGAAGGGCTGTGGATGGTGCCTCCCTAGACTTCACCAAGGCATTTCACACCATTTCCCACAGCATTCTCATGGAGAAACTGGCTGCTCATGGCTTGGACAGGTGCATTCTTTGCTGGGTAAAAAACTTTGTATGGCTGAATCCAGGGAGTGGCAGTGAATGGTGCTACATCAAGCTGGTAGCTGGTCACAAGTGGGGTTCCCCAAGGCTCAGTATTGGGGCCAGTCCTCTTTAATATCTCCATCAGTGATCTGGATTAAGGGGTTAAGTGCTCTCTCAGTTGGTGTGCAGCTGACACCACACTGGGTGACAAGTGCTGATCTATTGGAGGGCAGGAAGGCTCTGCAGAGGAATTTGGACAGGTTAGATCAATGGGCTGAGGAAAACAGCCTGAAGTTCAGGCTGAATCTGGGTCACACAAAACCCCTTGCAGAGCTACAGTCTGGGATCAGAGTGGCTGGAACATGTCTGAGCAGAAAAGGACCTGGAGGTGCTTGTTGACAGTGGCAAACATGAGCAGTATGTGCCCAGGTGGCCAAGAAGGCCAATGGCAACCTGGCCTGTATCAGAAACAGTGTGGCCAGCAGGACCAGGGCAGTGACCATCCTGCTGGTGATGCTCTGGTGAGGCTTCCCTTCAAATCCTGTGTTCAGTTTTGGGCCCGTCACTACAAAAAAGGCATTGAGGTGCTGGAGTGTGTCCAGGGAAGAGCACAGCTGGTAAAAGAAGGGTCTAGAAAGCAAGTCCTATGAGGAGCAGCTGAAGGAGCTGGGGATGTTTGTGTTGGAGTAGAAGAGGCTCAAGGGGGATCCCACTGCTCTGTACAAACACCTGAAAGAAGGTTTTAGCAAGGTGCGATGTGGCCTCTGCCACCATCTCAAGTGAAAGGATGAGAGGAAATGGCCTTAAGTTGCACCCAGGGAGGCTCACATTGGACATTAGGAAAAAAAAAATTGCTGGCAAAGTGGTGATGCATTGGAATGAGTTGCCCAGTAGCATGATGGAGTAATCATCTCTGGAAATGTTCATGAGGAATCTCGATGTGGCACTTGATAATAGTTAGG
Organism: Passer montanus; assembly: GCF_014805655.1. Taxonomy (NCBI): domain Eukaryota; kingdom Metazoa; phylum Chordata; class Aves; order Passeriformes; family Passeridae; genus Passer; species Passer montanus. Next base: position 843,479 of record NW_024368374.1, on the reverse strand, counting down.
GGTGATTATGGTGGTGCTATGTTGACAGTAGAACTACATGATCTTGAAGGTATCCTCAAGCACTGATGAGTCTGTGATTGTTGGAATGTGGAGCACTTGAGAGAGATAATTTGATATCTCAGTTACCTGCTTCCCACTCCTCTGTGGAGCAAGAATGGAATTTCCATCTCTGCAGATAGCAAACAATCAAGCTAAAAGAAGCACATGTGTAAAAACCAAGGTTTTTAAACTTAATGAAGATTTATCACTAAAGTAGACAATTCATCAGCATCTCACAAATAATTCAATTTAGATACTGAAAAGCAGTCTGCATTTTAGATTCTCAACATGCTGCTAACATACCTGAATTTAAAAACAAAAGAAGTTCCTGGTCACCAACATACAACTGTATTTGTAAGAAATGGGAAATACAAATATTTTATAAAGCATAATGCAGCAGTTAAGTTAACATGCAAGTGGTTGCCCATGAGAAGAAACGAAATATATTATTTCATTGAAAGCTACAAAATCAAGTCATCTTAAACCTTCAATTTCTTTACCTTCTCTTACTACAAATTTTGTCCTTGTCCCAGAATCACACACAGAAAGAGTAAACCAACAGAAAACTGAAATAGAGGAATAAAAAGCGTCCATATAAAAGCATACCCTCATTCCAAGATGATATTACAAGCAAACAAAGTATCTCCCTTTACATGTATTTAAAAGTTCACAAATGTTGTGGTGTTGTAATTTATTTCACTGTTAGCTTTTTACTAAATAGCTATCATTTCCCTTTTCAAAAATATATATTCATATGAACAATTTGGTACTACCCTGCAAATGAAGTTTCATTACTCTGTGAAGGGGCCTTTTTCATGCTCTGAGAAATTTAAGGAGTTGGGGAAATGTCTGTTTACTACAGAGCTGACAGACTTTTTGTCCTTATTCAAAAAATCCACAATAAACCTGCTGATTTTATGGGGCTACAATTACAAGCTGGACAAGTCCAATAAGCTCTGTAAAGTACAAGTGCAAAAGGCAGCAGTCTAGCCTCTTTAAAAGGGAAAAAAAGGCACCTCACAAAAACAAGCAGCAAGATCTCATGTATCCCAACTACAACTCTTACACGACACTATCAAAACTTGTTTTCCAATTACCAAAAAATACTTTTGCTTTCAGAAAGTTGATAGCATTTCCTTAGCATTCCAAGATAAACACAAGTTTATACAATCAAACTTGTATTATCAGCCAGTCAAACTCAAATTTCTTAATAATGCTTTCCATCCAATTAAATTCTGCTAAAGAAATAGAAACAGATGATTTAAGTCACACTAGGATTGATAGACATAAATCTCACTGCACTTCAGCCCCCAGTTACACACAAAAGTATTTCAGCAAGAAGTTTGTATAGCACTGAAGTCATAACAGCTGATCTTTAGATGATGACGAAATATTACTTCCTAGCCAAATTCAAAGCCTTTGTAAAATTATGTATTTTAAGAAAAAATATTATTACCAACAAAAGAATAGTACAGGCAGTGAAATAGCTAACTTCAAGAGCAAGAAAAAAAAATCTGGTTTGTTGTTAGATACAGAACCTCATCTCTGATCAAATTCCATAAACACTGTTAAACATGACACTGAATATACTTAAGGTGGTTTGAACAAGCATTAGTAAGTTTCACAAGCAAATGTTACTTTGTTAAACATGTTATTTTAAGCTAGCCATGCAGCCTAAGTAACTTTGATATTAAACATGCAATCACAGATATCTTAACTATACTGCATGTAGATTGGCACAATTACCTGTGTCAGGCTCATTTAGCTGTGATTACAGCATACTTCAAAGCCATCCATACATTTTTGCTACTTGTACTGATTACGTTACAGCTAATTACCAGTTCAGTGAGACTTTGCCAATTAACTAAATTATCCTCAAAGTTAAGATATTTTCTTGTATTAGTAAGGTTATTTTTATTGCATTAGCAGTACAGTTATTCGCTTAGCTCGGCCGAAGCAAAACTTAAGTTGTCTTACCACATCATCTGTCAGTGTCTTGATATTTAAGTGCTGTAAATCAAACAGGAAAGCAGTCATGTCAGAATTGTTCAGTTAAAAAAAAAAAGCTCAGTTATAGTTACTTATATTTAAAATCACATGCAAATTAAAGTGCTGAATCCTGACACTTGAAATGAAGCAAATTTCTTAGCAAGTTGTACCTTGCTGGTTTACAATGCACAGCAAAGTATGCAGATTTTAAAAACCTTCCATTTGATTCTCCAACAGAATATCAAGACTGTGAAACAAGCACAGCTTGAAACAAGTTGTGTTCTATTATATTTCATAACTAAGTTATGCTTTACAGCTAAATATACAGATGACCTGTGCAAAATCCAGCTACAAGACGTGTCTTCTCAAGATGGCTGTGGGGACACCAACAAGAAATCATCCAGAGATTTCAAACTCAAGAGAAGAACACAGAGCTCCTCAAGAGTTCAAAACTATCCATCAAGCTACAACACTCAAATTACTCACACTGTTGAATAGTCCCAAGTAATGCCTCTGAGTAATGCGAGCAGAACATGAACTTGTGAGCAGAAACTGAACTAAGCATTTAATAATAGTAGCATTCCAAAAAATCTATAGATCACTCAAAACAGCAGTTTCTGAACCAACATTTGCTCTCCACTGCATATTTACAAACACAGCAAGTGCTAGGATGTACAGTGTTACACAAAACCAAAGAGCAGCACAGCAGGGATCCCATGTATCGTTTTTATCAAGAGGCTGAGAATGGACTAAGCAGGAAAATGCCAAGAATGTGAAGTCACATACTTATTGGGGTAGACTCTTACCCCTCTCTTAGACTTCCCTCTCTGCCTAGTGTGCACAGCTTAGCAACAGCTACAGCAACTGTCAACAACTACATCCTAATTAACCAGATTTGGAAACTCTTCAGCAAGTCAACAATAATTGTCTATCACTCTCTACAATCTGAAAGGAGATTATAGCAAGGTGAGGGTCAGTCTCTTCTCTCAGTTAACAAGCAATAGGACAAGAGGAAATGGCCTCAAGTTCAACCACTGGAAGTTAGCTTGGATATTAGGAAAAATTAATTCACTAAAATGGTAGCCAAGCATTGGAGCAGGCTGCCCAGGGAAGTGTAGAATCAACATCCCTGGAAGTATTCAAAAGTCACGCAGAGACACTTGAGTGTGGCAGTGAAAGTGGTGGTTCTAGGTTAATGATGATGATCTAAGAGGCTTCCAACTTTAATAGTTCTATGATTGTGACTATTACTTCTGACATCTTCTCTGGCTCATCCCTCAGAATTAAAGAACAACATGTGTCAACAATGTTTGACAATAAGTCAAACATTATCACACAATAGCTCTAGTCTGAATAGTTTCAAGAAACTGAAGAAGAAGTGTCTGATGAATGGTTATGAAGTTAAAAATAAAAGACAAATGAGGTGCAAGGAAACAGTATTTAGTGACACACTACGATTTACTAACAAAAGAAACTGTTAAAAAAGTTGCTAGGTCACTACTGAACCTTCATGATAATTCCATTCCGTGTTCTAATAGGTGAGGATTTGTAATAAATGAAAACAACTATTCCAATCCAGCCAGAACACTGAAAATCTGTATCCCAGTCTTCTCACTGGTGTTCTCCTGCCACAGGGGTAGATCAGACTTTTGCTTCACACACTGCTATAGAACTGGGGTTTATTACTTGCTTTTCCCATTCTGCTAATTATCTGCAAAGACAGTAAAAGTGTAAACTGGTGTCATTTGCAAAAGCTCATGACTTTGCATTTAGCAAGGTTTGGTATAATACTTCTGTCCTTAAGTGAGCAAAGCTGCAAGAGAAAACACTAACATATGGTCTGACACTGCAACTAGATAGTGAAGAACATGAAAATTTATTCCTTTTTCATACAGATTACTTAAATCACTAAGCCTTAAGCAGTGCACAAATACCATAATGGAGCTCCTTTAACATGGCAGGAGATTACATAATCTGCTTAGAATGAAAACCACCTGCATTCTATGCTTTGAGTGGAAATTCAAGATCCATGTCAAACTCATGTACACACCATTAAAAAAATGCAGGAAAGCAACATCCAGTTCATTTCCACTTAAGAACAGATGTTGAATGTCTTGCAATTGCTCCATACAAGACACCATCAACATTCAGGTAACCAGGCAATTTCAGATTCAGGTTTTGTTCTTTGAAAAAGAAGTTAGTGGGATAGTTCAAGCCAGTGTTTTATTTTTCATTTAAGCTGTGAAATTCAATAGTGCAATTTACTATGATAACAAGTGAAAAGCTTCCCATCTGTATAGCAGAACACCTCACTGACCCAAGTCATCCGACTAATTAGTGAAAAAGACTATCACACAACCAATTAAGGACACCAAAACACTGTAACAAACCAATGGATGAAAATATTTCCATGCTATTCTGAGCCTTCCATGAACTCCTCCACAATAACAAAACTATTAATTTGAAAGAATAGGAGCTATGTACAAGTATTCCTCTGCTCTGTTTATCATGCAAAAAGTAGATATGCAAAACTGAAAAACAAATTATTGATATTTTAAGTATGCTGACATCATGTTTTCTGGTCAGAGATATACAAAAGCACTAAGAAATTAAAGAGTTAAACAGGACAGGTCAGAAGGAGATATTTGTCAGTTGCACCTACAGTTAGAAAAGCAGAAGTAACATCATTGCTTAGTCTTCAGCTATACTTTCATTAACTAAATTTTAAAATTGCAGTCCTCGGTGTACCTTAGTTTTTAGTCTAGGACATGGAGAAAGAGGTCATTTTGTTTTGCAATTTAATAGAAGCAGTTCACTTAAAGCTAAGTCAAATGAAAAAGAAATGCATAGGAATATCATTTTTGAAGGAAGCAAGCAATCTGACAGAACTACCCCTTATGGGAGATGATGTCCCTCAGGCATACTGTTAAATAACCAGTGTCATAAGACAGAGGATATACACACACATGCAGCATGTGGTACAGTGTTCTTGATGCAGTGGCAACACTCCAAGGATAGTGAGAGTCTTAAACAGAAACTGAAAGGTATAACAGGATACAAGAGCTGAGTTTCACAACACAAGCACAGAAACAAGATGACTGCTCCTGAGACAGAGTACTGTGTCTCTTGAAAAGGTCACACATGATGAAGACACATGTGAGGCAACCTTCATACCACTCAGCTAAAGGAATACAAATACTATTTGGCTATACTAATGTATAGCCAAATGTATGTATATAGCCAAATACTATTTGGCTTCATACACATTCACAGTAAAGAATACTTATGTCATACTTATGCCTGAAAACTAGGCAAGAAAACTGTACTCAATAGCATAAGGCCTATAGAGCAGGTATTTTTTATTCGATGCCAGGAGTGAGGGGGCTAGCTCCACCACAAACTCACTCTTCTGTTCTTTGCACAGTACAAGCTTTTATACTTTTTCTACTTAATGTGCACATTATATTTCCTAACTTTCACATTGTAACACATTTTCTAATTACATGAATACAAAAGCTCTTGTAGCACATACGTGGTTTCTGAAAGAGGTGGTCATCAGCCTCCTCGTGGTCGTTTTGGACGCAGGCTCAGAAATCTTCCTCAGGTGTGAACGTTTCACCTCTGTCTCTGCACATGCTCTATAAGCTTGTCTGCTCAAACAGCCAGTGGTTAGCTTTTTTGCAGTTAGCTTGTTCTGCTAAATTTGCTGATTTCTAAAAAGCTCTTCATTCACATACCCCGTTACAAAGTAACTCCTTTCCACATAGCTACAGCTTTTTGCATAGTTCAAGCATTATCTCGTTGCCTCGGCATCAAAAGAAAGGAAGGGAGGTGGGGCCAAACCAGGGAGGGTGGTGGGGTAACATTATCTTGTTGCCCAGGTACCAGTACACAAAATGATGATCTTATACTGCACATCCAAACAGCAGTACATACTTGAAGTTCATCTGCTAGATAGAATGTAGTAACTTGAGTGATTGTCTATATAATTACCCCAGTCAAGTCCAAGTAGAGACAGTGAAGCAAAGCAAAGCAATGACAAATCCTACTTAATTGGATCAACAGTACTAGTCTGATCTTTTGTGTCATTACATCTATTTCCCTGTCTTTACATATGCATATTTATGGATGCAATTCTCTCTAGGTGTGGCACAAGCAGTTCAGGCAAACAGGATCAGAATTCAGGAGAATGACATCTCACACAGGACTCTGATACTATGTCTTCAGCATTTTTTCCACCAGCACTACAGATCAGTGTGGCCTGGAACCAATGAAGACTAGCCTAGTACAATATCGAGTATAGTCTGTATCATCTAAGAGTTTTGGCACTCCAACAAAAGGGGCAGCACCTACATTCTCCACAAATGGTCTTTTCACCATGGCACAAGCACAAAAGGATGTCACTCATCTAATTTTCTGAATGAAAGCAGATAGTTTAAACACAGATTACTTGGTACTTAAACTCAGATCGTGCCTGGCAGGGATGGGCATTGTTAGTATGAAACAGAAAGATTAACAAAATATGATTTTTGATCATAAATGGAAGTAGAAAACAGACAAGCATAGGGCCATACACCCCTGCCAATATGAGAGGGGTTTTAGGCATGCAACATAACAGGATGTCAGGCAACTAAACAACAATTTCAACATGCATGTCCTCCACCACCTTGAAGTACTTCAATATACAAAAAAAAAAATTAAAAACCCACAGTCCAGATATTTTGTGATATTCATTTTGCATTTTTTACAGATGAAAACAAAGAAACAAACCTATTTATAACACCCCCTCTAAACCACCATGCACATATATAGGTTCTTTGATAAATTAAAAAGAGCTTCCAGCCTGCATGTAGCTATGAGAAAAAGATTAGAAAAAAAAGAGAGCTTAAGCAGGATGAGTTTTAGAAGAACCAGCTAACTTATGCCTGAACACTGAAACAAGCCAACGAAGACTAGTGATGTTCATATAATCACATAATCCCCTCTCCACCTTTGTAAATTCGAAAGTGAGCAAGAATGCATTGTCGTTAATATTATCACCAAAAAAAGATCCAACGCTAGCTGGTTTTTAACCCCAAAGGATATTCTCCAGCAGAAACGCAAGTAGAAGACCAAATCAAGGACTGAAGGAAACCTGTAGACTCAGAGAAAAGTTAATTGGATGATTACAGAAAACACTATCACTTTAGGATCTCCTTTGTAACAATAGTCCCTCAGTAATTTTGCTACCTCAGTCTGAAAATGCAATTTACAAACTGCACAGCATTTCTTGCTTTTAATTTACAATATACTACTTCAGCATTTAGATAATGGCTTTATCACACACTCTGTCTCTGCTGCTTGAAAAGCAGTCTGAAAAGCAATCAAGAGCAAAACTACCTTAACATGACAGGTTCTACACAGTGATATTCTTTAGGCATTGATGAGTTAAACTCAAAATTGGTGCTTACAGGTAAGATCATATAACAAAGTGCTAGAACACAGCACTAAAATTTAGTATCATAACCCACAGTGTTAATTCATCCCAACAAAAATAACAGCATGAAGAATTTACAATTTTACAAAGCTGCGATAAAGTGTTTGAGGTAACATCTGTTCAGCAATCATTTCTTTAAAAGACTAATTTAGATTCAAGGTCTTACACTGCAGCATAACTGCAGCAATAATTCAGTCACTTTGTAATTAAAGATATTGACACAGATTGGTCTTACCTTTCTACTCTATGCCAGAGAAATGGAAGTGCTTTTCCTCTTAACTACATCTTTCTTTGATTTATAGACACTGTTAAATGCAACTGTTAATTTGTCTATTTTTAACAGATTGGTGTAAACAAACCCTTCTTGACTCATAAATTTCGTAAAGAACTTAATCAAAACCATAACCTGAAAGTCACTGAAGTCAGGTCAGTGGTATACTGAAATTAATAGAAACACCTCTAATTTGAGGTAGAAACTGAAGTTGATCTTTTGAGGACCAGTGTCTACAATATGTAGTATCTGTAAAGTGCAGTTGGAAGTCACACAATATAGTGACATAATATAAGCCACATAACATTATATAATAAAAACACTGTAATATTTTCCAAACATTTCTAAGGTGGGGGGTGGGGAAGCAAGAAGAGCAAGGGGCAAACAATTGCTTTTTGCCCCACCCTGCCCTAGTAGATTTCAGAAGTTTCTTGCTCAGTCAATGTATACATAGAGAACAGGTGAAATATCTGCCATCCATCTGTAGATTTCCTCTTTTTACAAGGTCCTAAACCCCAAGTGGTTTAGGGACAAACTTTCAATAAAGTTGAAGTACCACAGTACCACAGAAATTTTTTTACCCTTTTAAAAGTCTCACTCCTCTAAAAACTTGGACCTGTTGAACAAAGTCATGCTGGTATGTGCTTCAAAATGAGCCATCACTCCTTCAAAAAAAGTATTTAAAATTATTCTGCAAAAGAACTGAGACAACTGAGGCTTAAAACTCATTCACTTCTGAGAAGCTAGTTTATTCAAAAGGAGTCTTTCAGGGCCTCATTTGACAGGGCTAAACAGTTATAGTGGCTGATTCCAATGCCTCTTTCTCCCCCCTCCACCCCTCATATACAGTGGGGTTTTAAAAATTATATTTTCTTCAATCAAAAACAGGATTTTCTTTAGAAAGGAGATAAAAGAGGAGGTGCATGTTAATGATGTCACCTTTGTCAATATGCAATCCAATTTCACCTCAAGGTTTGTCAGGGAATCAAATTATTTTTCAGATTAGCATATCTGCTATGACAGATCAATATGTTGCATTGACTGGAAGGGTCCAACCTGGAACTTATTTTCAAGCCTTGAACACTGAGAAATATTACACTCACATAATCTGTATTACTTGAGGTCAATAAATCTAACAGCTACTTTAATTTGACAAACGTACACAGATAGAAATAAAACTGAGGTAACATGAGGTATGGCACTCTAAGTACCCCAAACAGAGAAAAGGGCATAAACTAAATCTAAGACTGGATTGCAGAGAGCCCAAAGACACGAGAGCCAAGCTTTACACATTCATATACAAAACTAATTTAATTATTAAAATTACATTGAATATGTACTACAGAAAGAGTTAAATGCAAAGAAGTCAAGTTGGAAAATACCTCTAAGATCATGAAGTCCCAACCATAAACCAAACACTGCCAAGTCCATCACTAAACCCCATCCTTAAGTGCCACATCTACACATCTTTTCAACACCTTACAAGATGGTCACTCAATAAACACTGCCAAGTCCATCACTAAACCCCATCCTTAAGTGCCACATCTACACCTTACAAGATGGTCACTCAACCACTTCTCTGGGCAGCCTCTTCCAGTGCTTGACCACCTTTCAGTGAAGAAAGTTTACTTAATACCCAATCTAAAACTACCCTGGCACAACTTGAGGCCCTTTCCTCTTGTTCTGTCACTTGTTACTTAGGAGAGAACACTGACCTCCACCTCACTACAGCCTCCTTCCAGGCAGTTGTAAAGAGCAATAACGTCAGCCAGTGAGTTAATGGCACACCTAGAATACAATCCATGTTCAATCCATAATTCTTCAGTCCCTATCAACATCCAAGGATAAAATCTTTGCTTTAAGACATTATTTAAAGATGAAAAATAGGACTATCGTTAGGGTGAAATGCTTTTGAAAATTGCAGTTTGACAAAGCATTCTCATGAATTAAGGACATTCTCATCTATCCCTGCTTAAAGAGAAACTGGGATGGGGAACAGGAAGAGGCCAAAATAAAAAAATTATCAAAATCCACACCTACCTACAAGATTATTATATACTCTATAAAACGGAGTCAGAACCCCAAATTCAACCCCCTTTATTTTCTGTAGCTGTGACTTCAACACCATGACCTTAAAAAACCAGACAGCTGATATCTATATTGAAACATTATCAAAATCATCCTTGCATAGCCTGGGAAGCCTAGGCATATGCCCACCAAGCTCACCTGCACCAGAGAAAAGGCCTTCTTTCACTGAAAAGATGAGATTTCATCTAAGAAAAAAGCCTCAATGGCTTTTATTTCATATCTATCCACATTCTAGAAACTATTGTACTGCCATTTTAACACATGATTAGCAAAACTGAACATGATGGCAACACACTACTTCTGTTTTAGGACATAATTGTAGGAAAAAATGAAAACCATTTAACTGGGCAGTCAAAGTATTGCTAGCAAGTAAAACCTCTTGACCCAGAGCTCTTGTCAGTTGCAAACACACAAAAATCCATGACTCCCACGAAAGGAATCATCCAACCCTCAACTCATACAGCAACAACACTGTCCAATCTTTTACAGTGGCCAGACCAAACAGGTTTCTCCTCATAGATCATATACTAAAGCATGTCGTGAGAGATCGGGTGTCATGGAACATTTTGGGGTACATGTGAGTGGAGCAAGGGGCTAGCTGGGCCTTGCCTTGGTGAGGTGATGCCCTGCTCTGCACACACGCCCCACTCCTGGGGTATCCCAGCCCCACACTGGCTCCAATCCCTGGCACAGAGGAGGCAATGCTCCACACCTGGCCTCTGGAGCCCCTAACCCAGCTCCCCAGTGGCTAAACAAACAAAAGTCCCACCCTGGGGAAGGGCCCAGGAAAGCCAAGGGGTATTTAAAGCTGAACACAAGGCAAGCACATGTCTTCACCCCATCTTCTCTTGGAATTTCTATCAGCTGAGCACAGCTGGAACCCATAGCTGGTAGCTATGTATCCTTTTTATATCTTTTTTCTCTTCCTCTCCTTTTTCTTCTAATTCCCTCTTAGAATTTTTGAGTAACTTAAAATCAAAAGGGCTTAAAGTTTCCCAAGTTGAATGGGCTAAGTTAATGCTTTGAGATGTATTTTATGTTGATTGAATGTTGCACTAAACCTTTTGCCAAAGATCTTTGATTTTCTGAGGTTGCCAGTAAAGTTATTTTTGTTGTTTTGACCTCTTGAGAATATCTTGTTGCTGTTTCTCCTGTACATCTAACTCAGAACACAGGAACCATCATGAGCCCTTTCAAAAGCCTCACCAAGTAAGGGGCCATGTCACCTGCATGCCTAAAACACGTGTCCCCAGTGGATAGATACACAGCCACTTATGAAGCCAAGCAAATAGCTCTAGGTCACAGTTTCACACATGCCCATTCTTACATGCAGAAAAGGGCACGGGGACATGGTTCCAACAGCAGTCCCCGTGCCCTTTTAAGCCACAATACAAAAAGGTAACAGCAAATAGGAATATTCCAGGAGCAAGCTGTGACCTTCCAGAACAGGTCTGGCCAGCCTGTTTGATACTCCTTATTGGGTAACTTTCCTGAACCGTGCACAAGTGCCAGACACTCAAGCACAACAAGTCTGGCCAGCCTGTTTGATACTCCTTATTGGGTAACTTTTTTGAACCCGTGCACAAGTGCCAGACACTCAAGCACTGAACATTTCATAAATACATCTTAGAATCAAGAGTCTAATAATATAAGTTGTGGTGTCTCTTTTGTAATTATGTAACAAACACATTTTAGAACAGGTGGGATCAGGGACAGCTGAACAAAGATCAACATGCATCACCTAAATATGAGCACGGGGTGCATTTCCTCTGCATGTGGCAGATACAACCTCCTTTCAGGGAGTATCCAGATGGGTTCAGACCTTTCTCCCTGGCAACCAGCGACAGGATAAGAGGACACACCCCCAAACTACACCAGGGGATGTTTAGGCTGGACATAATGAGGAATTTCTTCACAGAAAGGGTGATTAGATATTGGAATGGCCTGCCCAGGGAGGTGGTGAAGTCACCATCCCTGAAAGTGTTTAAGGAAAGACTCAACACAGCACGTGGTGCCATGGCCTAGTTGACATGGTGGTGCTCAGTCATAAATGAGACTCGATGATTCCAGCAGTCTTTTCCAACCAACTGTTCTACAGTTGGGTTGTAGAGGCCTGTAAAACATATGTTGGTCCCAACTCTAATGCTTGGAATTTTCACCATGTCCAAACAAAATCTGGATATTTCTGGGTGCTTTGGTTAGAGCACATCTTGCAGACACATTATCTCGTGATAAGCCATCTTGAGTTTCCCAATTTCTCGGTGTGCTAGCCAAAAGCATGTAAAAGCAGGCCTATGGAAGAGAACTTTACTGTGTCCTTTAAATTTAAAGACTGTTTTTTTCACTGTAGAGTTTATATCACTAAAGTTAAAAAAAAAAAAAACCAAACAAAACAAACACAGAAATTCCCCAACAACAAAAAAACACAACAACAAAACAAACGCTGCAGAAGTAACACGGCGTATTATATCACTAAAGTTAAAAAAAAAACAAACAAACAAAACAAACACAGAAAAACCCCAACAACAAAAAAACACAACAACAAATCAAACGCCGCAGTCCTATCAGAAGTAACACGGCGTGAGAGCTGGAAGTCTGTTCTATTCCCCTTGCAACCATCGCTGTCACGCACCAAGTAAAGGCAATGAACCTTTGTGATCAAGGGCTCGGGAGAGACCTGAAAACTTGCTGCATCCTTTCACAGGGGCAAGCAAGAGGCGAGCTGGACCAGGCGGGATCAGCCTCCGAAGCCCGGCTGAACTTGACGGCGCCACGTATTCCCTCTCTGTGCCCCGGTCTCGGCGGGCCCCAGGCAGCGACTGGCCCCGGAGGGGATGGCGAGGAGGAGAAGGGGATGTCACCTCAGGCCCCACTCCTCGGGCAGCCCCGCCGCGGGACGGGCTCGTACTTACGAATTTGGGCTTCCTGCTGTCCGCCGCCTCCTCGGGGCCCCCGGCGCTCCCGGTCCCCGGCAGGCCCTTCCGACGGAGCCCCTTGTTCTCCCGCCCGCCGCGACCCGGCGGCGAGGACGGGGCGCAGTAACGCGGCCGCGGCGGCTCCATGGCCGCGCACGGGCGAGGAAGGGAGATGGGCAGGGGGGAGCGCTGCCCGCGATCGGGCCCAGGCCCGGCGGCCCCGGCCGAGCTGGGCGCCTGCGATTAGCGCGGCTTAGCTGGGCTCGGCCAGCAGGGCGCCGCGGGGGGAGGAGCGGGGAGCGGGGCTGAGCGCTAAAGCCGCGGCCTCACCGCAGCGCAGGGTTCAGCGAGGAGAAGCCCCTAATCCCGCCACGCCCGAGCCGCGCGCTCCCAACGGCCGCGGCTGGCGGAGCGCGGCAACGTCCCGCCGTC